>NC_069502.1:1190236243-1190608743 GCF_027579735.1 Bombina bombina
TAATAAAGTTATTAACCCCTAAACCTAAGTCTAACCCTAACCCTAACACCCCCCTAAATTAAATATAATTTAAATAAAACGAAATAAATTTACTATAATTAAATAAATTATTCCTATTTAAAACTAAATATAGCTACAATATAACTAATAGTTACATTGTAGCTATTTTAGGATTTATATTTATTTTACAGATAACTTTGTATTTATTTTAACTAGGTACAATAGCTATTAAATAGTTATTAACTATTTAATAGCTACCTAGTTAAAATAATTACAAAATAACCTGTAAAATAAATGCTAACCTAAGTTACAAAAACACTACACTATCAATAAGTTAATTAAATAAATTAACTACAATTATCTAAACTAAAATACAATTAAATAAACAAAACTATAATACAAAAAACAAACACTAAATTACAAAAAATAAAAAAATATTACAAGAATTTTAATCTAATTACACCTAATCTAACCCCCTAATAAAATAAAAAGCCCCCCAAATAATAAAATTCCCTACCCTAAAATAAATTACAAAGTAATCAGCTCTTTTACCAGCCCTTAAAAGGGCCTTTTGCGGGGCATTCCCCCAAAGTAATCAGCTCTTTTACTTGTAAAAAAAATACAATCCCCCCCCAACATTACAACCCACCACCCACACACCCCTACTCTAAAACCCACCCGATCCCCCCTTAAAAAAAACTAACACTACCCCCCTGAAGATCACCCTACCTTGAGCCGTCTTCAGCCAGCCGGCAACCAATGGGACAGAAGAGGACATCCGGACTAGCAGAAGTCTTCATCCTATCCGGACAGAAGAGGACATCCTGACCGGCAGAAATCAGGCTGTATCTTCTATCTTCATCCTTCTGGAAAGCCGATGCGGAGCCATCCTCTTCTTCCAACGGACTAAAGACGAATGAAGGTTCCTTTAAATGATGTCATCCAAGATGGCGTCCCTTGAATTCCAATTGGCTGATAGGATTCTATCAGCCAATCGGAATTAAGGTAGGAAAAATCTGATTGGTTGATTTAATCAGCCAATCGGATTGAAGTTCAATCTAATTGGCTGATTGGATGAGCCAATAGAATTAACCTCGCATTCTATTGGCTGATCCAATCAGCCAATCGGATTGAACTTCAATCCGATTGGCTGATTAAATCAACCAATCAGATTTTTGCTACCTTAATTCCGATTGGCTGATTGAATCCTATCAGCCAATCGGAATTCGATGGACGCCATCTTGGATGACGTAATTTAAAGGAACTTTCATTCATCGTTAGTCCGTCGGAAGAAGAGGATGGCTCCGCGTCGGCTGGATAGAAGATGGCTCCGCTCCACTCCGGAAGGATGAAGATAGAAGATGTTGCATTGATGAAGATGTCTGCCGGTCCAGATGTCCTCTTCTGCCCGGATAGGATGAAGACTTCTGCTGGTCCGGATGTCCTCTTCTGTCCCATCGGTTGCTGGCTGGCTGAAGACGGCTCAAGGTAGGGTGATCTTCAGGGGGTAGTGTTAGGTTTTTTAAGGGGGGTTTTTGAGTAGGGGTGTGTCGGTGGTGGGTTGTAATGTTGGGGGGATTGTATTTTTTTTACAGGTAAAAGAGCTGATTACTTTGGGGCAATGCCCCGCTAAAGGCCCTTTTAAGGGCTGGTAAAAGAGCTGATTACTTTGTAATTTAGTTTAGGGTAGGGACTTAGATTTAGGGGTTAATAACTTTATAATAGTAGAGGCGATATTGGGGGTGGGAGATTAGGGGTTAATAATTGTAGGTAGGTGGCGGCTATGTTAGGGAGGGAAGATTAGGGGTTAATAAAATGCATTATAGTGTTTGCAAAGCGAGAGTGCAGCGGTTTAGGGGTTAATACATTTATTAAAGTGGCGGCGATGTCTGGTCGGCAGATTAGGGGTTAATAAGTGTAGTTAGGTTGCGGCGATGTTGGGGGGGGCAGATTAGGGGTTAATAAATATAATATAGGTGTCGGCGATGTTAGGGACAGCAGATTAGGGGTTCATAGCTATAATGTAGGTGGCGGCAGTGTCCGGCCGGCAGATTAGGGGTTAAATAATTTTATTATAGTGTTTGCGATGTGGGGGGGGCCTCGGTTTAGGGGTTAATAGGTAGTTTATGGGTGTTAGTTTACTTTGTAGCACTGTAGTTAAGAGCTTTATGTTCCGGCATTAGCCCATAAAACTCTTCACTACTGACTTTTTTATGCGGTTGGAGTCTTGGCGGTAGAGGCTGTACCTCTCACTTCTTCCAAGACTCTTAATACCAGCATTAGGCAAATCCCATAGAAAAGATAGGATACGCAATTGACGTAAGGAGATTTGCGGTAGCCTCGAGTCGTGATAAAAAGAGAGCAGTACACCTGTACCTGCCATGCTCGTAATACCGACGGGCATTAAAAAGCAGCGTTAGGACCGCTGCTTTTTAAGGCTAACGCAGAACTCTAAATCTAGGCGTATGTGTGTATTGATACCCAAAGAATCACTTTTTTGTGTTTCAAATCAGAAGGCATCAGAATAGATTTGTCATCTTCTAAGAAATGTAAATGACTGTATATCTGCTATCTTTTATTCACATAGACAAAGGAATGATATGATAGTGCACGTTAGCAGGAATAGCCAAATCCCATTACATTTGCACATTGTAAATGATTCTTTCAAGTTGTCATCACTTGATATTTTTTCTACCACAGTTCTATAGGAAGTTAATATTCTCACTTATAAAGATTATGGCAAATTAAATAATGACTGATGTACTATAAATGCTTGGAATGAAGAGCAATGGTAAAAAGAAAAAATACACTTTCTGTGGTTTTAAAAACTCACCATGAACCTTCTAGTCACTTTAATATAATGTTTATGTGCTTATCAACTTGGTCCAGAGTATACTTTTCTGCTTCAGTGGTTCCACCACTCCATATAAATTCAGACACTTTCATACTTCAGGAATCAAGAAGCCGCACACAGGAATCAAATAACTTTTCTTTCAAAGTGCAACATAATATATGACAAGTTGTTTCTGCTGTCTATTAAATCTATTGTACTTTAAAGTTATTAAAGGTGACTTAGGAGTGGATATTATTAGTTTTAGTCTCTATATCAGCTGTGCTCTTTATATCCTGTATCAATCAACATATCTTGAATATGAAATATTTAGATTTTTTTTGTGTGTGTGCTGGATTGCAATAAAGGCAATATTTACAATCTACATTAACTTTAGCGACCCTGTAGTACTATGTGCATAACCCCCACAAAGCAGCTAAAACACATAGTTACTGCTCAAGAGCTGCAGAGCACTGCTGGTCTCTAGTGGAAACTGACAGTCACCAATCAGAGTCGTGCAACCAACACTACTAATAGCTCCTGTCCATGAGAGCATATCTAGATAAGCTCAGGAGCATGCGTATGTTGTGAGTCCTATATAACTGCTGTGTTTGTAACTATCATAACAAGAAATTGAGATACAGTATTTAGTGAAACATTATTTCTAAATAAATAAACATACAGTTATAGATAAGAACTGAATCCAGTAAAACAGAAATAGTAATGTAGGCTTCCCTTAAAGGGACAGTTTACTCAACTAATGTATCCCCTTTAATTGTTTCCCAATGATGCACTTTACCCGCAGGAGTGTATTCAATTGTTAACAAGTAGTTTCATTACCCTTATATTGGCATTTGAAATACTTTATTTTGCCTGTGGTATCCCCACCCATCCTGAAAGATTTTGGCCTCAAGGCCAAGCTGTGTTAACACAGCCATTAGAAGAAATTACACTCCCAGTGGGGTATAGAAGAGATAAGGTACTAAAATGTTAATTTTCCATTGTTCTCTCCAAGTACTGGTGATTGGTTTATGGACAGATATAAGATAAAGAAGCAGTTATATGTACACAATCTGATAAAGTAATGAGATCTGATTATACCTACAAGCTCAACCCATTTTATTATGGTGTGGCTTCGAAACACACCTCAACTAATTAATTTACACAAATAAGCCTTAGAAAAGCAAATCTCATACATTTTATACTCTGCAGCTGGTAAAAAAGTAATTGGAAACACATTAAGGGAAAAACTATTTTATAGTATACTGTCCCTTTAAGTAACAGGGGATCCTCTACTGTTATCAACTCCAACTGCATAAACAAACCATAATCTTTTCCTTCTGAAGTGTGTGCACAGTATAGTGTTGTATGATAGGGTAATGCCTATTTTCATTCTGTTTTTTTATATAGTATCTTAGACTATCAGCTGGAACTTCTCCATCCCACTTTTATCAGCACTGATTTAAATGTCTATACTCTATATGAATCCTGACAGTTTAAGTTTGTCTTCTATGTCTGACTGATAAAAAACATAGTGGAGAGCCACCTGTAGGCTAGAAACACCCTAAGGGTTAATGCCGCTTAGGAAGTGGGAAAGTACTGAGCTTGTGTGTATAATGATACAATTTGAAAGGAGGTCTTACTTGCACTTTAAATGATCAGTTTAACAGTTCCTGGCTCTCTACTGTTTCCTGTCTTTGTTTCCCACCCTCCTTCCTGGGCTAATAGTTGATGGCACTGTGACCTTACTATGGCTTCCTTGGGGCTGGCAATAGTTTTCCATGGTCATTGTTGGGTTGTCTGAACTAGTCTTGTACTGTAGTTTTAGCCTCCCCTTGGCACAAGCTTTTATCATATAGCAGCTAAGCAGTGTTTCCTAAATAAAGTTCTCAGGACCCTTAACAGGCCAGAGAGTCTAGGTACACATTATTGTAGCTGAAGTCAGGGGGCAAGAGGAACAATGCTGCACCAACACGGAGGATCAATAGCAGCACTTGGAAGGATAGCTGGCTGTGTAATGCTAAGTGTGGGCTGTAATGGATATCTTATAACATTTTTTCCCCCTGCTGTTGTTGTTTATAATTGTTGCAGTTCATAAATTCTAACACTAGAGACCAGCATGATTTATTACAGGGAAATAAGTGTTATCTTCAGTTAACAAAAAGTTCTTGAAGTTAAACAATGGTGGAGTTCTGTGCATTCTATAACAGGAGATCTTAACATGGGCATCAATGGAGGACTAGCAGGATCACCCTAAGTAGCATTACCAAAGGTAGGCCCATTACGTCTGATGACTTTGCTGAATTGGAATGGCTTTAACCAACAAAAGACTACACTATCTAGTTCATGAAGTCAAATAAAATACCTTACTGTAATATATTAAACTGTAAATATTGCTTATCTGTCAGTCTACCCATAACAAGTTGTACCCTCTCTTATTCCTGGCTGCTAGTTGGCATCAGGTGGAGAGACACTCAGGCAACTGTATAAGACTGATAGGCTGGTAAAACAGATAATCCATAATATGACCCATGAACAGGGCAAAAGGGAAATTCAGGGGTATAATCAGACAGGCAAAGGTCAATGTTCAGAGCTGGTAGGAACTGTGCAGTATCAGTGGGCAAAACATTCCACATGCAAGGTCCAAAGGGTTCCATTTAGGAAGTTGCAAATTCAGTTTTAGTGAACCTTTGGCTGCAGACTCGCATGAGCAGGACTCCAGCCAATGAATATGAAGCAGTTGTCATTTATGGCAGTAAGCATTCTATGCTTTAAATAAGCTAATACTTTTCATCAACTGGTCTAGACTACAGCTGCAATGTGTTAGCCTCTTTACTCTCTAATCTGCAATAAAGAGGAGATCACCTATATTTTCTAAGGCACGTACAGTCCCAGTAGTAGTGAAGGGAAATGTAAGCTATGGAAATCACTTAATTGGCATATGAGAATAAATAAATTAAAAAAAAGACAATCTTCTTAATGCAAGGACAATACATAATTTTACTAAGCTTGTATTGATGTGAATAAGAATTTGTTTTCCATGGAAACAATTGTTGCCATAAAAGATGTCAATTCCTATCATTGTCTTGTCATAGCCATCTTGGTAAAAGAATGAGATTTTATTTGGCAATTTAAAATGAACGTGTGTCTTAGGGCTAATAACTATGTATTTTCTTAATCCATGTCATGGCTTATCAAGTGTATTTCATGGGAATAGGAAATAGGAAGCATTTATCCAGCTTAGACTCAGCACAAGCCAATCAGCTTGTATGGCCTTCCTCAACAACTAGTACAATAGTAGAAGATTGAGAGGTTTAATCTTGAGTTTAAATGGAAACAGAAATTGTGAGTAGAAAACAAAAAAAATAAAAAACCAAACAAAAAAATGTTTATACAATTCTGAGACTTGGGAGTGCATACTGCAGATTTCACAAGTCAGATCCTGCTGCATACCAATCTTTAAAATGTGTTTAGTTAAGATACTGAAAAACAATGCAAGTTTGGATTAGTTCCTTTCAATAAGGAAAATGGTGCAGTGAATTTGCTGTGAAAAAGCAATGAATATGTTAATGTAACATTCACCAGGAGCATAACTAGAGCATGCTGGGTCCCAGAGCAAAGGCTGTGGCAGGGCTCCCCAAGTCCCCATTTAAACATCTCCCAATACAAATTTGCAATTCGTAAATGGTGAGCAGGAAGCCACATGTAAGGTATCCATCCCCCTTAGTTAATCTGTGCTGGAAGATATACATAGCTTTCCTGTACACATAGGTTGACACATTTTTATGTACAGCAGACCCTGTGTTGGCCATCTTGGAAACCCTGGTAAAGGCATATCTATACACTTTCCTTACACTGTAAACACGTTTAGCAGGAGGGAACATAGAGGGGCAAGATGTTATATAAGTATAGTGATTCCACTACTGATTGCAGGGCCCAAATGGGCCCTCTAGAGGTGTAGGCCTGGTCTCGATCATGTCCTCTGAGACTCCTGTAGTTACAACCCTGATATTCACACTTCACCGATATGTTAATTTATTGCAGGACTACAAAGAAGTCTTGTAATTACAAAGTGTTTTTATGCCCCTTTAACATTTTTGTTGCAGACCACACTGGCTTGAAAGTCAGTTCAATTAAAGTAGCTGTATAATGATTTTGGGCAAGCATCAATATTACAATATTAAAGACATATGATTGTTAGGCTGAGTGCCCAAATACAAAGCTATGGATATCACCCAGTTATTAAAACACTGAGTATGATTATATATCACCCCAATTGTATTTGTGAAAAGACAAATCATTTACAATGTAGAACAGCTGTTAGTCATTGGTGCATGGGTGAATGTTTTCTCTTGATCGAATCTCTGATGTACAATTTTTATGGATTGGCACTTTCAGTAATCAGAAACTCATGGTTCCAGCTGTTCTCACTACTAAATGAAACCTAGGAGTATTAACCCAGGAGAGAGAAGAGTAAAAAAACACAAGATCATGTTGAGTATGAACATTATCCAGCAAAGATCAAAACCAAGGCAGCTCAGAAATAATACAAATAAAGATTCTTCCCCAGATTAAATATAGCAGAGCTTGCAGGAAGCATAAGTAAACACTAGTGGAATGGCAAACGTAGCATATGGCAAATTCCGTCATAAGAAGGCTGTGAAAATACTTTATTTTAATTTAATGAAGGCTTTTGATGCTTCATGCCCCTGCAGTTTCTGTATCATGTGATTCAGCAGGAACAGTTTGCAGAGGATACAATAACAGAACACTGTAACTTTCAAATATATTCAAGGTCAAAATGTTTTGGTTAGATGAAAGGGATGTTAAAAATAAGCTTACTCTCATGTGTGTGTATATAGATATATAAACAAAACATAGAAATGGACTGCACTTTCAAACTGCACTGGGTACGGTACACATCCTGCGTCACTTTAAAACCCACAGCCTTGAACACTTTCAGACAGCTGTACAGCTTTCAGCAACCCGGGCAGTTAACCCCTGGTCAGCCTGGGTGCAAAGCCCATAGGGAAAATTACAAAGCAAACTTATCAACACAATACACAGACAGTTTGACACTCTCTAGCTAGCACACAGTGACATTAAAAACAAAAAATGGAATAGTTACATTTGGCCAGTTTAAGTCCAGGACCTCTTCACTCATATGTCCCTGAACTACAGCCACACAATGCATGTTTTCAATAGAACTAACCGAGGAAAGGGTGACACAGGCCTTTGTAATCTCCCTACATACAAAACACGGAAATGGACAGCACTCTCAAACTGGACAGGGTACAAATCCTTCATCACTGAAAATCCATAGCCCTGAATACTTACAGACAGCTGCACAGCTCTCAGCAATACAGACAGTTAACCCCTGACCAGCCTGGGTGCAAAGCCCATGGAGAAAATTTCAAATCAAAATTATCAACACAACACATATAGGGCTAGCTTACAAGTGAGACGCAAATGGTTTTGCGCAAGAGATATTGTCTTTTCATAAGCCTTTTTCCTTGCGCTGATATTACAAGTTGATCGAAATCACAATTGTGCTAGTACAATCACCATTTACACTTCAATCCTTACTGCAATCTCAGAGGTGTGGTTAATTATTTTCCAAAATAAAAAAGTTGTACAAAACACATCAAAAATACATTACAAAGTACAGTTACGTCCATAATAACACCATCTAATAAAAATTATTTAAAAAAAATATTGCACAAAAAAGTGTTAAGGGCTCAAAGATATGAGATCAGGCAAAGGACTTTAACATTGAGACACATACAAATACATTGCAAAAGATGTATTTGTATGGGGGGGGGGCCTTCCGGGCGGCGGCCATGACAGTTCGCATGTATGTTTTCTGCTCAAGACCTTGCATCTAAACTTTACAAAATATAACCTACTGCCTGATCAAGTACAGATTAGCATCATATATTTTAAAGAAAAGAATGCTTTTTAGATCGCAAACTATCTTATTTAACATCGTAGTCAGTTTTAGCTTCCTTGATCTTGCCGGAGGTTGCGGCCTACTACACGACCCCCTGGCAGAGTACCCTTGTGTCTCTATGATTACTCGCAGTGTTATCTTGCAAATCTCTGCCTAAATCCTACATCAAAACGCTAGCTACCTCTGAACGCTTTGGTAACCTGTGGGGATAGAAATCTGTATCCTGATGGAAATAAAGGATCTGCTAGCTTACCACCATGCTGCACACTATATGCACAAGGGGAAGTCTGGAAACTAACATAGGAGCACTGAATATAAAGGCTGGCAATACAGAAGAAGAGGCAGAATCCCTAAGTTTACCAAAAAGACTGTGTGAGTTTGCACCGGGCGATAAAATAGAGCTAAATTAAACTTACAATTATTAACTAAATAAACCTATTAACCCCTAAACCATCAGCCCCCCCACATCACAACAACCTAAATTAAACTATTAAAAACCCTAACGTAACCCTAACCCTAACGTAACTCTAAAACCCCCTAACTTTAACATAATTAAAATAGAGCTAAATTAAACTTAAAATTATTAACTAAATAAACCTATTAACCTCTAAACCCCCAGCCCCCCACATTGCAACAACCTAAATTAAACTATTAACCTCTAACCCTGACGTAACCCTAACATTCCCTAACTTTAACATAATTAAAATAGAGCTAAATTAAACTTACAATTATTAACTAAAGAAAATATTAACCCCTAAACCGCCAGCCCCCCACATCGCAACAACCTAAATTAAACTATATTAACCCCTAAACCTAGCCCTAACGTAACCCTTACCCTAACACCCCCTAACTTTAACATAACGAAATTAGATCTAAATTAAATTTACAATTATTAACTAAATAATTCCTATTTAAAACAAAATACCCGTGAAATAAAACCTAAGGTAGCTACAATATAACTAATAGTTACATTGTAGCTAGCTTAGGTTTTATTTTTATTTCACAGGTAAGTTTGTATTTATTTTAACTAAGTAGACTAGTTAGTACATAGTTATTAACTAATTACTACCTAGCTAAAATAAATACAAACTTAAATGTGAAATAAAACCTAACTTGCCTTACACTAAAACGTAACATTACAAAAAATAAAAAACTACCATTACAAAAAATAAAAAACCTACCATTACAAAAAAACAACAAAATTATCAAAAAAAATAAAGATTATTCCTATTCTAATACCCTTTAAAAAACAAAAAAACAAAAACAAAATAAAAAAGCCTAATCTAGAATAAACTACCAAGGGCCCTTAAAAGGGCATTTTGGGGGCCCTTAAAAGGGTCTTTTGTAGGGCATTGCCCTGAGTTAACAGCACTTTTGCTCCAAAAAAAAAATACAAACACCCACTAACACTATACAAAGCCCCACCCCCTAAACTACCAAGGGCCCTTAAAAGGGCCTTTTGGGGGGCCCTTTAAAGGGCCTTTTGTAGGGCATTGCCCTAATTTAAACAGCTCTTATGCTAAAAAAAACACAGCCTAAAAATATACATTACACAAAATAACAAACAAATTATCAAAAATTAAAAACATATTCCTATTTTAATACCCATAACAACAAAAACCCACCCCAAAATAAAAAAAAAAATCTAGAATAAACTACCAATCACCGTTAAAAAGGCCGTTTTGTAGGGCATTGCCCTAAAGATAGCAGCTCGTTTAGTGAAAAAAATTACAGAGACCCACTAGCATTACAACCCCCCCAAAACCCACAAAATAAAAAAAAAAATATGTAAAAACCTAAGCTACTTATTGCCATGAAAAGTGCATTTGTATGGGCATTGCCCTTAAAATGGCATTTAGCTTTTTTACTGCCCAGACCCTAAACTAAAAAAAAAAATCCACCCAAAAAATCCTTAAAAAGCCTAACACTAACCCCCTGACAATCCGCTTACAGTTTTTGAAGTCCTGTTAGAACGATCTTCATCCCAGAGTTGAAGTCCTGATCCAGGCGGTGAGAAGTCTTCATCCAGGTGGCCTCTTCAATCTTCATCTCGGCGGCGAAGTCCTGATCCAAGCGGCAAGAAGTCTTCATCCAGGCTGCCTCTTCAATCTTCATCCAGGTGGCATCTTCTATCTTGATCCCGGAGGCGTGGAGCTGGTCCATCCTGAAGACATCCGGCTCGGAGCATCCTCTTCATAAGGTCAAGCCGTACACTGAATCTTCAATGCAACGGATGCGATTTAAGATGACGTCTCTTGCATTCCTATTGGCTGAAAGTTTTGAATCAGCCAATAGGAATTAGGGCTGATAAAATCCTATTGGCTGTTCAAATCAGCTAATATGATTTAAGCAGCTCTAATTCTATTGGCTAATTAATGGACCAATGGGAGTCTCATTAATAATGGATGGAAAGTTTCCATGTTATAGGATGCAGTGCCAGTCTATGGTAGTGTTGAGTCCCCTGGGACTCAGGGTGCCAAGTAGACATGTGTGCAGTGGAAACATTTGTTTCGGTTTGGACCGATTCTGATTTTTTCGAATTTTGATTTGGATCGATTCAAATTCTAATACATTTGAATGTATTCGTTTCGGATTCAAATAAATTTTTATGTATTCGGTTGTATTCATTTTGGATTCAATTCGTAAATTCGGAAGTTTGGTATGTGTTATGTTGATTCAGATGGTTCCAGTTACACAAATGGAACATCAAATACAGGAACTAACCTCCTAATTTCATAAGAGGGGTTACAAAGTCAGAGCACTTCAAGAGTGCAAAGAAAAGGTCAAGGGTGATACATAGGATTCTCTTCTTCAATTGATGTCTGGTAAAGGAGATGAGGAATCCCCACTTATGGTATTAACCTACACACAGGGGGATGAGAATATACCTACCATCATCATCAAATACTGGTCTATAGTGGAATCCGATACAACACTACCCTTTTGAGATGTGAGACCCCCACAGAATAGGATACCGGAGGGGAAAATCCTTGAGGGACCATCTTATATTGTCCGACCCTAGAGACTTCTATACTCCAAGAACATGGCTTCAACAAGCCAAGGGCTGTTACAGATGTCTGGGGTGTGTCACCTGCAATGGTCTGGCAAATTCTTTAACCACCCATACAAGAACAAGAAATTCTACCTTTGACATTGTGATACATGTACAACAACCCACATTGTCTACTTGCTCCATTGCCCATGTGGGAAATTCTACGTGGGCAAAACAGTGAATACCTTTAGATCAAGGATGGCCAATTATAGAATGGCGATAAGGGTGTCCCTGGAGAAAAAACAGAAAAAGGAATCAGAGCAACCAATGCTGAGACACTGAAGTGGGACATAAGGTCTCGGATCTGAGATATACCATTATTGAACAGATACCTCCATCCTCAAAAGGGGGGACAGAGCTAGGATTAACACCAATGTAGACTGGCACTGCTTCCTATAACATAGAAACATTCCATCCATTATTAATGAGACTCCCATTGGTCAATTATTTATAGGGTCTTTTCAGGACCGTTTACTGTCCACCTCTGCATTTAAGCCCTTATGACCCTTTCTCTTTATTTACTTTATCATTTTCTAACTTGTACTTACTTTGTAATGTATTTACTCTGTAATTCATTAAGTATGTATGTTTTACCCGAGCCATCCCTTATGACCTCCCCTTGATAATGTGAATATGATAATGATAATGTTATGATCGCTGCAGTAAGCCCTGTTCGGCTCTAACAGTTATTTGCTACTTGTTATCCTACTACCCGCTTCCCATAGCTTTTTGATATATCTAGCCTTTTTTATATCTAGCCTTTTCATATTCCTAGCCTTTTTATACATCTGGGCTTTTGGATCACCTGGTTCTATTAGAGATAGACATATAATCCGTATTAAGCATACCATTTAGGATTTTCCTGTATATATATCACTATCCCTTATATTATGGAAGCCTTTATGATATGTATTTCCCCTCCATCAACTTTGTGCCTGCATAACCTCTATAAATGCTTATTTAGCATGCATTGTTTTAATATTAATATCATTACTTTTTTGTCAAATTTTTGTCACTTTTAAGGGTGAATTGAATTTGTAGGTTACTGTTACCATTGCAACTGTGAGGCAGTGTTAGGTAGCCATGGTGATGGGCAAATGCAGCGTGTCACCTGACAGGAGCTAGATGATGACGTCACAGGCATCCAGAATGCCGCCAGCAGCAGCGTGACTAACAGTACACGGTGGAGGGTATAAAGTAAGGTAAGCTTGCTCTATATGATGTGAATTTTTGGTCTGAAGACGGGGAAACCCTGAAACGTTACCTTTTGTAGGATTAAATTCCTACTTATTTAGTCCCTGTGAGTGTATCTTCTTCTTTTGGAACCATATGCATATTTACAGGATTGCACCCAGGGCCCAGGATTTGTTATTTTGTGACGTGAGTGCTTGACCCGACCCAGCCAGCATATATAAATAAATATATATATATATATATGTATATATATATATATATGTGTGTGTGTGTGTACATATATATTAATCTGATAAAGGGACCAATAGCGCCGTGAAACGTAATAGGCCCACCCCCATTTCCAAATAGCATTTTATCCACACTGCTACGGCATGGAAACAAGCGCAGACTTTGATTTTACTTTTTTCCCCTAAGAGGGATGTTATGTGTTAGATTTTACTAGTACTTCTAGTTCTTAGTTTATTTGCACTATTTAATGTTCATTAATAAATAGCGTATCATGTCCGCCCGACATCGCTGAATGCCGACAGGATACACTGTTGTCATTTATCAGTGCACAAACCGTTCTGGTGAACTGCTTGTGCAATGCTGCCCCCTGCAGATTGCCCACTAGCAGTGGGTGTCATTCAGCCTGATCGTATATGATCAGGCAGATTGCAGACCGCAGCCTCAGAGGCAGTGGACCAGTTATGGAGCAGCGGTCTTTAGACTGCTGCTTCATAACTGCTGTTTCTGGTGAGCCTGAAGGCTCATGTGGAAAAACATAAATCATGACTTACCAGATAATTCCACAGCTGCATTCATTACTTGTGGGAATACAGAACCTGGCTACCAGGAGGAGCCAAGACACAGTAGCCAAAGGCTTAAACACCTCCCCTACTTCCCTCATCCCCCAGTCATTCTGCCAAGGGTACAAGAAAAACATTAGGAGAAATATCAGGGTTAAAAAGGTGCCAGAAGAAAACAAAATAAATTTAGGGCCGCCCATCGGAGAACATAGGGGGGAGCTGTGGAATCTACCTGTATCGAAGGAATGGAAATTATCTAGTAAGTCATAATTTATGTTTTGCTTCTTAAGGGAGAGTCCACAGCTGCATTCATTACTTGTAGGAAACAATACCCTAGCTACAGAGGACACTGAATGCTAACGGGAGGGAAAACAATAGAGAGGCGGCCCCTAATCTGAGATCTCCACAGCCTGAGAAACCTTTCTCCAGAAGGCTGCTTTAGCAGAAGCAAAAACATCAAACTTGTAAAATTTGGAAAAGTATGTAAGGAAGACTAGGTAGCATGTTTTTCAAACCTGATCCATAGAGGCCTCATTTTGAAGGCCCAAGAGGAAACCACTGTTGGTGGTGAGCAGTAATCCTCTGAGGATACTTAAGACCAAACCGCTAAGCGGATGATACTTCTCAATCAAAAAGATAAGGAAGAAGGTTGTCTAAATTCCTTTGTAGCCTGAAGATAGAACTTCAAGGCACGAATCACATCCAGATTATGCAGTAAACTTTCCTTCGATGAAGAAGGATTAGGGTATAAGGAAGGAACCACAATTTCTTGATTGATGTTGTGATTTGACACAACCTTAGGAAGAAATCCTAACTTAGTTGGTAGAACAGCCTTATCAGCATGGAACACCAGATAAGGAGGGTCACATTGCAAGGCAGCAATCTCAGAGACTCTGCGTGCAGTAGCAATAGCTAGTAGAAAAAGAACCTTCCAAGACAAAAATGTAATGTCAACCCGGTGCATATGCTCAAATGGAGCACGTTGCAAAACTTTAAGATCAAGATTTAAACTCCAAGGATGAGCATTACATCTAAACACCGGCCTGATCCTAGTCAGAACCTTAACACGACTGTACACCTGGAAGCTCAGCGAGCCTCTTGTACAGTAAAACAGACAAGGCCGAAATCTGTCCCTTCAAGGAACTAGCTGAGAGGCCCTTCTCCAGTCCAACCTGAAGAAAAGAAGGAATCCTTGCAACCTTTACTTTGTGCCAGGATAAACCATGCTCTTCACACCAGAATAAGTAGGTCCTCCACACTTTATGAAAGATGCAACGAGAAACCGGCTTATGAGCTTGAATGAGAATATTGATAACACTCTCAGAAAACCCTCTCTGGGCTAAGACTATGCATTCAATCTTCATGCAGACAGCCTCAGAGAATCTAGATGTTGATGAATAAGGGGCCTTATTTCAGCAGATCCCTGCGACAAGGTAACCTCCAGGGGGAGATGATGACATCCCCACTAGATCCCTGAACCATATCCTTCATGGCCATCTTCTGACACTTCTCTGCCAACCTCCTTTGATGAAAGGCAAAGAATGACTGGGGGATGAGGCAAGTGGGGGAGGTGTTTAAGCCTTTGGCTGAGGTGTCTTCGCCTCTTCCTGGTGGCCAGGTTCTGTATTCCCACAAGTAATGAATGCAGCTGTGGACTCTCCCTGTATTAAGAAGGAAAGGGGTATCAAACTCCATTCAGAGCTTGATAATTCAGCCCCAACGTGTTTGATTGAGTCCATACTGTGTACATACTATGGCCCCTGCTTCTCTCCCCCTCTCCCCTTCTTTGATCCATTCTGTTTTTTTATGGAGAGTGACGTGGAGCAGTGATGATTCTCAGGACGGACACTGATTTCAGGAGTCCTCTGCTGGACTACACACGCTGCATATTCAGTGAATCATTTTGAAGATTTAATATGTGAGTAGGCCTTTGGCTTTGACATTATTCTCTTTTACATGATATACTACACCAGATTGTCTTTATGGGCCTGTGCATACTTCTTCTTCTTCTTCTTCCAGATTCCAAGTGGTTTGCTTTGGTTTGAAGTACTCGCAGTGTTATCTTGCAAATCTCTGCCTAAATCCTACATCAAAACGCTAGCTACCTCTGAACGCTTTGGTAACCTGTGGGGATAGAAATCTGTATCCTGATGGAAATAAAGGATCTGCTAGCTTACCACCATGCTGCACACTATATGCACAAGGGGAAGTCTGGAAACTAACATAGGAGCACTGAATATAAAGGCTGGCAATACAGAAGAAGAGGCAGAATCCCTAAGTTTACCAAAAAGACCGTGTGAGTTTGCACCGGGCGATAAAATAGAGCTAAATTAAACTTACAATTATTAACTAAATAAACCTATTAACCCCTAAACCATCAGCCCCCCCACATCACAACAACCTAAATTAAACTATTAAAAACCCTAACGTAACCCTAACCCTAACGTAACTCTAAAACCCCCTAACTTTAACATAATTAAAATAGAGCTAAATTAAACTTAAAATTATTAACTAAATAAACCTATTAACCTCTAAACCCCCAGCCCCCCACATTGCAACAACCTAAATTAAACTATTAACCTCTAACCCTGACGTAACCCTAACATTCCCTAACTTTAACATAATTAAAATAGAGCTAAATTAAACTTACAATTATTAACTAAAGAAAATATTAACCCCTAAACCGCCAGCCCCCCACATCGCAACAACCTAAATTAAACTATATTAACCCCTAAACCTAGCCCTAACGTAACCCTTACCCTAACACCCCCTAACTTTAACATAACGAAATTAGATCTAAATTAAATTTACAATTATTAACTAAATAATTCCTATTTAAAACAAAATACCCGTGAAATAAAACCTAAGGTAGCTACAATATAACTAATAGTTACATTGTAGCTAGCTTAGGTTTTATTTTTATTTCACAGGTAAGTTTGTATTTATTTTAACTAAGTAGACTAGTTAGTACATAGTTATTAACTAATTACTACCTAGCTAAAATAAATACAAACTTAAATGTGAAATAAAACCTAACTTGCCTTACACTAAAACGTAACATCACAAAAAATAAAAAACTACCATTACAAAAAATAAAAAACCTACCATTACAAAAAAACAACAAAATTATCCAAAAAAATAAAGATTATTCCTATTCTAATACCCTTAAAAAAAAAAAAAAAAAAAAAAAAAAAAAAGCCTAATCTAGAATAAACTACCAAGGGCCCTTAAAAGGGCATTTTGGGGGCCCTTAAAAGGGTCTTTTGTAGGGCATTGCCCTGAGTTAACAGCACTTTTGCTCCAAAAAAAAAATACAAACACCCACTAACACTATACAAAGCCCCACCCCCCTAAACTACCAAGGGCCCTTAAAAGGGCCTTTTGGGGGGCCCTTTAAAGGACCTTTTGTAGGGCATTGCCCTAATTTAAACAGCTCTTATGCTAAAAAAAACACAGCCTAAAAATATACATTACACAAAATAACAAACAAATTATCAAAAATTAAAAACATATTCCTATTTTAATACCCATAACAACAAAAACCCACCCCAAAATAAAAAAACAAATCTAGAATAAACTACCAATCACCGTTAAAAAGGCCGTTTTGTAGGGCATTGCCCTAAAGATAGCAGCTCGTTTAGTGAAAAAAATTACAGAGACCCACTAACATTACAACCCCCCCAAAACCCACAAAATAAAAAAAAAATATGTAAAAACCTAAGCTACTTATTGCCATGAAAAGTGCATTTGTATGGGCATTGCCCTTAAAATGGCATTTAGCTTTTTTACTGCCCAGACCCTAAACTAAAAAAAAAAATCCACCCAAAAAATCCTTAAAAAGCCTAACACTAACCCCCTGACAATCCGCTTACAGTTTTTGAAGTCCTGTTAGAACGATCTTCATCCCAGAGTTGAAGTCCTGATCCAGGCGGTGAGAAGTCTTCATCCAGGTGGCCTCTTCAATCTTCATCTCGGCGGCGAAGTCCTGATCCAAGCGGCAAGAAGTCTTCATCCAGGCTGCCTCTTCAATCTTCATCCAGGTGGCATCTTCTATCTTGATCCCGGAGGCGTGGAGCTGGTCCATCCTGAAGACATCCGGCTCGGAGCATCCTCTTCATAAGGTCAAGCCGTACACTAAATCTTCAATGCAACGGATGCGATTTAAGATGACGTCTCTTGCATTCCTATTGGCTGAAAGTTTTGAATCAGCCAATAGGAATTAGGGCTGATAAAATCCTATTGGCTGTTCAAATCAGCTAATATGATTTAAGCAGATCTAATTCTATTGGCTTATTAATGGACCAATGGGAGTCTCATTAATAATGGATGGAAAGTTTCCATGTTATAGGATGCAGTGCCAGTCTATGGTAGTGTTGAGTCCCCTGGGACTCAGGGTGCCAAGTAGACATGTGTGCAGTGGAAACATTTGTTTCGGTTTGGACCGATTCTGATTTTTTCGAATTTTGATTTGGATTGATTCAAATTCGAATACATTTGAATGTATTCGTTTCGGATTCAAATACATTTTTATGTATTCGGTTGTATTCATTTTGGATTCAATTCGTAAATTCGGAAGTTTGGTATGTGTTATGTTGATTCAGATGGTTCCAGTTACACAAATGGAACATCAAATACAGGAACTAACCTCCTAATTTCATAAGAGGGGTTACAAAGTCAGAGCACTTCAAGAGTGCAAAGAAAAGGTCAAGGGTGATACATAGGATTCTCTTCTTCAATTGATGTCTGGTAAAGGAGATGAGGAATCCCCACTTATGGTATTAACCTACACACAGGGGGATGAGAATATACCTACCATCATCATCAAATACTGGTCTATAGTGGAATCCGATACAACACTACCCTTTTGAGATGTGAGACCCCCACAGAATAGGATACCGGAGGGGAAAATCCTTGAGGGACCATCTTATATTGTCCGACCCTAGAGACTTCTATACTCCAAGAACATGGCTTCAACAAGCCAAGGGCTGTTACAGATGTCTGGGGTGTGTCACCTGCAATGGTCTGGCAAATTCTTTAACCACCCATACAAGAACAAGAAATTCTACCTTTGACATTGTGATACATGTACAACAACCCACATTGTCTACTTGCTCCATTGCCCATGTGGGAAATTCTACGTGGGCAAAACAGTGAATACCTTTAGATCAAGGATGGCCAATTATAGAATGGCGATAAGGGTGTCCCTGGAGAAAAAACAGAAAAAGGAATCAGAGCAACCAATGCTGAGACACTGAAGTGGGACATAAGGTCTCGGATCTGAGATATACCATAATTGAACAGATACCTCCATCCTCAAAAGGGGGGACAGAGCTAGGATTAACACCAATGTAGACTGGCACTGCTTCCTATAACATAGAAACATTCCATCCATTATTAATGAGACTCCCATTGGTCAATTATTTATAGGGTCTTTTCAGGACCGTTTACTGTCCACCTCTGCATTTAAGCCCTTATGACCCTTTCTCTTTATTTACTTTATCATTTTCTAACTTGTACTTACTTTGTAATGTATTTACTCTGTAATTCATTAAGTATGTATGTTTTACCCGAGCCATCCCTTATGACCTCCCCTTGATAATGTGAATATGATAATGATAATGTTATGATTGCTGCAGTAAGCCCTGTTCGGCTCTAACAGTTATTTGCTACTTGTTATCCTACTACCCGCTTCCCATAGCTTTTTGATATATCTAGCCTTTTTTATATCTAGCCTTTTCATATTCCTAGCCTTTTTATACATCTGGGCTTTTGGATCACCTGGTTCTATTAGAGATAGACATATAATCCGTATTAAGCATACCATTTAGGATTTTCCTGTATATATATCACTATCCCTTATATTATGGAAGCCTTTATGATATGTATTTCCCCTCCATCAACTTTGTGCCTGCATAACCTCTATCAATGCTTATTTAGCATGCATTGTTTTAATATTAATATCATTACTTTTTTGTCAAATTTTTGTCACTTTTAAGGGTGAATTGAATTTGTAGGTTACTGTTACCATTGCAACTGTGAGGCAGTGTTAGGTAGCCATGGTGATGGGCAAATGCAGCGTGTCACCTGACAGGAGCTAGATGATGACGTCACAGGCATCCAGAATGCCGCCAGCAGCAGCGTGACTAACAGTACACGGTGGAGGGTATAAAGTAAGGTAAGCTTGCTCTATATGATGTGAATTTTTGGTCTGAAGACGGGGAAACCCTGAAACGTTACCTTTTGTAGGATTAAATTCCTACTTATTTAGTCCCTGTGAGTGTATCTTCTTCTTTTGGAACCATATGCATATTTACAGGATTGCACCCAGGGCCCAGGATTTGTTATTTTGTGACGTGAGTGCTTGACCCGACCCAGCCAGCATATATAAATAAATATATATATATATATATGTATATATATATATGTGTGTGTGTGTGTGTACATATATATTAATCTGATAAAGGGACCAATAGCGCCGTGAAACGTAATAGGCCCACCCCCATTTCCAAATAGCATTTTATCCACACTGCTACGGCATGGAAACAAGCGCAGACTTTGATTTTACTTTTTTCCCCTAAGAGGGATGTTATGTGTTAGATTTTACTAGTACTTCTAGTTCTTAGTTTATTTGCACTATTTAATGTTCATTAATAAATAGCGTATCATGTCCGCCCAACATCGCTGAATGCCGACAGGATACACTGTTGTCATTTATCAGTGCACAAACCGTTCTGGTGAACTGCTTGTGCAATGCTGCCCCCTGCAGATTGCCCACTAGCAGTGGGTGTCATTCAGCCTGATCGTATATGATCAGGCAGATTGCAGACCGCAGCCTCAGAGGCAGTGGACCAGTTATGGAGCAGCGGTCTTTAGACTGCTGCTTCATAACTGCTGTTTCTGGTGAGCCTGAAGGCTCATGTGGAAAAACATAAATCATGACTTACCAGATAATTCCACAGCTGCATTCATTACTTGTGGGAATACAGAACCTGGCTACCAGGAGGAGCCAAGACACAGTAGCCAAAGGCTTAAACACCTCCCCTACTTCCCTCATCCCCCAGTCATTCTGCCAAGGGTACAAGAAAAACATTAGGAGAAATATCAGGGTTAAAAAGGTGCCAGAAGAAAACAAAATAAATTTAGGGCCGCCCATCGGAGAACATAGGGGGGAGCTGTGGAATCTACCTGTATCGAAGGAATGGAAATTATCTAGTAAGTCATAATTTATGTTTTGCTTCTTAAGGGAGAGTCCACAGCTGCATTCATTACTTGTAGGAAACAATACCCTAGCTACAGAGGACACTGAATGCTAACGGGAGGGAAAACAATAGAGAGGCGGCCCCTAATCTGAGATCTCCACAGCCTGAGAAACCTTTCTCCAGAAGGCTGCTTTAGCAGAAGCAAAAACATCAAACTTGTAAAATTTGGAAAAGTATGTAAGGAAGACTAGGTAGCACGTTTTTCAAACCTGATCCATAGAGGCCTCATTTTGAAGGCCCAAGAGGAAACCACTGTTGGTGGTGAGCAGTAATCCTCTGAGGATACTTAAGACCAAACCGCTAAGCGGATGATACTTCTCAATCAAAAAGATAAGGAAGAAGGTTGTCTAAATTCCTTTGTAGCCTGAAGATAGAACTTCAAGGCACGAATCACATCCAGATTATGCAGTAAACTTTCCTTCGATGAAGAAGGATTAGGGTATAAGGAAGGAACCACAATTTCTTGATTGATGTTGTGATTTGACACAACCTTAGGAAGAAATCCTAACTTAGTTGGTAGAACAGCCTTATCAGCATGGAACACCAGATAAGGAGGGTCACATTGCAAGGCAGCAATCTCAGAGACTCTGCGTGCAGTAGCAATAGCTAGTAGAAAAAGAACCTTCCAAGACAAAAATGTAATGTCAACCCGGTGCATATGCTCAAATGGAGCACGTTGCAAAACTTTAAGATCAAGATTTAAACTCCAAGGATGAGCATTACATCTAAACACTGGCCTGATCCTAGTCAGAACCTTAACACGACTGTACACCTGGAAGCTCAGCGAGCCTCTTGTACAGTAAAACAGACAAGGCCAAATCTGTCCCTTCAATGAACTAGCTGAGAGGCCCTTCTCCAGTCCAACCTGAAGAAAAGAAGGAATCCTTGCAACCTTTACTTTGTGCCAGGATAAACCATGCTCTTCACACCAGAATAAGTAGGTCCTCCACACTTTATGAAAGATGCAACGAGAAACCGGCTTATGAGCTTGAATGAGAATATTGATAACACTCTCAGAAAACCCTCTCTGGGCTAAGACTATGCATTCAATCTTCATGCAGTCAGCCTCAGAGAATCTAGATGTTGATGAATAAGGGGCCTTATTTCAGCAGATCCCTGTGACAAGGTAACCTCCAGGGGGAGATGATGACATCCCCACTATATCCCTGAACCATATCCTTCATGGCCATCTTCTGACACTTCTCTGCCAACCTCCTTTGATGAAAGGCAAAGAATGACTGGGGGATGAGGCAAGTGGGGGAGGTGTTTAAGCCTTTGGCTGAGGTGTCTTCGCCTCTTCCTGGTGGCCAGGTTCTGTATTCCCACAAGTAATGAATGCAGCTGTGGACTCTCCCTGTATTAAGAAGGAAAGGGGTATCAAACTCCATTCAGAGCTTGATAATTCAGCCCCAAAGTGTTTGATTGAGTCCATACTGTGTCCATACTATGGCCCCTTCTTCTCTCCCCCCCTCCCCATTCTGTTTTTTTATGGAGAGTGACGTGGAGCAGTGATGATTCTCAGGACGGACACTGATTTCAGGAGTCCTCTGCTGGACTACACACGCTGCATATTCAGTGCATCACTTTGAAGATTTAATATGTGAGTAGGCCTTTGGCTTTGACATTATTCTCTTTTACATGATATACTACACCAGATTGTCTTTATGGGCCTGTGCATACTTCTTCTTCTTCTTCTTCTTCCAGATTCCAAGTGGTTTGCTTTGGTTTGAAGTACTCCAAACTAGGGATAAAGCTGCAAGAAACAGAGCGTGCCATATTTCCCTCAACAGAAGACTTACACACATAAGGGACATGTGAACGTTCATTTACTGGTGTACCTGATAGAAGTGGTTAATTCCGCTTCTTTTCTCAAGCGCTGTACTGCACCTGTTTTTTCATATATGTATTTACAGTCATATATACACATATAAAAACATTAATATATATGTACACGTATATAAACATAAATATAAGTGCATTAGAGCCCTTTGCCATTAAGTAGATGAAAACATGATAAAACATAGTTATACAATATTCATATTTAATAAAGATTTTTACTATGTATTAACTGTAAATATTTCACATTTGCTAATGTGAATATGCAATGTTATTTGCACGATGTGTGTAAGGTTTTTATTTAACAATTTATTTTTCTCCATTGACTTCTATGGGAAATGCGCAAATGTGATGGTGTTAGAAGTCATTTGCACTATTTAGAAAACAAACAAAGTGATGGCACTACTGATATATAATAGGTCGGGACGGGCTTGTAATAGTGTGCAATAGACCTTATATACAGTACTAATAGCCCATAGGTGCTGTATATTTAATAAACACTTAATTTACTAATACAACCAAAGACAGTTGCAAAAAATAATACACATATAGCACTCTAGTCCCTAATTAGTTATTGTGAATATGGAGTGGTATACATCAAAAGACTATTTTAAAAAAAAATTAAACTTTAATAGGTCTAGTTAAAAATGGGTACTCTAAAAACAACTAGAAAAATATAGGATTGTACAGTGAAAAATAACCCTGGGAACAGTTTCCAACAGGGTTAAATATTATAATTATGGGGTGACTCTCAAGAGACCTATTATTACTGAGGTCTCTATATAATTATAGCTTTTGAAATTTGTCAATATCAGGCCCAAATAATGGTAGTGTTTGGTGCAAACATGATAAACTAAAGATGACACCTCAATTTATAGGTTAAGAGGTGCTGTACTCCGACAATATATTGTATCTATATCTCATGTGTTCATGGGTAGCCTATCCCCACACTTCTGTGGAGTGACACATAAAGGATTATTCTAGAGATTGTTTGTTAATTAATTATAAGAGTCTCAATATCTGATGTCAGAAAGTACATTTCTCTTGTTGGTTGTTCAGGGATGTTGCCTTCACATCCTATATTCAAACTAATAAGTAGCTTATGTAGTGTTTATTGTATTTATTAACAAATATTATAAATAGATGGATGTCAGTTGTTCAGGTTCACAGTGTATTCAACAGCTGCACCATCTATTCAGGCTTATTTAGGTGTATATTTTTACTTATTTATCTTGTGAATACTACATTGGGGGGCTGCCACTGCAGTTATGAAAACTTTAAGATATTGGGTAAATAAGTATAATCGTCAGAAGCTATGATCTGTATCAATAGACTGGATTCTCTTATCAGCTGAGATTCTATGGTAAACTGATATCGTCTTACTACTTCTAAAGTCGTTTGTTCTACTGACAGAGAGTGTAATGTATTATTATTTTTACCTTTAATAACGCCATGTGTTTGGCAACAATATTGCAGTATGGTTCTTAAGTAATTTAAACACTGGCTAATTTTATATATTACATGCAGGCAAGTATTGATATATACAGTAGTTGCTGACAAAGCGTGTGTTGTAACACTATTATGCGATAGATAAAACTGTCTGTCATGAAAATATTACAGTAATACCGCCTCATAAGTTTGTGGATCAAAGTTACAAGTTTGTATGATCACCTGATTGTATAGATATACATGTGAGTTGTAGCGGTTACTAGTGTTTGATAGACACCTGCGACGGATTTAATCTATTAATTTCACAGCGTAGATATTTGGTGCTTGGCAGTCAGTAGTCTTCGGTTTGCTACCAATTATTTAAATGGATGGTAAATAACATATAAGTAACTTTTAAGGATTATAGGTAAATAAAATCGTAAATAACTTTAGTATATATCAGTTTTGTAATCACAGAGGCACCCAACCCCGATTATTGCAACTCAAGTAGCCAGAACATGTGTGACCTCCGGTCAATGTCTGTTGCTTACGGAGTCAAGCTCCCTTCCCTGACCTCATCATTAATCTGAGTATACAAACAGTGTCAGCTCAGATATCAAGTAAAGTTGTACAACCTTAATATTAGACCAGAATATTAAAAATGAAGGCTCCCAATTGCCCTTTCCCCTGACATATTTTGCCGGTTGCCGGTTACATCAGTCTTTTTAACTTATAACAGTGATACAGTGGGCCTGAATTTAAGAGCCATTTTTGCCACTACACTGTTTTACATAATGGTGCTCTATTATTGCAATACACACTTTGTATCACACATGTACATAGGCTGATATACACTCAGTGGAAGGGGGTTTGTTTCCCAGGATGACTATAACTTCGCCCCTCTAAATCCTGAAATAAATTAGCGCTAAGTCCGAACCTACGAGTGTGTTTTTCCGCACCAACAACGTTACCGTAATTGAATGATTAGAAGTCCTATTATATATAAAATATGAAATTTGGAAAAAAACAGTATTTGTACACTGAGATGTAATTTGTCCATACCAAACTGAATGTTAACACTACAGGAGGACCTACATTGCATATTGAATTTAACGTTGTTCAATTGTAATATTGTGTATGTTTGTTTTGTATAACCCATTTTAATCCGCAATATTTAGATTTTACTGTACATAATAATAAAAGTTATGTTTTATATACCACTGTCCTTTTTGCTCACCTACATTATGACTATTTAGATTCTCATTCTAAGTGTGCCACACGATACCTCTATCCTTTCCTTTTAGTTTTGCTGATACTTATAACCGGTATCTAGGCACTGCCCTTCAGTGATACATAGGTTTATCCTGTAGGGATTTTCTGAGAATTCTAATTTGTTCCCCCTCCTAACTCCCCCTTAGAGGGGAGCTATTCTCTAAACCATATCTATTTTGGACTATTCTGTAGTCTTTCTGGGAACTAATTATGACATCCATCAATTTGATGGATGACTTTCTCTTCAGAGAGAAAGAACGCCAAGCCAACATTGACAAAACCTTTTCTAACTTTACGGCAGAGGGTAACCTTAATAAGGAAATTAGTGATTGGGAAACAGGTCTAAAACTTTGGGTGATTTACTAAGGAAACACACAAGATCAGTGTGGAACAAGAGTACTTACGATCGTTACCTTGCAAAACATATTATTCCGAGAGGTTTGAGAGTCAAAGATGGGAACAAGCACTAATATTGTGTCCTGGAGTTTTAGTGGCCATCCTTTCTGACTATGAGACTGAAATTGTAAACTAACTTAGTAAAGAGATTTCTGAACTTAATATTAAACTACATAAATTTGAGCCCTTAGAAAACTTTAAGACTGCTTACAAAAATAAGTAATTGGATACCAAGGAAAAGGAAATAATCCAGATAAAATGCAATAAACTCACAAGAGATATAAAAGACTTAAAAGACAAAAAAAAAAAAAAAACAGATGAAGGAGGAATTATCTCCCGTCTAATGCGAACAGAGAGGAGGTAGCATCCTCGGAATGTGAATCTTCTGCAGCAGAGGACAATGAAGAGGCCCCCCTCAATAGAACTCTGTTAGTACAGAATGCAAGTGAAAGACAGGCAATCCTATCAAAAAACGAGGAGCCCAAAAAAACAAAAACAAAAGACAAAGATGAGGCGGGCAACCAAGATCGCAGCCTCAGAAACAGAACCAGATGGGGGTACAAGAACAGCGGGGGGAATCGGGAAGATTGGGGGAGGAGAACACAATGGTGAAAACAGATAGACTCCAGATCATAAATCTCACTAATAAGATACTCACTGTCCATCGTATAAGTGTAGAAATAGAGGTTTATCTTTTTTTGCCAACAAACAATTTAAACCACTTTGAGACCATCAAAGACTTAGACCTTTTTATAAGAAAATTAGTCTTAAGTAAAATGTACACTAGACATGACTATAGTGATTTGGATGAAATAACTATCCTTAATCTGGTCTCTCTCCTTGAAGAGAATGAAGATAACCCTACCATCTCTACAGACTGGTTAATGAAAATAAAAATGAAATCCACGTTTATGCTTTTACTCTCAAAATTTCCACAAATTGATACCTACCTCAAAGTAGTAAGCAGATATATTCTGAAACTTGACACAAAAAATACCTCTAATCTGAGCAAACAAGAACAATGGGCTCTGAAGGATATTCAAACATGGCAAGATGTGATTATCAAACCATCAGACAAGGGTGGGAATATTGTCCTTTGG
The DNA here is from genome assembly GCF_027579735.1 of Bombina bombina. Lineage (NCBI taxonomy): Eukaryota > Metazoa > Chordata > Amphibia > Anura > Bombinatoridae > Bombina > Bombina bombina. The sequence goes on from NC_069502.1 coordinate 1,190,263,349, forward strand.
CCAAAGGACATGTATATAATTGAGGCCCTGAGACAATTAGGGGACCATAATTGTTACAAACACCTTTTTGGAGATCCAACGACAGACTTCTTATCAATATACAGGAGCATAATTGAAAGTGCAAAGAGTGAGGAATTAATCAATAATAAAGAATATAAATATCTAACTATTGACAAACCCAAAACAGCAACACTATATCTTCTTCCAAAAATTCATAAAAATAAACTTACCACCAGGGAGACCAATTGTCTCTGGCATAGGCAGCCTAGGCAAGCAAGCTTCCAGATATATTGATTTCAGACTTAGGGATATTGTTCTAACACTACCATCCTATGTCAGAGACACAATATATGTATTGCGCAAGATTGAAGGCATAACTCTTGATGAGAACACCTTTTTTGCCACATGCGATGTTGAGTCCCTATATATATATTGATTGACCATAAATGGGGCTGTTTTGCAATCGAATATTTCCTTAAAATGGAGGGGCCTGATGGCACAGAAAAGAACAATTTCATATTATGTTTACTCAGATTTGTCCTCAGCCACAACTACTTTATTTTTAACGATAAATTATATCTCCAAATTAGAGGCACGGCATGTGCCCCCACATATGCTAACCTGAATCTAGGATGGTGGGAACAAGAAACTGTCTTTGGAGAAAGAATGTTGAAATATACAGGGCACATTTTATTGTGGTTGAGGTACATTGATGATGTCTTTATACTATGGAAGGGAGACATTTAATACTTTCAAAATATTCATAAGTGAACCAAACATCAATTATCTGAATTTAAAACTAACTTATGAAATCAATTATGATAAAGTGACCTTCCTTGACCTGAGCATTTCTAGAGATATGTTTGGTAAAATTGAAACCAACCTGTATAGGAAGGAGACAGACACAAACTCTATCCTCAGATTCGAAAGCGCACACCATAAACCTACTAAAAAAGCAATTCTATATGGTGATTTCTTGCGCCTATGACGCAATTGCTCAGAAATTGTGAAATTCAAAGAGCAAGCAAAAGACCTCAAATTGAGATTAAAAGAGAGAGGCTATCCTAACTCAGTGCTCAAGAAAGCTTATCACAGATCATCGCATATGACAAGAACAGATCTTCTGGTACCCAAAGTAAAGAATAACAAGGACCATAAAATGTGAGGTTCGTGAGTACATATAACAAGGCCTACAAATAGATTTCTGAGATTCTGAACCGACACATTCATATAGTCCACACTGACGAAGACCTTGCTAAAAAAAAATAGGAGATAGGATACCGATCTCTTGGAGGAGAGCACCAACAATCAGGGACAAAGTCGTGAAAAGCCATTTTGTCAAACATTTTAACAAAAGAAAAGACAATCTCAAAGGTACATACTCATGTGGAACATGCAAATTTTGTCTGTATATACGCAGAGTGAAACAGATGGAAATTTTCCCCAAAGGAACTATATATATGAATGACTTTTACAACTGCCGAACAAAAACATTATTAATTGTATTGATTGCATATGTGGCAAAAATTATGTGGGAATGTTGACTAGAGAACTGAGGACCAGACTAGGGGAACATATAGGAAACATCCGTAATGCCAGAAATGATCTTGAGAAAGGAAAGAAAATCACATCAGTGGCAAAACATTTCCTCGATAAACATAAAGGGAAACCTGACCTTAGATACTGGATTTTACAAAGAGTAAAGTAAGGGATCAGAGAGGGGAATATGGAGATATTGCTTCTTAAAGAAGAAACAAAATGGATTTTTTTGGCTCCAAACCATGGCCCCTAAAGGCCTCAATGAACAACTCAGCTTTGGTCCTTTCCTACATTAATCTGTAAATAAAATACACCATCTGGATATGAAATGAAAAATAAATATAAAAATGCACAACTTAACTCTATATACAGGAGCCAAACTTATGATAAAGTACAGATTTCAATATTTAATATGGTCAGAATACTGATGATTACAGTGATGATTTTTTGGAGTTATCAACCAAAGTTTGACATAAATCCTGCATATGCAATACATTCTATCCTCATTTTGGCATTTGCCAAATAATATTCTCTTTACACATATATAATCTTATGAATATAACAACCTTTTTTTCATATGCAGGAGTACAACTTATTCACTAATATGGATGTACTATAATTGGCGTTAATATAATATTTTTGATACATATTTGTATTATTTGAATGCAGCTCATTTTGACAGTATTCTGTATCTAATAGACATATATAAAAGTATCAAAGTACGGTTACCAAACAGGGAATCTATCATGCTAGCACATTCCAGAAATCTAAATATTATGGGACTCAAATTAACAGCATGTGCTTTTTCTGTGTGTTTATATTTTGGGTAATCTGATGAGTGATCCGCTCACAATAGTTTTTACCAAGATGTGAATAATATAAATAATGTTAGAACTAGTAAACATATTCCTTCCACAGACTTACACATCCTTTTTATAACTTGGGTATTATTACAGATATGTCTATTAAATGTAGAGATCGTAACCTGATGATATGACTACAGTATATCTGATGTGCATCGTACATTTGTTTACATCTCGTCCGTGCCTGACATTGCCCCACAAATAGAAACACTGAAGAGTAGACGTAACTCCACTACATCACAGCCGCATTTTGATTGGCAATATTTCTCACATTACCGGGATACACCCCCACCCGGATTGGCTGGCTTTGGTTTTAAAATGAGCAGTTTGAAGGACGTTCTGCCCTTTTGATAAAGCAGCTGGCGTTCACACTGCTTCTCTAAACAAATAAGATATTTAATTACATGTTGGCCTTAAATGGCATTTATGCTTAGCCTGTGGTTAATATAGACTTAGGATCTATTTTCCTTATACTCTTATATATAGCAGGGGTTATAGTGGTATTTATCTATTAGCCAATTTGGTATTTGCACCGTTACACTTAACAGTGCTAGATTATTTCTAAACCCAAACCTATACCCTAAGGGATTAATAATCTGAGCTATATATGGTTCCTCCCACACTACCCATACAGGCTGGCACTCACCGATAAGGGTTACCTATTAGGACGATTGGGATCTTATCCCTTATATTTATAAGAGAAGCCAGTGCTAATTTTTGTAACTACAAGTGTGTTCTCTTCTTTGACACACTTTTTAAACTTTTTGTTTCTTCTATTTTAAATGTTAGATGACATTTTGTCATCCTTGGTATACACCTACATCCACTAATTTGCAATATAGGGGCCAACGTACAGCATCTTTAAGATATTAAAACCATATTAAATAATATTTTGGCCGTAATCGTTACTAGCATTTAACCTATAGTTCATAGTTACATCAGTCTTTTTAACTTATAACTTAAGAGCCATTTTTGCCACTGCACTGTTTTACATAACGGTGCTCTATCGTTGCAATACACGCTTGTATCACACATTTACATAGGCTGATATACACTCAGGGGAAGGGGGTTTGTTTCCCAGGACGACTATGATTTCGCCCCTCTAAATCCTGAACTAAATTAGCGCTAAGTCCGAACCTACGAGTGTGTTTTTCCCCACCAACAACGTTATCGTAATTGAATGATTAGAAGTCCTAATATTGACTGTTTATAGTGTGTCTGAAATTTGCAAAAAATCAGTATTTGTACACTGAGATGCAATTTGTCTATACCAAACTGAACGTTAACACTACAGGAGGACCTACATTACTTATTTAATTTAACATTGTTCAATTGTAATATTGTGTACTAGTCCTAAAACCCATTCACACGGGCCATTTTTTGCAGTACAGTGGTACCACCCCTTGCGCTCTCACCCTCCCCCTCTCTTTTGCTCTCTCTCTCTCTCCCCTCTCTTTTACTCTCTCTCTCCCCCTCTCTTTGAGCTTTCTCTCTCCCCCCTCTCTTTTGAGCTCTCTCTCTCCCCCCTCTCTTTTGCGCTCTCTCTCTACCCCCTCTCTTTTGAGCTCTCTCTCCCCCCTCTCTTCTGCGCTCTCTTCCCCCTCTCTTTTGCGCTCTCTCTCCCCCCTCTCTTTTGCGCTGTCTCTCTCCCCCTCATTCTTTTGCTGTCTCTCTCCCACTCTCTCTTTTGCTGTCTCTCCCCCCTCTCTTTTGCTGTCTCTCTCCCCCCTATTTTGCTGTCTCTCTCCCCCCTCTCTTTTTGCTGTCTCTCTCCCCCTCTCTCTTTTGCTGTCTTTCTCTCCCTCTCTCTATCCCCCCTCTTCTGCTCTCTCTATTCACCCTCTTCTGTTCTCTCTCCCCCTCTCTTTTGAGCTCTCTCTCTCCCCTCCTCTCTCTCCCCCTCTATCTCTCTCCCCTCTCTAACTCTCCCCCTCTCTATATCTTCTATCGCTCGACCGTGCCCGGCCACGCCCCTTCACGCCCCTTCATGGCAATTCATGCCCGACCACGCCCCCTTCACACCGACCACGCCCCCTCACACCCACCACTGCCGCAGATCAGGTAGGGACTCAAAGGCCAGGTGTGTTTGTCTTCGTGCTGTCTCTACTGCACATGACAGCTTTGGACAAACACACTTGGCCTTTTATTATATAGGATGTTTGTTTTGTATACCGCATTTTAGTCTGCAATATTTAGATTTTTCTTTGCATAATAATAAAAGTTATGTTTTATATACCACCGTCATTTTTGCTCACCTACATTATGACTATTTAGATTCTCATTCTAAGTGTATCCTTTCCTTTTAGTTCTGCTGATACTTATAGCTGGTATCTAGGCACTGTCCTTCAGTGATACATAGGTTTATCCTGTAGGGATTTTCTGATAATTCTAATCTGTTCCCCCTCCTAACTCCCCCTTAGAGGGGAGCTATTCTCTAAACACTACAATTATTTGGGCCTGATATTGACATATTTCACAAGCTATAATTATATAGATACCTCAGTAATAATAGGTCTCTTGAGAGTCACCCCATAATTATAACTGGCCGATACTTTTCATACTATATTTAACCGTGTTGGAAACCCAGGGTTATTTTTCAATGTACAACCCTATCGCTTGGTTTGGAGTTTTGTAGGTAAAGACCTGCGGTGCTAACAAGCCTTTTTTTTCCCAGCACACCCTTAAGACAACGCTGGTATTACTAGTTTTCTGAATGGCTGTGTTAGCCTCAGAAAAGTGAGCATTGAGCCAAATTTAGTTCCACTTCAAACCTTAATACCAGCGTTGCCTACGGTAGCGGTACGCTGGAAAAACGTGCTCATGCACGATTTCCCCAAAGGAAACAATGGGGCTGAGCTGGCTGAAAAAAAAACTAACACCTGCAAAAAAGCAGCGTTCAGCTCCTAACGCAGCCCCATTGTTTCCTATGGGGAAATACTTTCTAAGTCTACACCTAACACCCTAACATGAACCCCGAGTCTAAACACCGCTAATCTTACACTTATTAACCCCTAATCTGCTGCCCCCGCTATTGCTGACACCTGCATTATACTATTATCCCATAATCTGCCACTCCGGACACCGCCGCAACCTACATTATAGCTATGAACCCCTAATCTGCAGTCCCTAACATCGCCAACACCTATATTTATTAACCCCTAATCTGTCCCCCCCAACGTCGCCGCCACCTACCTACACTTATTAACCCCTAATATCCCGCCCCCAACGTCGCCGCTACTATAATAAAGTTATTAACCCCTAAACTTAAGTCTAACCCTAACACCCCCTAAGTTAAATATAATTTAAATAAAACAAACTAAAATTACTATAATTAAATAAATTAATCCTATTTAAAACTAAATACTTACCTATAAAATAAATCCTAATATAGCTACAATATAACTAATAGTTACATTGTAGCTATTTTAGGATTTATATTTATTTTACAGGCAACTTTGTATTTATTTTAACTAGGTACTATAGATATTAAATAGTTATTTACTATTTAATAGCTACCTAGTTAAAATAATTACAAAATTACCTGTAAAATAAATCCTAACCTAAATTACAAATACACCTAACACTACACTATCAATAAATTAATTAAATAAATTAACTACAATTATCTAAACTAAAATACAATTAAATAAACTAAACTATAATACAAAAACAAACAAACACTAAATTACAAAAAATAAAAAAAATATTACAAGAATTTTAAGCTAATTACACCTATTCTAAGCCCCCTAATAAAATAAAAAAAAGTCCCCCAAAATAATAAAATTCCCTACCCTAAACTAAATTACAAAGTAACCAGCTCTTTTACCTGTAAAAAAAAATACAATCCCCCCCAACAATACAACCCACCACCCACACACCCCTACTCCAAAACCCACCTGATCCCCACTTAAAAAACCTAACACTACCCCATTGAAGATCACCCTTCCATGAGCCGTCTTCAGCCAGCCGGCCACCAATGGGACAGAAGAGGACATCCAGACCGGCAGAAGTCTTCATCCTATCCGGGCAGAAGAGGACATCTGGACCGGCAGAAGTCTTCATCCTATCCGGGCAGAAGAGGACATCCGGACCGGCAGACATCTTCATCCAGGCGGCATCTTCTATCTTCATCCTTCCACAGTGGAGCGGAGCCATCTTCTATCCAGCCGACGCGGAGCCATCCTCTTCTTCCGACGGACTAACGACGAATGAAGGTTCCTTTAAATGATGTCATCCAAGATGGCGTCCCTCGAATTCCGATTGGCTGATAGGATTCTATCAGCCAATCGGAATTAAGGTAGGAAAAGTTCAATACAATTGGCTGATTAAATCAACCAATCAGATTTTTCCTACCTTAATTCCGATTGGCTGATAGAATCCTATCAACCAATCGGAATTCGAGGGATGCCATCTTGTATGACTTCATTTAAAGGAACCTTCATTCGTCGTTAGTCCGTCGGAAGAAGAGGATGGCTCCGCGTTGGCTGGATAGAAGATGGCTCCGCTCCGCTCCGGAAGGATGAAGATAGAAGATGCCGCCTGGATGAAGATGTCTGCCAGTCTGGATGTCCTCTTCTGCCTGGATAGGATGAAGACTTCTGCCGGTCCGGATGTCCTCTTCTGTTCCATCCGTGGCTGGCTGGTTGAAGACGGCTCAAGGTAGGGTGATCTTCAGGGGGGTAGTGAGGTACAAGAGCATAGGGATGATATCACTAAGCTGAGAGAAAGTAATGTAGCAAGGCATTTTGCTTGTGCACACAATAGTGATGCAGAGTCTCTGAGGTTTGTGGTTATTGACAATGGCATCTCCTCTGGGAAAGGAGGTGACAATAATAAAGTTTTACTTCAAAAGGAAGCCAAGTGGATTTTTAGACTGAAGACTTGGCTTAAATGATAAATTGGAGTATGCCTGTTTTTGTAAATTCTGTAAAAAATGTCCCTTTCTATCTGAGTTTCTCTGTTTTCTCAATTGTATAAAATATATGTGAGATTGAGCGCCATATTGACAGATCAGCACTGAATATGCAACACTGTAGCAGTAGTGACGTATATAAATATATGTTATTGACTAGGAATTATGTTGTAACATTGTTACTAACTGCATAGAAAGATGCGCAGTCTGTTTTCCTGTTTAAAATCTTTAAGATGGTATAGTCCCCCTTAAGGAGATTTCCTGTGTGGATCACCTGAGCACATACATGTGCTATAAAAAGAGGTGGTTCTGGGAGATTAGTTATGCCCTGATGAAGCCCCTGACACACAAGTCTATGGTGGGGGTGAAACGTACGTGACATTGGCACTCAGTGTGTTATACCATTTGCAACAATGTGACTTTTGGATACTTTGCTAAGAAGTTAACCTTTTTTGCAAGATAAACCCATTATCTGCTATATGTGGATCTTTCAGCAAATAAACAACCAGTAGGAGGAGATCCGGACATCCGTGGTACACCCTGAATGAGGGGTTTGGATCGGACGTACCCTAGCTGGTGTGTGTGCACAGTACTGTGTTAATGGGACTTTGCTGTATCTGTATTTTCCCACTGGAGGTTAACCACATAGAAGCTGCTATACAAGTCTTACACATGACAAGCATGACAGTCTATGAGACAAAGATTTTCTGGAATCTAACCAACCAGAAGAGAGGTGTGTAAGATCACTCATGATGTTATCTAAGGTATCGGCATGTCTGAAAGCTGAAACTGAATGGTGGTTGGTTTAAACGCTGCCGCAAACAAAGGTATACATCTGGATCCCAAGCTTGCAAGCCTTCAATATCATTTGTGGACTGTGTGAGTAACTCTGACTAGTGATATATAGCCAGATGATTTTGATCCTCACTTTAAGGACTCCATGTGTACTTTGTATATGTTTATGTGCATAAAGGTTTTTCTTGCTTTATTTAGGTTTTAGTTTTTTTGTTAGATGTAGGTTTTTTTGTTGGTCTGTTCAGGACACTGGACACTACCCGGTCAATTATATGTTTTTATAATTGCAATTTAATAAATAGGCCCCTATGTGTACTTTGTATATGTTTATGTGCATAAAGGTTTTAGTTTTAGGTTTTTTTGTTGGTCTGTTCAGGACACTGGACACTACCCGGCCAATTATATGTTTTTATAATCGCAACTTAATAAATTACAATTTGATTAAGGATTCTGTGTGCAGTAATCCCTTTTATTAAAGTGACAGTAATGTATGCCACTTGATTCTTTCTATGTCTTTCTATAAAACATTTCTTTAAAGGGTTGCACCAGGTTTTGTTCATAGTAGTATTAACTCCTCCCTCCGATTCTATATAATAAGTACATATTTAACATTTGTGATTTACATAGAGCATACTATTTTAAACAAGCTTCAAATGTACGTCTTACATCAAATTTGCTTTGTTCTTTTGGTATGTTTAGTTAAAGAGTAAAACTAGGTAGGCTGATAGTAACATGTGCATGCCTTTAGCTCTCTATGGCAGCACTATTTGCAACTAGTTATAACTTTGCAATAAACATTGTTGCAGACACTGCTACCAGATGGTTTAAGACACATTCACGCATCTGGGCTTACCTAGGATTAGCTAAGCAAAATTGATTAAGTACAATGAAAAATTTAACATATAATGCTTTATCCAATCCATCACATTTTACTTTTACCTTTAATGTCCCTTTAATGTTGAATAAAAACATTGAAGTTCAGTTCAACCATGGGAGCTTAGTATAAAAGATCCAGCTGCAGAGGTGCTGCAACCTGTGGGTGGAGTCGCATTACTTTGGGGCAAAGTTGAACAATGGTGGGCGGGGAATGGTATATAATGCTTGGGGTGTAGCAGGAAGGACATTGAGAGGAGCTCCAAAACTGGCAATCCTGTAAAATACAAGGGTGTCCAAAACTCTTCACAAATGATCAATATATGTGATTCAGAAGCCAGAGTGGATTAAGTTCCACAGTTTAGTAGTAAGCAGTAAATGTTTTTTAATGTTTACATTTTTGGACATCCACACTTAACATGCTATTAAACACCATTGTTTTCTGGGACATGATACCCAAATGTTGAAGCGCTTGAAAGTGATGCAGCTTAGCTGTAAAAGGCTGACTAGAAAATATTATCTGAACATCTCTATGTAAAAAAGGAAGATATTTGCTAAGTACTCTTAAGTATTCACCCCACTATAAAGAGACTTTAGGCAACCAATCAAGAAGCTAGCCCCAGGACTTTGAAGGGAGTGTGTTATTTCCTTATTCATTTTAATGAAGTTTACTATGAAATCTCACAAGATTTTAGTGAAATCTCATGAGATCACAGCAAAGCTTGACTAGGGATGGGTGAATGTTTCTAAAAATTTGAAATTTAAAACAAATTTTGATACATCTGTTCATTTGAATCGAATTTTGAATGTTTATATAACATTCTAACATTCTATTTTCAAATATTAATTTTTAAATTTTTCAATAAAATTAGAAAATATTAGTTTGAATAATAGAATGTTTAGCTATGTATTCATTCAATTTTGAAATGTAATATTCAAATGTGACATTCAAATTCAAATGTCACATACAAAATAGTATTTCTAGTCTACAACTGTGTTTAATAAATGTAATATTTGAATTTGAATGCTACATTTGAATGTCACATTAGAATTCAAAATAGTATTTCTAGTCTAATACTGTGTTTTTTAAGTGTAATATTCAAATTCGAATGTGACATTCAAATGTAACATTCAAATTCTAAATAGCATTTCTAGTTAACAACTGTGTTTAATAAATGTAGTAGCATTCTAATTCAAAATAGTATTTCTAGGCTAATACTGTGTTTTATAAATTTAATATTCAAATTTGAAAGTGGCATTCGAATTCGAATGTCACATTCAAATTTAAAATAGTATTTCTAGTCTACAACTGTGTTGTATAAATGTAATATTCAAATTTGAATGTTACATTCAAATTCAAATGTAGCATTTGAATTCAAAATAGTATTTCTAGTCTACAACTGTGTCTTAGAAATGTTATATTCTAATTCAAATGTTACATTTGAATGTAGCATTTGAATTTGAAATAGTATTTCTAGTCTTCAACTGTGTTTTATAAATGGAATATTCGAATTTGAATGTGACATTCAAATTCAAATGTGACATTCAAATTCAAATGTCACATTTGAATTTGAATGTCACATTCGAATTCAAAAGTGACATTCGAAAACTGTAAATAACATTCAATAATAGAATTTTTAAGAATATTCGTTCTTATCAACATTCTGTTATGTAAATCGAATTTCTACAATAACATTCGCTCTAACATTCAAATTTGAATATAAACATATTCGCCCATCCCTAAGCATGACCTCAGCACTGCTGATGCTGAATGGCTATATGTTTGTTTTTTTTCAAATGGCAGTGGGACAGCAACTGAAGTATAACTGCCTACACAGCACTTACTCTAGTGAGCTGAAGAAATTTTGAGATAAAATATTTTCCCTTTTAAACATAGAGATGTTCAGGTGATATTTTCATGTCAGCTTTTTATAGTTATGCTACATCACATTCAAGAGCATTATGCTGCATCACGAATACAAGAGTATTATGTCATTTAATTAAAAATGTAATAACATTGCATTAGTTTAAATTTTAAACTTGTACACAACTACAATCCAATTATCAGAATGTTAGTTAATGATAGCTGTTAAGTGTATGGATGTTTAAACACTTAATGACAGTGAACATAGCCTTTACCTGGGCTGTCATTTTTTACAGTAAGCTAAATGGAGTAGGATTTAAACAGTCTTGGTGACTGTCCGCGAGACCCGTGCTATTAAAGTGCTCAAAACCACTTAGGGCACACTAAATACAGGGTTCATACGTGTCATAAAAACATTAAAAATGATAATTACAACATTTGCTTGAAATCATAACAAATTGCTAATTGTACACACTTTAAATTTATATTATTAGTGAAACCACTTGCTTTTAAATGCATTAGACAGCTCTAAATTAGCTGTTATCAGGAGAGTTGCTAGGTTACAAAAACATCAACGACTTCAGCCAAATCTCACCCACAATTTAGTTGTTTAAACTTCTTTGTCTGAGAAAAGCATAAACATCAGTGGTACTATCCCCTTGTCTGCCGGTAACATGCATACATAAAGCAACAAGTAAACTATTTTTTTGCGGATAGAAAAGAGATTTGAGCATATATGAAAATTCAGGGCTGGCTTATGAGTGGAACGCTATTTTGTGCTCCCGCATTAACATAGCTAGACAGAGGCTTTTTGAGCACGTTGGGTTGAGCTTGTATTATAATTTGAAAGTAAAAAGTTAGCGAGCGAGCAAAAACCCAAAGTGCCCAAAAAGTTGAACTTAAAATACCACAACTAGCGCTGCGGAATCTGTTGGTGCTTTACAAATACCTGATAATAACAATAACCACGTTAACATATTTTCCGACAGACTTCAACAGAGTGCGCAGACTGCAAAAAAACCTAATACCTTTACTCGCTCGCTTACCCGACCGTTTTTATTCAAGTGCACTAAACCAGACATGAATTATGAATTGTTTCCCATTCCACTGTTATTCACATAGAAGAATATGTTCTATGTATTCTTAAATCAATATTTATATATATATATATATATATATATATATATATATATATATATATATATATATTTATATATATATATATATATATATATATATATATATATATATATATATATATCTGATGCATTTTTGGTAAAATATATACTGTATCTATCAGTTTCTCTCAGCCTGTCAGTGAAAGCCTGTGACATTTTGTAGCCAACCAACATTCTCAAGGGGAGGTCGATTTTTATCTTATTGCAGAGCTGGTCAGAGGCTCAGATCTGTTTTATTCTTCACTGCGTTCCAGTTATTGTGGGACAGTGCCCCCTCACTGAGAGAAATATTGAATAATACATAGAATATATAGCAAATAGCATTCTAATTAGCTTGCTTTTTGGATCCTGTCTGCTTTAGTATAAGTTTCATTATACTAAACTTTCTCATAGATATTAACCAGTTGTTTACTGAGTGTTTGTTGTGAAGCTGCACTCAGTTTTACTGGTACTATTTTAAAAAAGTCTACTTACTTATTGGACTTAAATATAGTATAGTAGTTGTATTCTACTTTATTCTGAGTTCAAAAACAAGTTCTTTGTTTAAAACTTTAATAAGTTAGTAGTTTTAAATTTAAAAATGTATTAACCCTTTTGTTGTATAGCAAAGCGGTTGCTGGCTTGGTCCTCGCCTTGCGAGCTTGAGCAAGGAGGTCCTCTTCATGCCATTTCCAGACACACACTGAAAAATGAATGCGAGGTACCCCTTTTCTATGGAGGTACCCTTGCATTCCTATTAGAATGATTTGAATCATCAAATTCAAATCAGCGAATAGAATGAAAGGAAAGCTTTGAAAGGAAAGTGTTTTTTGTAATGTTAGGTTTTTATTTTTTTGTAATGTTAGGTCTTTTTTTTGTAATGTTAGTTTGTTCTTTTTTTAAAGGTGAGATTAGGATTTTATTTAATTTTACAGGTAAGGTTTTTTCTAAGGCAGTTAGGATAAATTTAGTGGATTTTAATTTGGATTAAGTTAGGGGGTGTTAGGTTAAGGTGTTTAGATGTTACTTTATTACTTTGTGATGTGGGGGTATTGTGATTTAGGGGTTAATAGTGTAGTTTAGTGATTGCAATGTGGGGGATTGTGGTTTAGGTGTTAATAGTTTAGTTTAGTGATTGCTATGTGGGGGATGGAGGTTTAGGGGTTAATAGTTTATTTAGGTAGTTTGCCATGTGGGGGGATGGCGGTTTAGGGGTGATTAGTGTAACTGTTTCATCTGGACAAACTCTTTACCCAACCTTTAAAGTCGCATAAAAAGTTTGATCGCAAAATGCGATTAAGCTTGCATGATCTCATTTACTTTCAACTTGCAATGCAAGCGCAAATTAGCGATTTACGCTCCCCATAGAAAATGTGGGGAGCGTAAATTACAGCAAGTTTGTGAAAACTAATTTGGTGTAATCTTTTTAGCGTTCCACTTGTAATATGTATTTGAGAGTAAAGAATACTGCAACCTCTACTTGTTCAAAAAAGTTGTTTGTTTAAAACATTTTAATAAGTTAAGTAGTTTTAAATGAAAAATAATTATTAACGCTTTTGTTGCATAGCTAAGTGGCTGCTGGCTTTGCACTTAGTAGAAGTTTCATTATACTACTACTTTTATCATAGATATTAACTAGTTGTTTACTGAGAATCTGTTGTGACGCTGATTCAGAGAGAGCTGGAGCCTACATTTGTAAGCCACTTTTCATTTTATTTCTGTTATCAATTTTGCTTTATTATCTTGATATCCTTTGTTGAAGGTGGAGTAATGCACTACTCGGAGGGAGCTAGCTAAACACATGGCTAAGCTAATGAGAAGAGGCAGAAATGTGCAGCCACCAATAAACCCTTCTTGCTTCTGAGCCTTCTACGTATGCTTTTCAACAAAGGATACCAAGAAAAAGAAGGAAATTACATAGATAACATAGGTAAATTGGAACGTTATTTAGAAGTGCCTGCTCTAGCTGAATCATGAATGAAAAAATGTGTTTTAGGCTCCTTTAAAGGGACATGAAACACTTTGAGATAGTAATATAAAATGATAAATTGTATGTATATAAAAAAGTCTGCAATATACTTTCATTATTTATTTTGTCCCATTTTCCTGTAATTCTATTCTGAAATTGTGAGCTTTTCAGTTCCTGTTAGGAATGGAAGTGTAGAACACTGTTATATTCCTCACAGCCATTGGCTGCACACTCTAGTGACCTATTTATAACTGTCCCTAATTGGTCACAGCAGAGAAGGTAACCTAAGTTACAACATGGCATCTCCCATTGTTTTATAGACACTAAAACATTACACTTATTTTGTCAATATTTAAACATCTAATGAAACTTTAAAAAATACATCTACCACTTTTATTTTTTAATACAATAACTGCACTAAGGCAGTATTTTGGGGGTTAAGTAGGTGGGAGTGGGGTGTTAGAAAAAAAAATGGTACAGAAAAGTGCCTTTACATTGCGTTCTATGGGAATTGTGTGTTACCTGTATATATAAGCATATGCTTAAATACATAAATATGTATGTGTTAATATGTGTATTTACATATATTAACACATACATATACAGTATATATATATATATATATATATATATATATATATATATATATATATATATATATATATATATATATATATATATATATATATATATACAGGGAGTGCAGAATTATTAGGCAAATGAGTATTTTGACCACATCATCCTCTTTATGCATGTTGTCTTACTCCAAGCTGTATAGGCTTGAAAGCCTACTACCAATTAAGCATATTAGGTGATGTGCATCTCTGTAATGAGAAGGGGTGTGGTCTAATGACATCAACACCCTATATCAGGTGTGCATAATTATTAGGCAGCTTCCTTTCCTTTGGCAAAATGGGTCAAAAGAAGGACTTGACAGGCTCAGAAAAGTCAAAAATAGTGAGATATCTTGCAGAGGGATGCAGCACTCTTAAAATTGCAAAGCTTCTGAAGCGTGATCATCGAACAATCAAGCGTTTCATTCAAAATAGTCAACAGGGTCGCAAGAAGCGTGTGGAAAAACCAAGGCGCAAAATAACTGCCCATGAACTGAGAAAAGTCAAGCGTGCAGCTGCCAAGATGCCACTTGCCACCAGTTTGGCCATATTTCAGAGCTGCAACATCACTGGAGTGCCCAAAAGCACAAGGTGTGCAATACTCAGAGACATGGCCAAGGTAAGAAAGGCTGAAAGACGACCACCACTGAACAAGACACACAAGCTGAAACGTCAAGACTGGGCCAAGAAATATCTCAAGACTGATTTTTCTAAGGTTTTATGGACTGATGAAATGAGAGTGAGTCTTGATGGGCCAGATGGATGGGCCCGTGGCTGGATTGGTATAGGGCAGAGAGCTCCAGTCCGACTCAGACGCCAGCAAGGTGGAGGTGGAGTACTGGTTTGGGCTGGTATCATCAAAGATGAGCTTGTGGGGCCTTTTCGGGTTGAGGATAGAGTCAAGCTCAACTCCCAGTCCTACTGCCAGTTTCTGGAAGACACCTTCTTCAAGCAGTGGTACAGGAAGAAGTCTGCATCCTTCAAGAAAAACATGATTTTCATGCAGGACAATGCTCCATCACACGCGTCCAAGTACTCCACAGCGTGGCTGGCAAGAAAGGGTATAAAAGAAGAAAATCTAATGACATGGCCTCCTTGTTCACCTGATCTGAACCCCATTGAGAACCTGTGGTCCATCATCAAATGTGAGATTTACAAGGAGGGAAAACAGTACACCTCTCTGAACAGTGTCTGGGAGGCTGTGGTTGCTGCTGCACGCAATGTTGATGGTGAACAGATCAAAACACTGACAGAATCCATGGATGGCAGGCTTTTGAGTGTCCTTGCAAAGAAAGGTGGCTATATTGGTCACTGATTTGTTTTTGTTTTGTTTTTGAATGTCAGAAATGTATATTTGTGAATGTTGAGATGTTATATTGGTTTCACTGGTAAAAATTGAAATGGGTATATATTTGTTTTTTGTTAAGTTGCCTAATAATTATGCACAGTAATAGTCACCTGTACACACAGATATCCCCCTAAAATAGCTATAACTAAAAGCAAACTAAAAACTACTTCCAAAACTATTCAGCTTTGATATTAATGAGTTTTTTGGGTTCATTGAGAACATGGTTGTTGTTCAATAATAAAATTAATCCTCAAAAATACAACTTGCCTAATAATTCTGCACTCCTTGTATATATATATATATATATATATATATATATATATATATATATATATATATATATATATATATATATATATATATATATATATATAGGTATATAATAATATACATTTATATTTGCTGCCATTATAATGTCTGTGAGAAGACTGCTACCCTCCGGTGTCCCACCCTCACCTCAGATTAGACCCAGCTTGAATAGTTCCTAATACGTCTAATATGCCAGGGATACACCCGAATTTGACTGTCTCAGTCAAAACAGGCAAACCATCAAAACACTGCACCACCGCTGCCTACCGTGTCTATCAAAGCCGGCTTGTAGACACGCTGGTCTCACACAATAGTGCTGCTGTTAGCATCAAAACAGTGGGTGTGGCCTAACATGTTTCGTAGGGCACCTCTCCACTTCCTCAGAGGCTCTGCCCACCTCAACATACATGCTCAATATATAGTGAAGCTATCAAATTCATACTAAGTAGAAACTATCTCATGTTTGACAACAAATATTTTGTACAAACTGCAGGTACTGCTATGAGTACCAAAATGGCCCCCAATTTTGCGAATCAATATATGTGTTGGTGGGAGGATATGTTTATATTCAGTGACACCAACCCGTTTAAAGATCATCTATATAAGTGGTATTTCTTTATAGATGATACTTTGTTAATTTGGCAAGGGGATTTGGAACAGATAGAGGGTTTTAAACAATATGCGAATAAGAACTTTTTAAACCTTAAATTCACTTCACATTACAGTAAAGATAATGTAACGTTCTTGGATTTAGAAAAAAGGACATATGGAGAATTCGGTGTGTACAAATTTATTTAGGAAAGAAACTGACAATAACGGGTATCTACATGCCAAAAGTGGACATCATCCTAAATGGATATGGAATATACCGTTCAGTCAGTTTCAAAGAGCTAAACAAAATTGTACAAAATTATCTGATTTTGAGATTGAGTCTGAAATCATCAAACAGAGATTTTTGGCTAAAGGATATTCTAAAGATTCTTTAGAAGAAACATATGAGAAAGTGAGTACGAAAAGTGAGAGGAATAAGGAGAAAGATGAAATCTTAAGCAAAAATGAGGTACAATTAGTTACTAAATATAATTATGAATTTAAGGAAATTGATAAAGTGGTGAGGAAAATATCAGCCTATGGTCATACAGGATCCAGTCCTTAGCAGATGCATATCAAATGATTGTAAAATAGTGTATAAGAAAAATATGAGCCTAAGGAACATCATATGTCCAAGTTACTAAAGCAGGGAGAGAAAATTAATTGGCTGACTAAAAGTTCAAAGGTTTTTTTTGGATCTGGGAGGGTCAACTGTGAGTACTGTGCGCATATACATCTATAAAATCACACATTTGGTGGCAATGATAAGTATGAAATAAGTGATCTCATGAATTGTAACTCAAAATATACTGTATATCTTTTAGAATGCCCATGTGGAAAATGTTCCATTGGGCGTACGAAAAGATTTTTAAAAGCTTGCAGCTAGATTACGAGTTTTGCGGTAAGAGTGGCTCGGTACTAACTTGCAAGTTATTGTCACAGCTCACCTCCCTATAAAGCTTCTATTACAGGTTTGCAAAAACCCAGCGTTAGCAGGCAATATAGCAGCGTTGAGCAAAATTGAGCTCCATACCGCACTCAAATACCAGAGCTGCTTTGAGCTGGTTTTACATGCTCGTGCATGATTTCCCCATAGACATCAATGGGGAGAGCCGGCTAAAAAAAGCCTAACACCTGCAAAAAATCTGCGTAAAGCTCCGTAACGCAGCCCCATTGATTCCTATGGGGTAACAAAATTTATGTTTATAACTAACACCCTAACATAAACCCTGAGTCTAAACACCCCTAATCTGCTGCCCCCGACATCGCTGACACCTACATTACACTTATTAACCCCTAATCTGCCGCACCCAACTCCGCCGCCACCTACCTACACTTATTAACCCCTAATTTGATGCCCCCAACGTCGCCGCCACTATACTAAAGTTATTATCCCCTAAACCTAACCCTAAGTCTAACCCTAACACCCACTAACTTTAATATAATTAAAATAAATCTAAATAAAAATTACTATCATTAACTAAATAATTCCTATTTAAAACTAAATACTTACCTGTAAAATAAGCCCTAAGCTAGCTACAATATAACTAATAGTTACATTGTAGCTAGCTTAGGTTTTGTTTTTATTTCACAGGCAAGGTTTTATTCATTTTAACTAGCTAGACTAGTTAGTAAATAGTTATTAACTATTTACTAGATACCTAGTTAAAATAAATACAAATT
This sequence comes from Bombina bombina, assembly GCF_027579735.1. Lineage (NCBI taxonomy): Eukaryota > Metazoa > Chordata > Amphibia > Anura > Bombinatoridae > Bombina > Bombina bombina. Next base: position 1,190,281,866 of record NC_069502.1, read on the forward strand.
TACCTGTAAAATAAAACCTAACCTGAGTTACACTAACACCTAACCTTACACTACAGTTAAATAAATTACACTAATTAAATACAATTAAATTAATTACAAAAAAAACAAAAAACTCAATTACACAAAATAAAAAAGAAATGATCAAATATTTAAACTAATTACACCTAATCTAATAGACCTATGAAATTAAAAAAGCCCCCCCCTGAAATAAAAAAAACCCTAGCCTAAACTAAACTGCCAATGGCCCTTAAAAGGGCCTTTTGCGGGGCATTGCCCCAAAGAAATCAGCTCTTTTACCTGTAAAAAAATAATACAAACAACCCCCCAACAGTAAAACCCACCACCCATACAACCAAACCCCCCAAATAAAATCCTATCTAAAAAACCTAAGCTCCCCATTGCCCTGAAAATGGCATTTGTATGGGCATTGCCCTTAAAAGGGCATTTAGCTCTTTTTCTGCCCAAACTCTAAGTTAAAAATAAAACCCATCCAATAAACCCTTAAAAAAACCTAACACTAACCCCCGAAGATCCACTTACAGTTTTTGAAGACCGGACATCCATCCTCAACGAAGCAGGGAGAAGTCTTCAACAGAGCGTCAAGAAGTCCTCAATGAAGCCGGGAGAAGTCTTCATCCAAGTGGCAAGAAGTGGTCCTCCAGATGGGCAGAAGTCTTCATCCAGACGGCATCTTCTATCTTCATCCTTCCGACGCGGAGCGGCTCCATCTTCAAGACATCCGGCGCGGAGCATCCTCTTTTTTCGACGGCTCTTCAAGAATGAATTCTCCTTTAAATGACGTCATCCAAGATGGCGTCCCTTGAATTCCGATTGGCTGATAGAATTCTATCAGCCATTCGGAATTAAAGGTGAAGAAATCCTATTGGCTGATGCAATCAGCCAATAGGATTGAGCTTGCATTCTATTGGCTGATTGGAACAGCCAATTGCTATTGGAACAGGTCTTCAAAACTGTAAGTGGATCTTCGGGGGTTAGTGTTAGGTTTTTTTAAGGGTTTATTGGGTGGGTTATATTTTTAGCTTATCATTTGGGCAGAAAAAGAGCTAAATGCCCTTTTAAGGGCAATGCCCATGCAAATGCCCTTTTCAGGGCAATGGGGAGCTTAGGTTTTTTTTAGATAGGATTTTATTTGGGGGGTTTGGTTGTGTGGGTGGTGGGTTTTACTGTTGGGGGGTTGTTTGTATTATTTTTTTACAGGTAAAAGAGCTGATTTCTTTGGGACAATGCCCCGCAAAAGGCCCTTTTGAGGCCATTGGTAGTTTATTGTAGGCTAGGGTTTTTTTTTATTTTGGGGGGGGCTTTTTTATTTTATAGGGCTATTAGATTAGGTGTAATTAGTTTAAATATTTGATCATTTCTTTTTTATATTGTATAATTTAGTGGGGTTTTTTTGTAATTTAGTTAATTGTATTTAATTAATGTAATTTATTTAATTGTAGTGTAAGACTAGGTGTTAGTGTAACTCATGTTAGGTTTTATTTTACAGGTAAATTTGTAATTATTTTAGCTAGGTAGCTAGTTATTAACTATTTAGTTACTATTCTACATAGTTAAAATAGATACAAACTTGCCTGTGAAATAAAAATAAAACCTAAGCTAGCTACAATGTAACTATTAGTATATAGATATATATTTAGTTAATATATTATATATTAGTTTTGAATGTTATTTCAATTGTTAGGAGAGCTCCTTTTATGTGGTTTCTCAACTCCACTTTTACATTTTAGTAATAATTATTTACAGTAGGTGCCATACACACTATATAACGCTACATATACACTATGTAATGTACCTCTGTATAACGCTGCATATATTGTTGTGGCTTTATAAATAAACATTATTAATAATAAAAATAATAAATACAATAATATTTGCACCTGAACTACATAGCATGCCCTCTACTATTTAAAATAATGCTATTCCTAATCCTTTAATGAATGCAAAACTGATAACCCACCTTAGGAGTTTATACACAAATATCAATCAAGCCAAACTTTTTAACTAAAACTGAACTTTGATACAACAAGATAGAAAATGAAAATGTGAGATTTTTTGATATCACAATGAGATCTTAGTAATGCTTGAGATCGAAATGGCTCATATTTTAATGTTAGACCCTGTTGTTTTAAAGAGAGAGGTAAGATAGCACAGCTAGATAGAGGGTTACAGAGGGTATATATTATTATTATTATTATTATTATTAATAATAATAATAATAATAATAATAATAATAATAATAATAATATTATACAAAGGTTTATCGTTGCTATTTTAACTTATAGCTACATGCATTTGGACACTCATACAGTTAAGATGGAATATATTACTGCATTATCAGTGGTTTTATTAATATCACTATGCTGTGATTACAAAGGTAGTGGAAGAGACATGTTATATACCTGATAATGCTACACATGGAAAAAAAAAGTTTAAAGGTTCAGCTATGTAAACAGAAACATGGGTATAATACATATTCATGTCTATACATCGTTATGAGAGGATCTACCACTCAGTTTACTAAACCTAGGAGAAATCACATTATACACAAAAAAAATCTCAGAGGTGAAAAGTATATTAATATAACCTTGTTGGTTATGCAAAACTAGGGAATGGGTAATAAAGGGATTATCTATCTTTTAAAACAAAGATTCTTGCTGAGGAGTGAGATGTCTGTCTGGAAGACCTTGCTGGGATGTTAAAAGTTTTTCTGCGTTTCTTGCTGAGGAGTGAGATGTCTGTCTGGAAGATCTTACTGGGATGTTAAAAGTTTGTCTGGGTTTCTTGCTGAGGAGTGAGATGTCTGTCTGGAAGACCTTGCTGGGATGTTAAAAGTTTTTCTGCGTTTCTTGCTGAGGAGTGAGATGTCTGTCTGGAAGATCTTACTGGGATGTTAAAAGTTTGTCTGGGTTTCTTGCTGGGGAGTGAGATGTCTGTCTTTAGATATTGCTGGGATGTTAAACTTTTGTCTGTGTTTCTTGTTGTTGAGTGAGATAACTGCCATACTAATTTGACAAAATAGAGCTGCATTATTTATTGCAAAGTTCTTCAGATATAAAAGTACAACATCATGCATTTTACAATTTGTGTTTTATGTCCTTTTAAACCCACATATTTACATAATTTGAAATAATTTGAAAGGTCAAAGTGAAAATTCTGCTGGATTGTTCCCCATATACACATTTCTACTGTATAATCAGATTAGTAGAACAGACAAATGTTAATTTTCTACATAAAAAATATAAACAGAAATTGCTAACAGCAGTCTACATGACCTCACTCACAAAGAAACACACATACACACACATATCTACATATAAAGAAGACACATACGTATACACACAGACACGCATACACAGAAACACATACTTATATACATACACACACACATACATATACATACACAAATATACATGCATACACACACATACATACACATACACACACACGCATGCACACACATACATATACATACACACATACACACACATATACATACACACACAAAAACACATACCCATACATACACACATATATATGCACACAAACACAGACACAGACATATATACATACACACACATGTACATACAAAGATACACATATTATACACACACATACGGTATACACACACATACAAATACACCCACACATACATACACATATATATATATATATAGACATATATATATATATATATATATATATATATATATATATATATATATATATAAACATACACACACATTTGTTTACATATATATATATATATATATACTTACACACATATTTGTGTATATATATATATATGTATATATATATATATATATATATATACACATACACACACATATATACATACACAGTCACACACACATATATGGAGCCCTGGAGGAGGAATATGCTTCGGAGGGGCATTTGACCCTAACCTGAGGACCAATCATAGGTTGGAGGTGGGTCTGGGTGAGAAGGTATGTAAGGAGGGGGGGTGGCCAAAAAAGAGCGCCAATTCTCTTTACAAGGTCCGTGAAGGAAGCTGGTGAACTGTGTCAAGTACCTTGCAAAGAGATGGCTGCACTTAGGGACCTGATAGCCTCAGTAACGGCCTTGGCTAACGCCAGAGGCACAGGCTGGGTCCAAGAACAGCTGAGAGTGGCGGGAGTGGTGCCAGAGGAGAGTCGGGAGCCAGCAGGACGCAGGAGAACTCTACGGCCATATGGAGGGAGACCTGCCAGGAGGGCCAGACCACCTGAGCGGCTTAGTCCGGGGCTCCACAGCAGGCTGAGGGCACAAGGGCCGTGCTTGTGCAGACGGAGTGGAGGAAGAGGATCCCCGGTGGTAGTTGCTGCTGCAGGGGCATCGCCAAGGACCAGGGCTGTTGGAGAGGAGGAACCGGCGTCAGGAGGATGCAGTGCCGACGGAGGAGCCGGAGAAAACAGTGGAGACAAGAGGGAGGGCAGTGGAGGCAGGCAGAGCCAGACAGTGAGGAGGCCGAGACACCGTGGGGCGCAGGAGACAGGTAGGAGAAGGGATAGTGTGGCGGTAGGACAGTAGTGTGTCAGTAGGATAGGGAGCAGCATGGTGGGTGCCGGAGGGCTAAGGAGGGCCAGAGTGGGCCGGGAGCAGCACAGGGATGGGGAAGGGAACTGAATGTGAAGCAGCATGGGGAAGGAGGTGGGGTGGCCTGTGCGGGGATGAGCACAGGCCAGAGAGAATAAGCAGAGACCGGGAAGTGAAGGGGGAAGGGGTGTTAGAGGATAACGGCAGGGTTAATATGATTAAAAAAAATTAAAAAAATAATAATGTGAAAGTAAAAAAGGTCCGGTTGTAGGGGTGGGGACAAGGGGAGTGGCCTGGGGATGAAGGCCTTAGGTAATGGGATTCTAGAGGTAGGAGATGGAGGGTTGGATGCTAGGTTTAATTTTCAAAAAAAAAAGGAAGGGGGGGAGTTCCATATATATATATATATATATATATATATATATATATATATATATGTGTGTAAAAAAAGCAAAAACAAAAAACAAATATAAAAATAAAGAGGTTGGCAGGTTAGGTAGGGTTGGTGCTGGTAGGGTGCAGTTAATAGCAAGATAGTAGGAGAGTGGGGAGTAGTGGGGGAAAGGGAGGGCTGAGTAAGGGAGCAGTGCAGGAGGTGGAATGGGAGAGATGATATATACCCAGGCATGGTGAAAATCGACACAGGGAGAGGTCAAGGACTAGAGTAAGTTCCGCAGGAAGACAAGGAGAAGAGGCTGGGAGACAGGACAAAAGGTCAACAGAGCCGAACAGGATAGCGGAGACGGCAGGAAGGAGTACCCAGGGGAACGATGGCTCAGAACAAGTGATGGCACCTAGCACCACAGGTGAGGTGTCTCGGATGGCAGCAGGGACTTCTGTAACTGCTAATGATAATGTGGAGAATGTGACTGAAGGGGTGGGGTGTTGTTGAAACGCTTGAGGGAATTAGTGGTGCAGGTGGAGAAACAGTGTGGCACAGGGGTAGCCGGGGTATGGGGACAACAGGTAGGTCAAGGGGAGCGGCAATGGCCACGGCAGGGGGAGCTATCAAGGTAGCGGAAGTGGCGATGAGTAGGCCATGTCTATGTATGATTGGGCCCCTGGGCATACACTTGGCCCAGGACATCAAAGAGAAAATATGGAAGCGGGAGTTTTTGGAGATATTTTCGTTGCTACCATTGGAGCAGTTTGTGGAGATTATGGAGGACACCAAAGGGGAGCAAGGAAAGAAGGAGGAAGAGGAACGCTAGAAGAGGTACAGGAAGTTACCAAAGACATTTGGGAATTGGTCGAGGGCATTTTGCATCTTAGCAAGCGTAATGGCGGAAAAGTTCCCGGAACAAGGATCCGCGTTTTGTTACTTTGATGAAATATCAGCTGCATATCGGACCTACGGTGGGATGGCATGGTGGCGTTATGACGAGCAGTTTCGCCAGAGGATAGCGGTGAGGCCGGACATGAAATGGGATGACCTTGACATGGGGATCTGGCCAGAAATGATTACACCGCTATGTGGGGGGCAGGTCCCGGGGGAAGTGGAGCATCGGCAGCAACAGCCCTCAGGAAGGGCTTGTGCTTCCAATTCAACGATGGGCAATGCAGGTTTGGTGGAGCATGTAAGTATAAGCACGAATATTCAGGTTGTGGGGGGGCTCATGCATTTGCAAAATGCTTTAAGAGGGGGCGGTTTGCGGCAAAGCCGGGGGACATGGGTCCACAGGGCCTGGACTCTGGTGAGGGTCGAAAGGATGGTCCCGTGGCTAAAACGATATGCTAAGGGAAAAAGGAGAAGGATGGACGCGGAGCTGTTGCTTACGGGTTTCAGTTCAGGCTTTTGGATTCCGTTTGTGGAGGGGGGGATTTAGAACACATGGGAACTTAAAATCGGCCAGGGAATTTCCGGAGGTTGTTAGGAGCAAATTGGAGAAGAAGTTGCATTGGGCAGGATGGAGGGCCCGTTCGTGAGCATGCCGTTGGACAATTTGAGGGTGTCACCATTAGGTGTGGTGCCTAAGAAGGTTCCGGGGCCGTTCCGGATGATTCACCATTTGTCCTACCCGAAAGGGGCCTCAGTAAATGATGGGATTGACCCTGAGGTAGCTGCAGTCAGGTATGCATCCTTTGATAGGGCTGTGGAACTGGTGAAGGCAGCGGGTGCGGGTTCAAAAATGGCAAAAGTGGATGTGGAAGCGGCCTTTAGGCTGTTACCAGTGCACCCTAGGTGTCACCACCTGTTGGGGTGTTTCTTTGAGGATTCTTATTTTGTGGACTTGTGTTTACCTATGGGTTGCTCCATTTCATGTTCATATTTTGAAAAGTTCAGTTGTTTTGTGGAATGGGTTGTGTGGCAGACATCGGGAGTGGACTCTTTGATCCACTATTTGGATGATTTCTTGTTTGTGGGCCCGGAGGGGTCGGCTGATTTTGAGATCCTAATGGGAGCGTTCATGCAGGTGGTGGATCACTTTGGGATCCTGGTGGCGGCCGACAAGACCGAGGGGCCTACCACATGCTTGAACTTTTTTGGCATTCGGGTTGACACAATCTGGATGGAGTGTAGCTTGCCAGAAGATAAGGTGGCGGATTTGTTGGCTGCAATTGAAAGGGCATTAGGGAAGCAGAAGCTGAAGTTAAAAGAATTGCAATCCCTAATTGGGGAATTCAATTTTGCGTGTAAAATCATCCCAGTGGGGAGAATTTTCACGAGAAGACTGTCGCTAGCTAAGGAGCCATCTCACAGAATCCATTTGAAGAGGGAACTTAAGGAGGATTTGAAAGTATGGAAAAAGTTTCTAGGAGAATTTAATGGGAGGGCCTTGATACAGGAGGTGGTGATAGCGGAGTGCAACCTTCACTTGTTTACGGATGCGGCAGGGGCGGTTGGATTCGGGGCATATCTACAGGGCAGGTGGTGTGTGGGGCAATGGCCTGAGTTGTGGCATGAGGAAGGATTAAAAAAAAAATTAGTGTACTTGGAGTTGTTCCCCCTGGTAGTGGCTTTAGAGGTCTGGCCGCATCTGTTGGCAAATAGAAGGGTAACATTTCACACAGATAATATGGGGGTGGTGTTGTCGGTTAACCAACTGACCGTGGCTTCATTGCCTGTGATTCATTTGTTGAGAATATTTGTGTTGAGATGTTTACAATGCAATGTGATGTTTCGAGCAGTACATGTGCCTGGTAAGGAGAATAATGTGGCTGACGCTCTTTCCCGTTTACAGTGGGATCATTTTTGGGACCTGGTTCCAGAGGTGGAGGAGGTGGGAGATCAATGCCCAGAATCATTATGGAGGAGAGCATTCGTGACCGGCTGAATTTGGTGAGGGGAGCAATAGCTCAGGGGACGTGGAAGGCATACACACAGATATGGTGTTTGTGGTTTCATTTTTTGCAACGGCGGGACGTGGTGCACTCATCCGAAGACAGGGCTGAGACACTCCTGGACTGGATGATGGATTGGCAAAAAATGGGTGTATCACCTTCTATGGTCAAGAGGAGGTTAGCGGCTATGGCTTTTTTATTCCAAATGATGGGGTGGGAGGATATATCCAAGAAATGTATGGTTAGGTTGGCAGCAAAAAGTTTGTGAAAACGGAAGTTGGTGGCGGATGGCAGAAGACCAGTGGTATATTCAGTTTTAGTGCGACTAATCGGGAAATTGCAAGGGATCTGTGAGTCAGAATTTGAATGCAAGCTGTTTAGGTTGGCCTTTGTTATGGCCTTTTTTGGGGCCTTTAGGATATCAGAGCTGGTGGGGACGAATAGGCTAGGCAGGAAAAAGGAGGGATTCAAATGGCAGATGTGGTGGGAAGGGAAGGAGTGTTGTCAATTTGGTTGAGAAGGTCCAAGATATTATTGAAGGCGATGGGAGGTGTTTGTTGCCCGGTTGAGCAGTTGGCAGGAGTATGTGGGAGTCAGGCCTCAAATGGGAGGCCCACTTTTAATACATGAGAATGGGACCACATTGTCTTGTTTTCAATTTCAGGTGGTTTTTTAAAAAATGTGTGAGTTTGTTAGGTTTAGAGCCTAGGGAATTTGGGAAACATTCTTTCAGGATAGGGGCGGCTACGGAGGCTAAAGCCTTAGGAGTGGGGGTTGCAGGGATTAAGAGGATAGGGAGATGGGAGTCTAATAGTTATTTGTCTTATATTAGGCCAGCCTTAGTATAATATTGATGTGGTTGTTGTTTCTGTTACACAGGTCCGGTGAATTGTTGGTTGATGGGCCATTCGTATGTTTATTGGGCGAGGAAGGCAGCGGCGGTTAAAGAACAAGGGTTACAGCTGGGGTGGTCAGCTGAAGAAGTCTGCATTCATTGGCTGGGTTTCAGAGGCATGAGGTGGGATCAGTTGCTAGTGAGAGTGATAGAGTATGCAAGACTGTACCGCCCCCAAAGGTGTTATTTCTTCATGTCGGGGGAATGATTTAGGTTTTAGATCACAAAAGGAGTTGGTGGATGCAATGAAGAGAGATATAGAGAGGTTGTTGGAACTTTTTCCCGGGATGGTGATTTTGTGGTCCGAGATTGAGCCTCGGCTAGCTTGGAGGGTGGCGTTGGACATTAAAAAACTAGATGCATCTTGAAGGAAAGTGAATAGGATGATGAGTGTTTTCGTCAAAAAACGTGGTGGGCTGTCTTTACGGCATGTGGAATTTGAAGGGGATTCTGGTAAATGTTTTTTCCTTCAAGATGGTGTCCATTTAAATGAGGTGGGGCTGCATTTATTCAATTTTAACATTAAAGAAGGGGTTACAAAGGCCTTGGAGTTGGTTGGCAGGGCACGGCGGTAAGGCCTTTGCCTGTGGCTGAGTGCTTGCTTGGTGGGATAGCAGTTATGGGTACCTCCTGGAAGGCCAGGGGAGAAGGGGATGGGAATGTGATGGATAATGGAGTTAGGTGACTGCTATGGGCAAGCTCTGTGTTTTGGGTTTGAGAATTTGATTGTTTATGATATGTATTTAAATTAATAAAAAGCTGCGGCCTTTGTACCCCAAGTATGGTGCTGTGTTTTTATTTTAGATAAGTTCCCAGTGGAAGGGTCAATGGAGCCCTGGAGGAGGAATATGCTTCGGAGGGGCATTTGACCCTAACCTGAGGACCAATCATAGGTTGGAGCTGGGTCTGGGTGAGAAGGTATGTAAGGAGGGGGGGTGGCCAAAAAAGAGCGCCAATTCTCTTTACAAAGTCCGTGAAAGAAGCTCTCTCCCTCCCTCCCTCCCTCCCTGTAAGATGCCATGTCGCAGCGGTTGGCAGAGAGCTTGCCTGGTGGGATAGCAGTTATGGGTACCTCCTGGAAGGCCAGGGGAGAAGGGGATGGGAATATGATGGATAATGGAGTTAGGTGACTGCTATGGGAAAGCTCTGTTTTTTGGGTTTGAGAATTTGATTGTTTATGATATGTATTTAAGTTAATAAAAAGCTGAGGCCTTTGTACCCCAAGTATGGTGTTGTGTTTTTATTTTAGATAAGTTCCCAGTGGAAGGGTCAATATATATACACACAAACCTATACATACAAACACACATTTATATACACACACACACATTTATATAGACACACACATACACACATATACACACACACAATCACACACATTAAACAGCAAAATTTTGGGTAGTTATGAGTTGAGGAAATTGTAAATGTAGATAAACATGTTGTGGAAGGGGGAACTAATGGTTAATCATGAGGGGGGGGATTAAGTGAGGTTGTTTTGTTGGGTGATGTTTAATGGGGGTTAGAGATAAGGGATGTATTATTTAATAATTACTTTTACTAGTTATTAACTGTTATTCTTCATCTGTTGTTGTCTTGGATATGTTGCTTGAAAGCTTATTGTAGAACTGTTTTCAGTAACATTTTTTTTATTTGTAGTTTATGTATTAATTATGTCAAGGCATTTTTGCTTTTTAAGTAAACTGAAAAAAAAACATCACTTTCTTCTTGGTAAAAGTGTTGCTATCTGTCATGCTGACAAATGCCCGTACTATGGCTATGAATGTATGACAAATGATATCATCTTTCTAAAACATATCCTGTTGCTATGGTCACTTTGTACTTTATTTTCATTGTTTTGGAGTGGTACTTGAGTTTTAGAAATAAGTGGTTACTAATGGATTTAGCATAGATTATTGCAATATCATAGAAATAAAAATCTATTTCAACTGTTGTGACCTTTCACTTTAATATGGGAAAGCTTGTTTTTTTCTAATTAAAGAGACATTAAGCACCTCAAGATATTAATATAAATTGTTTAATTACATGTAGTTAAATAACTTTGCAATATACTTTCATTATTTATTTTCTCCTTTGCTTTAATTTGATTCTGAATATTTTGGGGTTTCCAATTAATTAGTGCAGACACAGCTATAATCCTCACAGTCATTGGTTGCACTCTGTAGGAAGCCTTTTATACCCATTCCTAATTGGTCTCAGCAGAACAGGTAACCTAAGTAACAATATGGTGGCGCCCACTGCTTTATGGACATTAAGTTTAACCCTTATTTTAATATTTAAAACAACTAATATAGGGCCAGATTACAAATGAAGCAGTATTTAATGCTCCAGTTCATGTGGGATAGCACTCGTATTAAAAGTTGAAAGTAAATCATTTTTGCACAAGCATGCAAAAATCCAAATTTAGAATATTGCGAGCACATTAACATATTCCCACATTGAAGTCAATGGAGCAAAAAAAAAACGCCCTACTCGCACGCAAACACGATTGCATATTCTCAAGTGCGCTAACCTGACATTTCAATGTTCATCACACAGCAGAATATGTTCTATTTAAAATACATATTTCTTAATATATCTGAGGGTATGTTGGTACAATTTATATATATATATATATATATATATATATATATATATATATATATATATATATATATATATATATATATATATATACACATGATTATATGTGTATAGATATATACAGTGAGTGCAGAATTATTAGGCAAGTTGTATTTTTGAGGATTAATTTTATTATTGAACAACAATCATGTTCTCAATGAACCCAAAAAAACTAATTAATATCAAAGCTGAATAGTTTTGGAAGTAGTTTTTAGTTTGTTTTTAGTTATAGCTATTTTAGGGGGATATCTGTGTGTGCAGGTGACTATTACTGTGCATAATTATTAGGCAACTTAACAAAAAACAAATATATACCCATTTCAATTATTTATTTTTACCAGTGAAACCAATATAACATCTCAACAATCACAAATATACATTTCTGACATTCAAAAACAAAACAAAAACAAATCAGTGACCAATATAGCCACCTTTCTTTGCAAGGACACTCAAAAGCCTGCCATCCATGGATTCTGTCAGTGTTTTGATCTGTTCACCATCAACATTGCGTGCAGCAGCAACCACAGCCTCCCAGACACTGTTCAGAGAGGTGTACTGTTTTCCCTCCTTGTAAATCTCACATTTGATGATGGACCACAGGTTCTCAATGGGGTTCAGATCAGGTGAACAAGGAGGCCATGTCATTAGATTTTCTTCTTTTATACCCTTTCTTGCCAGCCACGCTGTGGAGTACTTGGATGCGTGTGATGGAGCATTGTCCTGCATGAAAATCATGTTTTTCTTGAAGGATGCAGACTTCTTCCTGTACCACTGCTTGAAGAAGGTGTCTTCCAGAAACTGGCAGTAGGACTGGGAGTTGAGCTTGACTCCATCCTCAACCCGAAAAGGCCCCACAAGCTCATCTTTGATGATACCAGCCCAAACCAGTACTCCACCTCCACCTTGCTGGCGTCTGAGTCGGACTGGAGCTCTCTGCCCTTTACCAATCCAGCCACGGGCCCATCCATCTGGCCCATCAAGACTCACTCTCATTTCATCAGTCCATAAAACCTTAGAAAAATCAGTCTTGAGATATTTCTTGGCCCAGTCTTGACGTTTGAGCTTGTGTGTCTTGTTCAGTGGTGGTCGTCTTTCAGCCTTTCTTACCTTGGCCATGTCTCTGAGTATTGCACACGTTGTGGTTTTGGGCACTCCAGTGATGTTGCAGCTCTGAAATATGGCCAAACTGGTGGCAAGTGGCATCTTGGCAGCTGCACGCTTGACTTTTCTCAGTTCATGGGCAGTTATTTTGCGCCTTGGTTTTTCCACACGCTTCTTGCGACCCTGTTGACTATTTTGAATGAAAAGCTTGATTGTTCGATGATCACGCTTCAGAAGCTTTGCAATTTTAAGAGTGCTGCATCCTCTGCAAGATATCTCACTATTTTTGACTTTTCTGAGCCTGTCAAGTCCTTCTTTTGACCCATTTTGCCAAAGGAAAGGAAGTTGCCTAATAATTATGCACACCTGATATAGGGTGTTGATGTCATTAGACCACACCCCTTCTCATTACAGAGATGCACATCACCTAATATGCTTAATTGGTAGTAGGCTTTCGAGCCTATACAGCTTGGAGTAAGACAACATGCATAAAGAGGATGATGTGGTCAAAATACTCATTTGCCTAATAATTCTGCACTCCCTGTACAGATACATATAGGAATACCTATTTAAAAATACATAGAATATTTTCTGATATATGTAAAACATATGAATGTGAAATATTTACAGTAAATACACCATATAACACTTTATTAAATATGAATATTGCATAAATATGCTTTAACATGTTTTTATCTACTGGACAGCAAAGGGCTCCAATATATCGAAATGTGTGTTTATGTGTATTTATGTGTAAATGTGCAAATATGTCTGTAAATGAATATATACACATTTAAATAAATATGTACACACAAGTAAAAAAAAAAAAAAATATATATATATATATATATATATATATATATATATATATATATATATATATATGAGGAGGTGCGATACCAACAAGAGTTAACTTCAATTGTGCTCAAGTAATTGCATTTACTTTCAAATTATAATACGAGGAAAAAACCCAATGCACACAAATAGCCACGATAAACCCCTTATCTCTCAGGCGTAACTGTTAGTGCGCAATCTGGCAAATAATTGTTAAAAATAAAAGTACAAATTATTCTCAGATTAATTGTTGATCTGAATACATCATTCAAGCATTAATTTATGTGGAGTGCTGAATATCGCTTTTGCTAATGTGTGCTGGTAATACAAGTTGACAGTAATGTGAACGCAAGCTCGCATTCACATTGCTGGGAAGCATTGTGCTCATGAGAGCACACTTCCATAGGCTCTTTTGAGGGCATTTGGGGCACCTTTAGAAAATTAATCAGAGATCTGATTTCTAGTTAATTTTCTGATCGCTAATTGCTACAATGAGCTTGTGGTCGCAATAACCAACCAGTTGTAATGGCTGATTATTTATTGGGCGCCCATAAACAGGCACATTTGTCCATTTATGGGTGCGCAATAAATTAGTTCTCCACTTGTAATCTAGCCCTTAGTGTTTAATGTCTCTTTAATTTGTACAAGCCACTATATTTATCACCATAAAAAATAAACTTCTATATGCAGTACTGGGTAATGTCTGGTAGTAGACAGTGTGCTCTGGGGAGTTGGGGGGGTTAGAGCACCATATTCCTTGTCAGCATACTATTCATCTTTAAGTAGTGCTGTCTGTCAGAGCTGTGTTCATAACAAGGTTTTATCATTTAAAAACATTTTTTTTTAAATGCAGCAATACTTTAAAAATATAATATATAATTATATATCATTTATAATATAAAATAAAAAAAGTTGGCTGCTATAGAACATGAAAAATGTATTGCAGTGTCACCAAGATAGAACCATGTGGTAGGAAAAAATATATATAAATACTAAAATATCAAACAGTCTTTGATTTAGATTTTTTTTTTGCATAATACCATTATACCATCTGATGTAATGTCAGTATTTAAATTTGATTCAAAGTAACAGTAAAGTCAAAAGGAAACTTAAATTGATTTGCTAGAGCGTACAATTTTGAAACAACTTTCCAATTTAATTCTATAATTATTTTGTTTATTTCTCTTAGTATCCTTTGTTAAACAGTAACCCTAGGTCAGCTCAGGAGCATGCACGTGTCCTTAACCATCTGATAGAAGTGTTTACAGCAATGTTTATAGCAATATTATACATAGTCGCAAACACTGGTTAAAAAGAATACTACAGATACTTTTCAGCAGCAGAGTTTGCAACTATATATAACATTGCTCTAAACATTGCTGCAAACACTGCAGCTAGAAGGCTAAGGACACATGCACACTCATCAGCTCACCTAGGATTACTTTATAACAAAGGATACAAAGGGAACTTAAAAAAATGAAAATAGAAGTAAATTGGATAGTTGCTTAAAATGTCATGTTCTATTTGTGTCACATACGTACAAGTTTGACTTTACTGTTCCATTAAGGAGGATGAGTTAGCCAACAGCTGGAAATCTAATAAAAATTGTAATGAGGGTTTATACATAAAAACTAAACATTTGTTGCACCTTTTCTAACATCCTCTGCCCCTTTGCCTCTCTGTTGTTTTAATAACTATTCTACTTCTCATTCAGGGCCCCATAGTCAAAACCTCGCCGCTCAGGTGAGATGATCTAAGATGCATCGTCGGTACAGCAAGGCCCTAAGAAACACAAATTTTATCTTGAGAAATGTTGATGTTGCTGTGTAGTGATCTTTATGTGATACATAGACTCCTACATTATAATAAGGATTAAAGAAAATTTCAAAGGTTTTGCGTGATTTCTCCCCTTTGACTATCAGGCCCTCCGGCTACATATCATCAGTGTTTTTCTGGTGATAAAACTGAAGCAAAAACTATAATCTTTCCTATTTACTTTTGCCACCAACTGCCTATTACCTAAAGCCTAACCCCTTAAAGGGACATTAAACACTTTGAGATCGTAATATTAAATGATAAATTGCATATATAAAAAGAAGTCTGCAATATACTTTCATTATTTATTTTGTCCCTTTTTCCTGTAATTCCATTCTGAAATTGTGAGTAATTCAGTTCCCGTTAGAAATGGAAGTGCAGAACACTGTTATATTCCCCACAGCCATTGGCTGCACATTATAGTGACCTATTTATATCTATCCGTAAAGGGACATTCCGGTCAAAATATAAATGCACATAGATGAATTACATCTTTGAATAGAAACATATTTGCAATATAAATGTATTGGCAAAAATGCTTCTAGTAAAAGTTATCACTGTTTTAGTGTTAACATTTTTCTCTGCATGTGCATGTGAAGCATAGATAGATATTGTCACTGCACCCACATTTTAAATAATGCAGCTGCTCAGCTCATCACTAGGGCTTGTATCATGTCAGCAATTACCAAATTGAGTAATTACCAGATGGTACAAGCCCCTTAGGCTCCCAGAGCAAGTGTTGTGATTAAAATGCTGGTGCACGGTGCATACTTAAATACACTTTTTAAACAGCTATAGCTTTTATCAGAAGCATTTTTGCTAATGCATGTATATTACAAAATTAATTCTGTTCAATACCGAAATGCATCCATGTGGTTTCCAATTTGGCTGGAATATCATTTTAATTGGCCACGGCAGAGAAGTTACAACATGCCAGCTCCCATTGTTTTATATACACTAAAACTTTACATTTATGGGGATGCTTCCGGGCTGCGACCAAGATGGCCGACTTACTTTAGTGCTCTGAGGGCTCGCTGATGAACCTGCTGCTTATCAGTGTATATGTACTTCATTCACACTAAATTTCTGTCTGATCTGAAATATTATCTTTGTGGGAATAAACTAAGCCGTCAAGAAGCCTAATACTCGTGTGCTAAGGTACCGGAACGGCAGGCCTGCAGTGGCAACGCATATGCGTCTGAGGCCTTTGCCTAACCCCCCCGGTCTGTCCGGGTATAACAGCCGTTCTGAGCTGTAGATTTGAGGGAAGTCGTAAACCTAAAAATCGGAGCAGAAACAGTTTTGGATATATCACCTTGCAATCTGAGCAAACCCATCCAGGAAGGGGTGGGGGACTGCTATGGAGACAGTAATGGCCGCTATTGATCGCTGGGAAGAGGAGATGCAGTCTTGCATCCGGAGACACTTTGAGGGGTTAGAACGGGAGCTATGTAAGATCCTGCAGTTATCAATCCCCACAGAGCCCCCGCAGAGAACTGGGGCAATAAGCATGGCCGGGATTGGAACTGGATTGCTAGCTGGCGAGGGGCTGGGGGCCTTTCCAGAACCAAGTCCTACTTTGCTTACAATGCAGAAGGCTGAGGCCCTAACTTACCAGATTAAGTCTGTGACCGCATTATCTCCACTAGAGTCGCTCACGGATCAGCAGCCGGGCTCACATGAGGAGCGCAACCTACAGGTGAGCTGGCGATGTTTAGCGGCTACAGCTAATAGACGGATCGCAACTTTACCCCCTTTGTGGAAGAGAGAAATGGTGGAAGATATGTACCTCAGGAACCCGGTATTCCCCATCATCGGCTTAGAGGTGCAGACAGCCAGCAGCCTTCTGAAAATGAAGCCCCTAGATGTGACATCTGGGCGAACATAACTCTTAAGATCTGAGTACCCCCAATACAAGAGAAGAGCTTTTAACTCACGATATTCTCAGAGAGAAGGAGTAGGATAGACAGTTCCTTCTTACACTCTGTCTACAGGCAAGTCATTTATGAGTGTTCCTTGGGACTTGTGTATGACAACTTCACATGTTAGATTTTGCAGATCCCTAGTCGGCTCAAGTTACTAATATTAGAGACACTGCTAACACTCTAATTCATGAGGATTTGCTGGACAATATTGATGTTATGTTTCTATGGTTTAAAACTAATGTCTACTGCCCATATGCCCAGCTAACTTTAGTGGGCTCCTAAAGACTGCAATCATCAGTTTGGGGGATGGAGGGATATAAGTTCACATGTGCTCTTTGTTGTGCTCGTATTCTGTGGGGCAGATTTCTTTCTTTCTATATGTGGATTTTATTTATTTAACCACTTTGATGTGTATATATAGATATGCTTAACTTGTTTTAATTTAAATCTGAACAGCTTAAATAACATAGTCAGAGGCAGCCTATATTAATTTTCTACCTGCACCTTATTCCTATGACATTACTGTATATATCTAAATGTTTTACAAGAGTATTACAAGAGTTACCCTGCCTATAGCGCCTACACCTTATCGGTATATGTTTAACATTGTTTATTGGGCCACGGGATAGTTAAATGTTAGACAGGGATACTATAGCACATGGCCCATGACGCCATACTCTGCTAGCCTCAGTATGTACATTTTGAGCCCGGTATATGTTTAGTCTTTGACGAGCTGTCTGCGGCCGAGATGGCTAGACAATCTCAACCCACGTAACAGTGACACCTGTACTTAGGTCAGAGAGGGATAAAATTGGACAGTGAGGTAGCTAGACACCCACGTACACCCTCTATAGCAGTGGAGAGTCAGTCAGGATAATTAGCCTATAAGGTACTGACCCTGAACAGCATCTATTCCATATGGCACATATTTCTGCAGAAACAATAGCCTACATCTGGCTAATAAAATTCAGGCTATTCTGGGCAGAGTTTGGCTTACTTGGCTATGGAATAGTTCCTTCATACCTACCTAGATGGCTAGTTTAATTAGATGCATATCCTCCAAATATTAGTTAGTGAATGTCATTGCAGCCTCTAGAATGGGCGCCCCACCCCCGACAGATTCACACTGGAGACCTAATACCCCTATAATTAACAGTTGCTTACTCTTATTGCTGCTTATATTTCTGCTCTGCTTGTACTGCAGACCATAGTACTTATCTCATTGGGCACAAGAGAGGCCCTTATCCTTTATTAAGTTAAGGGTTCTATGTAAGTTTTCAGTTTAAGTTTATTTTATAGATTTGAACCCTATAAAACCAGAAAATAGAGATTCTTCACAGGGGATCCAAAAGTGGTCTCCATACTTTTAGAAGTTACCTTCTTTGGTTCTGTTTAGAGTTCTGTAAGGGCCCTTGAGTGGCCTTCTAGCTTGTTTTGAAGGTATAGAGTTTTAATGGCAATGAACATATTATCTAATCTATTATTGTTATGGCACACAATAACGCTTTGACTAAACTTACTAGTGAGTAATAATTTAATTTGTGGAAAATACTTGTTTGTATAACCTCAATTGACATGCATGCCTTGTTTGCCTTGAATGAATCTCAATAAAAAAAAAAAAAAAAAACTTTACATTTATATTGTCAATATTTAAACAGCTAATGCAGCATTCTATATAGCATTTATTTAGTGTTTAATGTCCCTTTAAGGATGGAGGCAATTGCCCAAGTTCTGAGCATAAACAAAATGTAGAATTTGAGCTATATGTTTGTTCGAACATCAATTACCTCTTTCACATTAATGCACCCTCACTTATAATATATAGTTTTTTAGAGGACAAATAGGGTTTTCTTCTGATATCAAATATTTATATATGAACTATAATTTAATATGAATAAAATCTAAGTAAGTGTGAGAAATAAGAAATTTTATTTTTTCAACACACACGAACACATTTTTTTATTGTAAATATCCTAATTCTGATTTTACTGCAATGAACACTTATATTTGTATTCTGCGATGTACCACACGTACAACTATGCCCTCCATGTACAGGTTTTCTGGGATACCAGGTTGTTACAGCACAAATATGGGCTCTGCTATATACATGGACAATTGATTTTCTGGGCATATGTCACCTTTAAAGCAGTGTGGAAGCCCAGGAAAGAAAATTACCCCCATGATGGTGTATAATTGGTAACTGTAGACTACCTAGGATATTCCAAATGGGATAGGTCCAGTCTTTTTTTTTTTTTTCTTTTTTTTTTATAGCCACTTAGTCACAAAACCTGCCCAAATCTTAGTAATGATGTCTTTTTTTGTGTGCGTTTTTCACACAGCCACTGCGCTTTCACTGTTTATATAATCATCCTTATAGGTCTTACTGCTATGAAACACCCATATATGTGTCCAGTGATGTCCCACGAGTACAATACCATTCATGCACAGGTTTTATGGGGTTTCAGGAAGCTACATTTCCAAATATGGGGCCTTCCTATTTCAGTCTTCATAAATGGAAATTTCATACATTGATTTTCTGGACCTCACCCCATGATAGCATATCATTTGCAAAAGTAGATAACCCAGAGTATTCTAAATGGGGTATTTTGAGTTGTTTCGTGTAGTCCCTTTATCATGACCTTGGAGGGGCTGGACTTAACATAAACAAGAACAGTTCAAGGTCAGGGATCCAGAAGTCAGATCGTAGCTTCGAAAAATTAAGCAGAAACAAGCAATATCAGTGGCCCATTTTAAGATGTCCACTGAGTAGAAAAAAGATCCCTAATAAACTACTGACTATGAGTATGTGATGCCCACAATTGTGGGATATGGGAGGGACTTAAAAAGCTTTCAATCTACATATCCAATAGTCTACATTATACCACCCATCACCACCCAGCAAGACCGAACCTGTCACTCGCAGCACCACAACAGCCAGCGATCTATCCGATAAAGTACAAACTCCATGCAACAATGTACAAATTGGATGTCAAATATACACATCACTAAATCAATGAGCGTTACTCAGCGGTTGATTGCTCACAGATAGGATCTATATAGGCAGTAAGAGGAGGATTTTGCCGGAAATAACAAATTATGATACATCCAATAGCGTATAAATTATATATAATGATATATATATTGGATGTTAAATGAATATATCACATAATCAGTGGGGGTGACTCAAATGAAGATGGTTCACAGACAGAAGCTATATAATCAGTAACAGTAGGATTTTGCGAAGTGTGGATTTTATATGAACTCCACTACATACACAGATTTAGCCCTCACTCAAATACAATAGTGATTGCTGACATTATTTATTTTTACTCTATTTTTTATAAATGTTTTCATCAGACACAGTTCAATATCTCTGTGTGGCCATTTCAGTGTAAAAACCGTAACGCAGCCATTACGAGTCGTGTCGGTATAGCTATACCGCAGGCATTTTAGCCTGTAACACAACGTCAATCCCGCACTCAAAAATTTTTCATTTTTGCATGGGATTTCCATAGCGCCGGTAATACAGGTTGTGCAGTGAGGCTAAAAAGCTTCCAACCTATAACGACACGATCCATTCTGATATCTGAGACCAGTAGTTATGAGTTTTGCACAACAAAAATGTTACACAAAACTCATAACTAAAATGTTACAAAGTACACTAACACCCATAAACTACCTATTAACCCCTAAACCGAGGCCCTTTTGCATCGCAAACACTGTATTAAAGTTATTAACCCCTAATTTGCTGTTCCCAACATTGCCGCCACTAATAAAAGTTATTAACCCCTATTCCGCCACTCGCCAACATCGCCACCACCAAATAAAGTTAATAACCCCTAAACCTCTGGCCTCCCACATTACCACCACAAAATAAACATATTAACCCCTAAACCGCCATCCTCCCACATCGCAAACAAATAACTAACAACTCTCTAACTTTAACTTAAAATTACACTATCCCAACTATCCACTACTAAAAAAGTGTAAATCTAAAATTACAAGAAATAAAAAATACTAAATTACAAAAAATAAAAAATACTAAATTACAAAAAATAACAAACACTAAATTACAAAAAATAGCAAACAAAATTATCCAAGAAAAACAATTACACCTAATCTAATAGCCCTATAAAAATAAAAAAGCCCCCAAAATAAAAAAACCCTAGCCTACAATAAACTATCAATTGCCCTTAAAAGTGCCTTTTGAAGGGCATTGCCCTAAAGAAATCAGCTCTTTTACCTGAAAAAAATACAAAGACCCCCAACAGTAAAACCCAACACCCAACCTACCCCCTCTAACTAAAAACCTAAGCTACCCATTGCCCTGAAAAGGGCATTTGTATGGGCATTACCCTTAAAAGTGCCTTTAGCTCTTTTGCATTGCCCTTAAAAGGGCATTTAGCTCTTTTAAAAAAGCCCAAACACTAATCTAAAAAAAAAAATAACAGCCAAAAAAAAGTTAAAAAAAAAAATAGCACTACCCCCACTTCCACTTAAAGTTTCTGAAGTCCGGACATCCAGGCAGCGAGAAGTCTTCATCCATCCATGTTCAAATCAGTCAATAGGATGAGAGCTACTTAAATTCTATTGGCTGATTTGAATAGCCAATAGAATTTCAGTAGCTCTCATCCTATTGGCTGATTTGAACAGCCAATAGAATTTCAGTAACTCTCATCCTATTTGCTGATTTGAATTTCAAAAATCAAATCAGCCAATAGGAATGCAAGGGACGCCATCTTGAAAAGGCTCCCTTGCATTGAAGATTCAGTGTACAGCGGCGACCATATGAAGAGGACACTACTCGCCGGATGTCTTGAAGGATTGACCCGCTACACGTCGCCGGGATGAAGATAGAAGATCCTGCCAGGATGAATGAAGACCTCGCTGCCTGGATGAAGACTTCTCGCCTCCTGGATGTCCGGATTTCAGAAACTGTAAGTGGATCGTCGGGGGTTAGTGTTAGGTTTTTTTTAACTTTTTTTGGATGTTTTTTTTTTTAGATTAGGGTTTGGGCTTTTTTAAAAGAGTGCCCATAAAAATGCTATTTTCAGGGCAGTGGGTAGCGTAGGTTTTTGTTCGAGTTAGGTTTTTTTATTTTGAGGGGGTTGGTTGGGTGGTGGGTTTTACTGTTGGGGGGGGTCTTTGTATTTTTTTCATGTAAAAGAGCTGATTTCTTAAAGGACAATGCCCTACAAAAAGCCCTTTTAAGGGCTATTGGTAGTTTATTGTAGGCTAGGTGTTTTTTTTTTATTTTGGGGGGCTTTTTTATTTTTATAGGGCTATTAGATTAGGTGTAATTGTTTTTATTTTGGATAATTTAATTTATTCTTTGTAATTTAGTGTTTGTTATTTTTTGTAATTTAGTATTTTCTATTTTTTGTAAACTTTTTTTTAGTAGTGTTAGTTTTTTTAATGTGTAATTTAGTTTTTTTTAATTGGTTGTTATTTAAATTTTAGTATAATAGTTATGTTAGGTTAATTGTTACTTTAAACTTTTTTTTTTATTTTGCAGGTAATTTTTTATGTATTTTAAGATAGGGATATTGTAATTTTAAAATAAACTTAGTGGGTGATAGGTTTAGGGGTTATTGGTTTAATTTAGTTTTTTGCGATGTGGGGGGCTGGCGGTTTAGGGGTTAATATGTTTATTTAGTGACGGTGATGTGAGAGGCCAGAGGTTTAAGGGTTAATAACTTTATTTAGTTGCGGCGGTGTCTGGGAGCGGCGAAATAGGGGTTAATAGCTTTATTATAGTGTCAGCGATGTTGGGGTGTGGGGGAATAGGGGTTAATAACTTTATTATAGTGGCAGCGATGTTGGGGAGCGGCAGAATAGTGGTTAATAACTTTTGTTAGTGGTGGCGATGTTGGGAATGGCAGATTAGGGGTTAATAACTTTATTTAGGTGTCTGTGATGTCAGGGGCAGCAGATTAGGGGTGTTTAGACTTGGGGTATATGTTAGAGTGTTAGGTTTAAATGTAACTTTTTTCCCCATAGACATCAATGGGGTTGCGTTATGGCGATCGCCATTCCGCGCTTCATGTGTTAGTTATTTTTCTAACCTTCTCCCCATTGATGTCTATGAGGAAAGTGTTCACGAACATGTCAAAGCAGCCCTTGGATTTTGTGCGGTATGGAGCTCATCTCCACCATATTGCACGCACAAGGCGGCTTTTTAGAAATTTGTAATGGCAGCGCTATGGAAGATGAAATATCACAACATTTGTTGCTTTCGTTTCCCACCCTCTATAGTGCAAAACTTGTAATCTAGGTGTTTGTTATTTAATAATTTATCGTGTAACAGTAACTACTACAGATTTTATTATTTACACTTTAACAGATAAGAATATATCTTATCTTAAGTAAATTCTAAATAGTGATATATTTCAACAAGAAATGACAATCATATTTATCATATAGTCACTAAGGATGGTTGAGGGACTAATGAATGATTAATTTACAAAAAAGAGCTGTACATGATTTGTTCATTGAGTCCATGAGGATGTAGTGAATTTAGGTGTAATATCCATTTACTCTCAGCCTGTAGCAGGGATCTTTCTATATTACCAACTCTAATACCAAGATGGATTCTTTCTAACAAAAAAGTAGTTACTGTTACATGATAAATTATTAATTATTAAATAACACAGAGATATCGAACTATGTCTGATGAAAGCATTTATACTGAATAGAGTAAAAAGGAATAAGGAATAAGTTGTTACATCCTGCAAAATCCTCCTATTTCTGCCTATATAGATTCTATCTGTGAGCAATCAACCGCTGAGTAACGATCATTGATTGTGTGATGTGTATATTTGACATCTAATTTGTACGTTGTTGCATGGAGTTTCCACTTTGTTGGATAGATCAGGGGCTTTTGTGGTGCTGCTAGTGACAGGTTCGGTCTTGCTGGGTGGTGATGGGTGGGATAATGTAGACTGTTGGGTATGGAGATTGAGAGTCTTAGATAAATGTTTAACATTTCTAACAATTATTTCTTTCATTTCAGGCACCTAGTAAATACACAGATAATTGGTACTTTAAATAATATCCTATGTGTCTTATACACTTAAAAAGAAACATACAGATATGAAATATTAATCTGTATGGGATAATAATCCAATGTAGATATAATTGTGTGAAAACCACATATATTTGCTGATCTCAAAGCATGTATGTGATGTTGAGCGGATGGCTGAAGAAGGAAATTGAATCCAGGATGAAAATATTATAATCCTTAAATTGTTTCATAGAAAATATGGTTTAAATGCATTTTATACATTATAAGTGAAATACATTCACATGTGGTTTTAAAATGATCAGGGGAAATGATACTGTGTGACCCATGTGTATTTGAACATGTAACTTATTAATATAAAGAAATTATGGCATTTTTAATACACATTTTAAAGAAATGTTTTTACTGTATAGAAATGATTGAATGAAACTGTTTGTCTCTGTCTGCTGCCCCCGATGGCCAAAATCCAGTATTACAGCAGGCCTTTGGCTGTTAAAAATTAAATTTCCCAGGGCCAATCCGATAATCAGGGGCTGGAAGCTAGGTGGTGTGTCAGGTTGCTAATTAGGTGCACACCTGGCTATACCTATCCACCCGAATACTAACTAAATTGTTGCCATAGTAACTGATTGAGAATGATCACACATTGGCTGAAATTTCAATTGACTGTCCAATTAGATAATTTTTAGGTTTTTTAATTTGGTATATAGCAAGTGTATATTTTAATGTTTTATTATAGCCTGATGAAACAGCCCGTAGGCGGCTGAGAAACGCGTCGCTGTGTTATTAAAGATTTTTACTTTTTTATACACTTGCTTGTGTGGTATTTTGACCCAATAACCTGTTGTGGGGTTTTATATAGCCCTCTCCCATAAAACGTTATACTACTGGAAGTCGAGGATTACTTGCTGTGGTTTGTCTACTGGGCGACTTGTGGTTCCAGCTTGCTGTTACTGCACCTGGAGGTGCTTTGTTTCCTGTGAGTATACCCATTAGGGTTATATTCTCCCTGGGCTCAAACAATACTAGGCCATGTTGGTTTGCCTCTCTCTTTTCTAGGCATAGGATTTAGGGCTTAGGCCCTCAAGGAACACCGACTGGATCTATTTGGAGGTCTATCAGTGAGCTGGACTACTGTGAAGTTTCAGCCTGCCCCATTAGCACCATCTGGGTGCTCTATGTTTGTGAGTATATATAGTGCCTTCTATATACTTATCTCTCTGTTTTGGTGGTACTGGGCCATTGTGGCGCCTCTGTGTTCTTCTATTTGCAGTTTCTAACCACCAGGACGACCATCCTTTGACAGAGTGCTGCCGCCAGATAGTGGGACTTGTTTGATGAATGGACATTAACATACCTATACCTACTGTATAGTTCACTGTTTTGGTGTTCTATCCTGTGCAACTGTTTGTATTCAGTGCTTTAATATTCTAGTATATTGTTGTCTGTCTAGGTTCTATATTATTTACCTTATACTATTTTTGGTAATTGGGAGGCGCACCCTAAAGGGTGTGGTGTGCAGTTGTGTATACCACTCCCTACATTATAGTCTGTTATAGGTCAACATTAGGGGTTGCTGCATCCTTCACATCTCATATATATATTTTATATCCTAGTTGGTCACTATTAGAGTTGTACATCCCAATATGTTATCCTCATCTGAGCGAGCCAACAGGAGGGCTACCTCAGAACTTACTGGTACTGACCCATCCAACCCTCCAATGTCTCTGCAATCCTCCTTTAACAAACTTGAAACCCTTTTGAAAACGGAACATAGACATTGGTGGGATTTGGATACCCTCAAGAAATACAAAAACAAAAATCAAATACCTAGGGGACTTAGGATGTTCAAAAACTGTTCATTTAAAAACAATGAAGAGGTACTTAAGGATTGGGAAAATGCTCTTAACACTTGCTCCATGACACTAATTGATATATTGATCAAGCACAAACAAACACTTGTCGATGAAGTGGGGTCTGAGATTGATCAACTACAAAAAGATATTGATATATATAAATCATCTCCCCTATATGAGAACCTGAGAAAGGAAACATATGATAAAGCCGATGAATATCAACATTTAATTATTTCCAACAAAAACAAAAAAATGGAGAGGGATAATGAGGACTATTCTAAAGGGGAAGTATATACTTACAATCGGAACAATAGAACGCCCAGGTCCAATGCCAATATCAATACTACAAGTTCCAACAGATTCAATTCTAGTGGGAGCTGGCAAACAGTAGCCTATAAGAACCGGTTTGCTCCTCAACATTATTCACATGGCGGGGGACCACAAACTGACTTTAGAACGAACTCAGCATCTAATTTCTCACCACACACTAACAATCATAGCTATAGCAATCAATCCCATCACCAACCAAACTATAGGAATAGGGAACATATCCCTGCCAAACCTCACTTTTCCAATAGGCCTCATACACCTCAATCATCCTCATATCATCGCACCAGTTCATATAATGAACAGTTTAAGGATAGGAATAGTGAGTCTGGTGAACAGTTCAATCATAGAAATAGAGAGTCCAATTCTTCTACTTATAACCCTCACAATAGGAATAACAATACACACAATGGCACTATCAATCACAACACTTCCATGCCTACTATGCACTTTGACAAAAGAGGCCCCAATTCTAATATAGAGCCCCATGATACCGATCAAAGAGTACAACACGTTTATGAACATCCTAACAGATACCAGGCACTGCAGAATATGGGTGATGTTAATAATGCCAGTGGTACTAACACCAATTCACAAGTATCTTTTTTAGGGGTGGATCATTATCCGAGGGACCCCCCAGTCTGGCAAGGGCCTTTGGGACCACCCCTTTCACAAAGGCTAAAAAGACCATTCGGAAACGAGGAGCAAGAGGCAAATCCATCGCCCGCAAAAAGGAGAAATTAGAAAGGCTCAAAAAAGGTATTTTTAACTTATCATCACATGTCCTCACAGAAGACGAAATCAGAGTCTTGGGCAGGGGTCTGTCTTTTAGCCCTTCTAATCAATTTAAGGTCTACGAAGTCTTTGTTGATGTCAATAGTTATATCAGGAAATTAGCTTTGCAGAAATATTTTGCAGACAAAAAAATCAAGAATGATAATCTCAGACCCATCACAACAGACTTAATGGACTCCCATCTTAATGAAGGTTTGATTACCTATGAACCCCATACACTTATGGAGGATCTATTTGATGAGTATATTCATACTAACCTTAGGCCCAAATCTACCTTCATTCCACCTAGGAATAATAATAATCATATTGAAATATTTGCTAACTTGGTGTTGGAAGACCTAGACAAATTGGCAAAAAAACAAAAAAAGTTAAGGTATAAAAATAACCTTAATCCAAATGAAAGAAAAGCTCTCGCCAGGCTCATGAACAGATCCGACCTGGTGATCAGACAGGCGGACAAGGGGGGCGGCATAGTCGTACAAGATATGCAAGACTACCTACTGGAGGCCAATCGAATATTAAATAACAAAGAATATTATAATATCCTCTGTGGTGACCCTACCCCCAGCTTTTTTGAACAATTAAACAACATTCTACAGAAGGGTGTCAACATGGGTATCATGTCCAAAAATGAAAGAGACTATTGTCTCCCTAAATATCCCTGCACTGCTTTTTACTATCACCTGCCCAAAGTCCACAAGGACCCTGTAAAACCTCAAGGCAGGCCTATCATTGCAGGTATAGGGAGCCTCTCTGACTCACTATCAGCCTATATAGATCAATTTTTGCAAAAATTTGTGATTACTCTTCCTTCCTATATTAGGGATTCTACTGATCTATTGATCAAATTAGAAGAAGTCAGCCTTAATGAACATTGTTGGTGGGTGACCTGTGACGTAGGAGCCCTCTACTCAAACATTGAACATGAAATAGGTACTAGAGCAGTGAGGTCCTTTTTGGAACAAGATATGTACATGCCTGTACAACAAATAGACTTTATTATTCAACTGATCAACTTCATTCTCAAGCACAACTACTTTTTATATCAAAGTAGATATTATCTCCAAATCAAGGGGACGGCCATGGGCACCAGGTTCGCTCCTAGCTTCGCAAACCTATTTATGGGTTGCTTCGAACAAACTTACATCTATGACACCCATTATGGAGCGAACCTGGTGTTCTATGGCCGTTATATTGATGATCTGCTATTCATTCTCAAGGGGTCAGAAGAGGACATTAGGGGATTTATAGATCATTTGAACAATAACACTTTTGGGATTTCTTTTACCCATAATATAAAAAAAGAAGAAATTGAATTTTTAGATCTTGTTCTGGGGAAGACACCAGATGGTAAGGTCTCCTCAAGAACTTTCTTCAAAACTGTTGATTGCAACAGCTTTCTCCATTATGAGAGCAATCACTATAAGTGTTGGAAGAACAATGTCCCATATGGACAATTTAGGAGAATCAGAAGAAATTGTTCCACTTTGGAGGATTATGATTCACAAGCCACAATAATTGGCGAAAGGTTTCTTGAGAAAGGTTATCCACAGGACCTAATAAATCGCGAAACTCTCAGGGTGAGGAATGAGGATAGGTCAGGTTATTTCATTAAGAAACACATACATCAAGAAGCATTCAAAGAATGCAATCCGCCTTTATTCATCACTAAATATAACTCTAATCATCACCAGATTACTAAAATTCTGAACAAACATTGGTCAGTTCTAAGAAACGACCCCACGCTTAAGAAAATTATAGGAACCAAGCCAAAAGTGGTGTTTAGGAGAGCACCTACTCTAAAAAATGTGCTAGCTCCCAGCAAGGTTGTCAGGGACAAGCACACCTCCACTAACGGTGGGCTTACCAACCCATGGGGGGATGTAATCCCCGGAAGTTCTGTTACTCCCAAAAACAGAATATCCAAATGTTGTAGGAAACGCTGTGGGATGTGCAGCTTCATATCCCACAAGGCTACCACTTTTACATCACATACCACTGGGGAGTCATTCAATATTAAAGGATTTTTGACATGTGAAACATCTTTCGTCATATACCTCCTGAATTGTAAATGTGGGGTTCAATATGTTGGACGTACCTGTCGCAAAATCAAAAAAAGATGGGGGGAACATGCCTATAACATCAAAAAGCATTCCAAGTCTCACAGTGTATCTAGACATTGTTTAATGTATCATAAAAAACAAAAGAACCCTATGAGCATTTTACCTATTGAGGCGATTTCTAGATCATTCCCTAACTCCTTCCTTACTCTCAGAAAAAGAGAGACCTTCTGGATCAAAAAACTACAAACTTTACAGCCAGATGGTCTCAATGAGAACCTTGATATGGCGGCATTTTGATGACTGAACAAGCTATGGTGCTAGGGGATGGGTATATCATACCCCACTCTCCCCCCCCCCCCTTCTGTTCCACAAGTGTTCTCCTCTGATGATGGATTGTGAGATCTGTTTCTATAGCTACCAGTATGTTGTATGCTCGGTAATGTAATAACTGCCATCACTCAAGGCTAGATAAATATTGACTCACAAATTGTCAATTCCCTGTACATATATGTTAGTTAATTCTCACACCTCCAACATATTTTATTGTATTATACACTTACACATTTATTCATTTATATAGCCAGACCACTACAAGCACCTTATGAGGTCTCATCACCAGTCATTCAATCTATTTCTGTTTTAGTTTATTTTTTAGGCACAATGTTAGTTATAATGACACACCACCTATACTCACTTATTATAAGTATTATACATTAATGTTTCCATTATTAGTTTATAGTGATTTTACTCTAGGTATTATCTGAGGCATTATTTAATCTTTATTAACAAATATGTCACTTACTGGCACTGCACTACCTACAGTATTAGATTATCACAGTTCACTAATTACAATTTATTTAGGTTGGGGTATATATATGTATATATAGATAAAAAGATTAGTTTAGAGGCCACAGAATGTCCAAGATTTATGATTGTAAGGACAACTGGACCACACTGGTCACATACTACTGGGTCACTAGCACATTGTCGACACATTAGTATCTTATACACTACTTTATAACACTCTCTCACTAAGAAATACACAAAACAAAAAGTTTTATAATCACTTCCCTCTATGCAATCACTATCACTATTATATGATTACAGTGGGTTCGCCCAGTATGGTACACTATAACGAGATACAGTAGTATCCTATATTTCTGGTCCTATTAACAAATAGTTCCCAATTACCCCCCCCCCCCCCCCGCCTCTATCGCCTGCACGATACAATACTCAATGACATATCGTCCTAAATGTTAGGATCCCATTAGCAATAAATCTTATCATTTTTCACTTTTTAATTTTCTATTTTTTATTTAGTAACAAGACACATTTCCTTTGGGGTCCAACACGATATGGGCACTTTATCGAGGTCAGGACCAATACTGTCTTTGCTTACTGCAAAGGCTCTCTAGGGCAGGTAAGCACGCCTTACATGCCCACTGACCAATAGGAGCCGAGCAAATGGGAGGTGTGCCGTATGAGTGCGCTGAAGAGTTTTCTCATTTGCGCTCCCATCTCTGGGGCTAACACGCATGTTAGTTTAAAAGGAATAGGATTTGATCAGGTGCTTGTCCCTCCCATAACATGCATTTTCATTGGAGCGGGTGTACACTCCTTTTAGAGTAACTAGAACGATTGGAGGAAGCTCCGATATTTCCAAACATTGTCACATGACACAGTTAGAGAGTGAGATGCAACTGAAGGCGTCTCGGGTCATCCACAAACATCAAGTAGGATTTAGCAATCGGGCAAACAGATGCCTTGCAGCACAAAAGATCGTTATGGAAATAATTACATTTACAAGATCTACCGATTTTAAGAAGGTATTCATGTTAAGAAGGCATTCACGCTAAGACACGTAGAATTTCATAATGAGAGCTCTCTGTTTACACACGGCTCACTATACGATGATCACTATTCCTATACATAGATTTAATACGCTCTCACATTTCGAATCCAACAAAGGTTCTCATATGGGGCTAGTGATACTATCAATACTAGGCTGGTAAGGCACATATAGATCATATATGTGCTCCAGACTATCTTTTAGGGTGTCCGGTTACACATTACCCTCTCACAAGTACAATTCTGGAGATGGGTATAAAATGAACTTTTGGGTACTTGTTAATATTCCTTTGTGCTAATCAAATGTAGATGTGTCATGTGTATTAGATAAACTTTTAATGTGTATGTACTGTTATGTGGTCACTATGGTAACAATTAGTAACAGGGGCTGGAAGCTAGGTGGTGTGTCAGGTTGCTAATTAGGTGCACACCTGGCTATACCTATCCACCCGAATACTAACTAAATTGTTGCCATAGTAACTGATTGAGAATGATCACACATTGGCTGAAATTTCAATTGACTGTCCAATTAGATAATTTTTAGGTTTTTTAATTTGGTATATAGCAAGTGTATATTTTAATGTTTTATTATAGCCTGATGAAACAGCCCGTAGGCGGCTGAGAAACGCGTCGCTGTGTTATTAAAGATTTTTACTTTTTTATACACTTGCTTGTGTGGTATTTTGACCCAATAACCTGTTGTGGGGTTTTATATAGCCCTCTCCCATAAAACGTTATTGTTACGGTTGCCTCCAGGCTGGCTGGAAGTTGGACCGTAGAAAAGGATGCTCCTAGCGCTCACCAAAGAATCATCAGCACCATAGTCAGCAATCCCTGTAGTGATATTAGCTGAAGCTGTCCCCTACAAACATGAGTCAAAGCTGCAAGTTAGAGGGACAGAAAATAGGTCTGATGTGCTGGAGCACACAGCCTCCTTTTTATTGAGGTTACATGCCAACAGGACACTCTCAGGGGGAGGCATAAAATCCCCCATCACACATTTGATATTAGATAGAGAGACACTCCCTTTGACAGGCCACAACATTTACTTCAGCAGATAACATTACACACAATAAAACAATGCAGTCCACCTTATCAATACTAGTCTGATTAGACAATGGGAAAGTTGATCACTAAACCTAATTAGAGCTAATCCCAGCAGACTTGTATTTAGAATAGGTTTCTTGAAGCTGAACAAAATTTAACTCTTAATGGCACACAATGAAACTGAACCAAGTGGGAGAAAGCCAGGGACAAGTCATTTCACAGGTCTGGGGACATAGTCTTAAAGGGGCATTGTTCATTAAAGTCACAATATGTCCCCAGATGGTTCTTAAAGGGCCACACACACCCAACAAAAGTCAATATGTCCTCAGGGGCACAATCTTCCAGGGGCCATAGTCATGAGGAAGGAGGCTGGCAAATAGGCTTCTCCAAAATCCAGGGAAGCAGGGCAATTTTTCATTTAAAGGGCCAGTTACAAACAGCAGTTTGTAACATATCTCCCCTTTTGGAGGGAGACTAACCAGGCACCTGACCTTCTGCCGGTCAGTGCCCAAGTTAGTCTCGCAACCCACCCACAAATAATCGCTAGCAGCAAAGTAGCCCCCCCACAATACGTAGTACTGGCCTGTAAGTTCCAGGTTGCAGGATGAAAGTGCAGCATCCTCGGCCTTCCTGGCGCAGCTGGGCAAATAGCTGATGGTACTTGGGGGGCAGAGGCCAGCGGCACTCTGCCCTGGTGCCAGCGCTTCTGCTGGGGTGAGGGGTTTGCAGGCCAGTCCTGTAACAAGGGGGTCTGTAGGGCAGAGGCCAGCAGCGCTCTGTTCTGATGCCAGCTCTTCTGCTGGGGGAATTGGGGCATAGTCCTGCCCGGTGGCAAAGGGAACGTGGGGGTCAGTGGGGGTTAACATCTCCACTGTTAACCCTGGGCCCAAGTTAGGAGTTAGCTGGGGAGGGGGAGATTGGCTTACCTCCTCCTCCTGATACTCCGGTGGCCGTTGGGAAGGGAGGTCGATGCTCTCCGCTTCCTGTGGAACATGCTGCGGCTGGGGAGAGAGACCGGTTGTCTCCTCTCCCTGGAAGGCACACTCCGGCTGGGGAGGGAGGTCGATGCTCTCCCCTCCCTGTAGCTGGGTCTGTCGCTGGGGATCTGGGCCGCCTGCCCAGCATCCCTGTAGGGCCGGTAGAGAGACTGCGGTCCCATCTCCACCTGCCTGCTGGGGGTCCTCCCAGGACCAGTCTATGAGGCCTGCTGCCTCTGGTATCTCTGGCTGGGGAAGGGGACTGGTTGTCTCTTCCCTCTGCACGGTATACTGCCGCTGGGGAGGGAGGTCGCTGCTCTCCTCTCCCTGTAACTCTGGCTGCCGCTGGGAAGGGAGGTCGTTGCTCTCCGCTCCCTGTGACTCACTTTCTCGCTGGAGACCAGGTGTCCAGACCCTCAAACTCCACAGTTGGCGCTCAAAGGCTCGTGCCGCTTTGTTCTCCGTATCCAATTCCCGGATGATGCGACTGACTACCTCCTGTGCAGGGTCTGGACCATATCGGACTAGCCGCCTCTTTACCTCTGGAACGAAATCCGCGCCCTCATAGCGACGGATCAGGTTGAGGTGCTCTTCACAGGGTTCTGAATAGTGTCTTGTCAGCTCCATGCTGCTGTAGGTAGGGACGCTGCGCAGTGGCTAGCGTTGCCCTCAATAACTCTCCTACGATACCAGTGCTGTTGTGGTGCTGCTCCTTGCGCTAGGACGCCAATCCCACCGCTGCCGCCAAATGTTACGGTTGCCTCCAGGCTGGCTGGAAGTTGGACCGTAGAAAAGGATGCTCCTAGCGCTCACCAAAGAATCATCAGCACCATAGTCAGCAATCCCTGTAGTGATATTAGCTGAAGCTGTCCCCTACAAACATGAGTCAAAGCTGCAAGTTAGAGGGACAGAAAATAGGTCTGATGTGCTGGAGCACACAGCCTCCTTTTTATTGAGGTTACATGCCAACAGGACACTCTCAGGGGGAGGCATAAAATCCCCCATCACACATTTGATATTAGATAGAGAGACACTCCCTTTGACAGGCCACAACATTTACTTCAGCAGATAACATTACACAAAATAAAACAATGCAGTCCACCTTATCAATACTAGTCTGATTAGACAATGGGAAAGTTGATCACTAAACCTAATTAGAGCTAATCCCAGCAGACTTGTATTTAGAATAGGTTTCTTGAAGCTGAACAAAATTTAACTCTTAATGGCACACAATGAAACTGAACCAAGTGGGAGAAAGCCAGGGACAAGTCATTTCACAGGTCTGGGGACATAGTCTTAAAGGGGCATTGTTCATTAAAGTCACAATATGTCCCCAGATGGTTCTTAAAGGGCCACACACACCCAACAAAAGTCAATATGTCCTCAGGGGCACAATCTTCCAGGGGCCATAGTCATGAGGAAGGAGGCTGGCAAATAGGCTTCTCCAAAATCCAGGGAAGCAGGGCAATTTTTCATTTAAAGGGCCAGTTACAAACAGCAGTTTGTAACAGTTATACTACTGGAAGTCGAGGATTACTTGCTGTGGTTTGTCTACTGGGCGACTTGTGGTTCCAGCTTGCTGTTACTGCACCTGGAGGTGCTTTGTTTCCTGTGAGTATACCCATTAGGGTTATATTCTCCCTGGGCTCAAACAATACTAGGCCATGTTGGTTTGCCTCTCTCTTTTCTAGGCATAGGATTTAGGGCTTAGGCCCTCAAGGAACACCGACTGGATCTATTTGGAGGTCTATCAGTGAGCTGGACTACTGTGAAGTTTCAGCCTGTCCCATTAGCACCATCTGGGTGCTCTATGTTTGTGAGTATATATAGTGCCTTCTATATACTTATCTCTCTGTTTTGGTGGTACTGGGCCATTGTGGCGCCTCTGTGTTCTTCTATTTGCAGTTTCTAACCACCAGGACGACCATCCTTTGACAGAGTGCTGCCGCCAGATAGTGGGACTTGTTTGATGAATGGACATTAACATACCTATACCTACTGTATAGTTCACTGTTTTGGTGTTCTATCCTGTGCAACTGTTTGTATTCAGTGCTTTAATATTCTAGTATATTGTTGTCTGTCTAGGTTCTATATTATTTACCTTATACTATTTTTGGTAATTGGGAGGCGCACCCTAAAGGGTGTGGTGTGCAGTTGTGTATACCACTCCCTACATTATAATTTGTACGTTGTTGCATGGAGTTTCCACTTTGTTGGATAGATCAGGGGCTTTTGTGGTGCTGCTAGTGACAGGTTCGGTCTTGCTGGGTGGTGATGGGTGGGATAATGTAGACTGTTGGGTATGGAGATTGAGAGTTTTAGATAAATGTTTAACATTTCTAACAATTATTTCTTTCATTTCAGGCACCTAGTAAATACACAGATAATTGGTACTTTAAATAATATCCTATGTGTCTTATACACTTAAAAAGAAACATACAGATATGAAATATTAATCTGTATGGGATAATAATCCAATGTAGATATAATTGTGTGAAAACCACATATATTTGCTGATCTCAAAGCATGTATGTGATGTTGAGCGGATGGCTGAAGAAGGAAATTGAATCCAGGATGAAAATATTATAATCCTTAAATTGTTTCATAGAAAATATGGTTTAAATGCATTTTATACATTATAAGTGAAATACATTCACATGTGGTTTTAAAATGATCAGGGGAAATGATACTGTGTGACCCATGTGTATTTGAACATGTAACTTATTAATATAAAGAAATTATGGCATTTTTAATACACATTTTAAAGAAATGTTTTTACTGTATAGAAATGATTGAATGAAACTGTTTGTCTCTGTCTGCTGCCCCCGATGGCCAAAATCCAGTATTATAGCAGGCCTTTGGCTGTTAAAAATTAAATTTCCCAGGGCCAATCCGATAAGACCTCCCAGGTGTCCAATGAGATGTTCAGTTTCGAAGGGCCTCCCAAACCAATTCACCAATGATGGTACAGAACAAAAAGGGGTGGGGTTTTATCACATGATAAAACCCCAAGCATAGGATAGTAAAGGATGGCTGCTGTCTGTCTGCTAACTGGTAACTGAAATTGGCTGCGTTTGAAATACAGTTACTAAAAGGCATAATAGTTACCCTTACTTTTCCACATGCAAAATACTCCTTTTGTATTCTGAGGTGAAATTGGACCTATTGAGAAATATTGGGAGCTGAATATCGATTTGGTTATATCTTGTAAAGTATAAGAGGTTGCTAAATATAGGTAATATTTTAAAACAAACATCCATTGTTGCTGTAATTAGTAGACTTAAAAGAACAAATTGTATTTTAACCTTGTGTTTCATAGTCCTATACAGTGTTAAGCTTGTCTGTTGTATGCTAAATAATTATCTTTGCAAATATATAAATATATTTTAGAATTTGTCTTAACTGTAGGTAACTAAGGCCTAGATTTAGAGTTTTGCGTTATCCGTCAAAAGCAGTGTTAAGGGGTCCTAACGCTGGTTTTGGCCAGCCGCTGGTATTTAGAGTCAGGCAGGAAAGGGTCTAACGCTCACCTTCCATTCGCAACTTTTCCATACCGCAGATCCCCTTACGTCAATTGCGTATCCTATCTTTTCAATGGGATCTTCCTAAGGCTGGTATTTAGAGTCTTGGCTGAAGTGAGCGGTAGAGCCTCTACCGACAAGACTCCAGCCGCAGAAAAAAGTCAGTAGTTAAGAGCTTTCTTGGCTAACGCCGGTTTATAAAGCTCTTAACTACTGTGCTCTAAAGTACACTAACACCCATAAACTACCTATGTACCCCTAAAACGAGGTCCCCCCACATCGCCGCCACTATATTAAATATTTTTAACCCCTAATCTTCCGACCGCACACCGCCGCCACCTACATTATACCTATGTACCCCTAATCTGTTGCCCCTAACATCGCCGACACCTATATTATATTTATTAACCCCTAATATGCCCCCCAAACATCGCCGCCACCTTACCTACATTTATTAACCCCAAATCTGCCGACCAGACCTCACCGCTACTCTAATAAAGTTATTAACCCCTAAAACCGCAGCACTCCCGCCTTGCAAACCCTAAAAAAATAGTATTAACCCCTAATCTGCCCTCCCTAACATCGCCGCCACCTAACTTCAAGTATTAACCCCTAATCTGCCGACTGGACCTCGCCGCTACTATAATAAATGTATTAACCCCTAAAGCAAAGTCTAACCCTAACCCTAACACCCCCCTAAAGTAAATATAATTTTAATCTAACGAAATAAATTAAATATTATTAACTAAAGTATTCCTATTTAAATCTAAATACTTTCCTGTAAACTAAACCCTAATATAGCTACAATATAATGAATAATTATATTGTAGCTATTTTAGGATTTATATTTATTTTACAGGCAACTTTGTATTTATTTTAACTAGGTACAATAGCTATTAAATAGTTATTTACTATTTAATAGCTACCTAGGTAAAATAATTACAAAATTACCTGTAAAATAAATCCTAACCTAAGTTACAATTAAACCTAACACTACACTATCAATAAATAAATTAAATTAATTACCTACAATTACCTACAATTAAATAAACTAAACTAATCCGGACCGGCAGATATCTTCATCCAAGCGGCATCTTCTATCTTCATCCATCCGACGAGGAGAGGCTCCATCTTCAAGACCTCCGGCGTGGAACATCCTTCTTCAACGATGACTACCCGACGAATGAAGGTTCCTTTAAGGGACGTCATCCAAGATGGCATCCCTCGAATTCCGATTGGCTGATAGGATTCAAGATTCAAGTTCAATCGGATTGGCTGAACCTTCATTCGTCGGGTAGTCGTCGTTGAAGAAGGATGTTTCGCGCCAGAGGTCTTGAAGATGGAGCCACTGCTCGTCGGATGGATGAAGATAGAAGATGCCGCTTGGATGAAGATGTCTGCCGGTCCGGATATCCTCTTCTGCCCGGATAGGATGAAGACTTCTGCTGCTCCGGATGTCATCTTTTGGTCCATCGGTGCCCGGCTGGGTGAACACGACTCAAGGTAGGGAGATCTTCAGGGGGGTAGTGTTAGGTTTATTTAAGGGGGGTTTGGGTTAGAGTAGGGGTATGTGGGTGGTGGGTTGTAATGTTGGGGGGTGGTATTGTGATTTTTTTTTTACAGGCAAAAGAGCTGTTTACTTTGGGGCATGCTGGTAAAAGTGCTGGTAAAAGAGCTGGTTACTTTTTAATTTAGAATAGGGTAGGGACCTTTATTATTTTGGGGGGCTTTGTTATTTTATTAGGGGGCTTAGAGTAGGTGAATTAGCTTAAAATTCTTGTAATCTTTTTTTATTTTTTGTAATTTAGTGTTTGTTTGTTTTTTGTAATTTAGTTTAGTTTATTTAATTGTAGGTAATTGTAGGTAATTGATTTAATTTATTTATTGATAGTGTAGTGTTAGGTTTAATTGTAACTTAGGTTAGGATTTATTTTACAGGTAATTTTGTAATTATTTTAACTAGGTAGCTATTAAATAGTTCTTAACTATTTAATAGCTATTGTACCTAGTTAAAATAAATACAAAGTTGCCTGTAAAATAAATATAAATCCTAAAATAGCTACAATATAATTATTCGTTATATTGTAGCTATATTAGGGTTTATTTTACAGGTAAGTATTTAGATTTAAATAGGACTACTTTAGTTAGTAATATTTAATTTATTTTGTTAGATTAAAATTATATTTAATTTAGGGGGGTGTTAGGGTTAGGGTTAGACTTAGCTTTAGGGGTTAATACATTTATTATAGTAGCGGCGAGGTCCGGTCAGCAGATTAGGGGTTAATACTTGAAGTTAGGTGGCGGCGATGTTAGGGAGGGCAGATTAGGGGTTAATACTATTTATTATAGGGTTTGCGAGGCGGGAGTGCTGCGGTTTAGGGGCTAATAACTTTATTAGAGTAGCGGCGAGGTCCGGTCGGCAGATTTGGGGTTAATAAATGTAGGTAAGGTGGCGGCGACGTTGGGGGGCAGATTAGGGGTTAATAAATATAATATAGGTGTCGGCAATGTTAGGGGCAGTAGATTAGGGGTACATAGGGATAATGTAGGTTGCGGCGGTGTACGGAGCAGCAGATTAGGGGTTAATAATATAATGCAGGTGTCAGCGATAGCGGGGGCGGCAGATTAAGGGTTAAAAAGTGTAAGGTTAGGGGTGTTTAGACTCTGGGTTCATGTTAGGGTGTTAGGTGCAGACTTAGAATGTGTTTCCCCATAGGAAACAATGGGGCTGCGTTGGGAGCTGAACGCTGCTTTTTTGCAGTTTTTTTTTTCAGCCCAAACTGCCCCATTGTTTCCTATGGGGGAATCATGCACAAGCACGTTTTAGCTGCTTACCGCTACCGTAAGCAACGCTGGTATTGAGGGTTGAAGTGGCGGGACATTAGGCTCAACGCACCCTTTTTGGAGCCTAACGCAGCCCCTCAGACAACTCTCAATACCAGCGTTGTCTTAAGGGTGCGTTGGGAAAAAAAGCGGTGTTAGCTACGCGGGTCTTTACCGACAAAACACTAAATCTAGGCGTAAGAATTTAATTCAGCTGAGATAAATTGGCATAGGAGTTTGGTTGTTGGCACAAATAATATATACAATTTCTGATGTTTTAAATTGGAATTATATAAAATAAATTGTGGCTATATAGCTGATTGTACTGTTTGAATGTTAGTGGCTAAGATTCTGGTATCTTATGGTATTTTAAATGCAACTCTGATTTGAGAGACTATTGTGAATAAAGCAACTTTTATGATCTTTGCATAGCATATTATAATAGTTTAAACGTGTATAATATTGATTCATATCTAGTCTCCTACAAATATATTTCAATGTGTCTATAAATTTTAACTAATAAAAAGAATTCAGGAATTTACATTAATTTTATAGTCTTGGTATATGCATTTCATTGGGGGTTCATTTTAAAGAATAATTATTAAATATATTGTATTATAACCCGGCCATATACTGACAGCAGACTCCTTTGGTTATTGCCTGCACAAAATACTTTATAGTAAAGCTATGGGTGGTCACTTATGAGCAGCGTCATTTTGAGTACACACCCTCTACTATGACTGGGAGGGTGTCATCTGACTAGGTATATTATGATGATGGTAAGCAGATGCCCAGCTAGAGGGTGTGATATCTATATTGTATAAAGACTGGACATTGGGAGGATAAATTCATCCAATGATTGGGACTATACACGCCTTTGAGAAAGCCCAGGCAAAACATGCGTTAGGCGTTCGCCTCTCTGTGAGTAATCTGGATGAACTGATTTCATATTTTTTTGCCTGCTTGATTGTTATACTTATGTACTTGGTACCTATCAGCAACTTCAAGCCCGTACATTTTTTACAATAATTGTAAGTAGCTGTCTACTGAGAGATAGTCGTTTAAGTCCCTCCCATATCCCCCATTTGTGGGCATCATGTATTTATAGTCAATAGTTTATTAGGGATAATTTATTCTACTGGGTGGACATCTTACAATGGGCCTCTGATATTGCTTGTATCTGCTTAATTTTTTGAAGCCACACTCTAATGTTTCATTGTGTAATTTTGAACTGACACATTGAAGTGTATCAATATCCAGATACTCCTATAGTGCTACTTTGATTTTAATGTTTTTTTAATTATCCTTGTAGGATGCTGTTTTTTACATTTGTGAATTAAAAGTTAAGTTTTATTTTTTTTTGGTCCCTCTTAGCGGATTTAAATGTGTGCCCATAAAGTGGTTACTTTTATTTTTATTTTTTTGATAGAACTATCTGAGTTGCCAGCCAAGTCCCACCATCAGATGGGAGCACCATCACTAGAAGTTTTACTTATTAGCTCTATATAAGATGCTGTTAGTGTCACTATCAGATAGAGCAAATATATTACTCTCTTAATCAGGCACGAAAATGGTGTAAGTCTGTTCTGTGGAATAGTAACATACCATGATACAAAAGACACAGTTTTTTATTTTATTTTTACTCCTACCTAACACTAACTCCATCACCCACCAGTTCCCACTTCCACCCAACAAATTAATCCTAATGTCATTAAAGCCCAATGTTTTCTGTATGGCATGAAACATCTTAATGACGGTAACGGGTTTAAAACGACATTAACACGTTTCTCCTTTTTTCCAGTCCTTTAAATCTCTATTATTGTTGGCAATTCTATCAGCACTTTAACTTACCTTATCACTTAATGCTTTTGCCTTATATTCATATTTGTCCCAGAACTTTTGTTTGAACTTCACCTTGAAAACAATTCCAAATTAAAAATGTAATTCCTTTATCGTATTCCACATTGGGTACTGGAGCATCATTCTTGCTTCCCTTCTTCTACACTATCCACATTTCAGATCATTATGATTACCGTACTCATCTTCCTGATTCACTACTTGTCAGTTGCTGCACTCCTCTGTAGATACATTCCTTTAGCTATCAATTACCCTTATGAATATACTTCAAAATATTGACTACAACATGCAATTCCACAATAGTACTACTTTCTCCTACATCTCTGACATTTTCCTAGGACTTACTTTCTTTCTCTAGGCAAATGTCATGATCTCAAGCTGAAGGGTAGTAGTTTCAGGAGTCATTTGCCTAAGCACTTCTTTACGGAAATGGTGATTGATTCATGGAATAAACTTCTACAAAAGGCGGCAATGACAAACAATGTGGGGGACTTTACGAATGCTTAAGGCTATCCTACAAAATAGTTACGTTTATACTTTTAGGAAGTATCGGGCAGACTTGCTTGGCTTATGTTTCTTATCTGCTGTCAAAATCTAAATTTTCTATGTTTTGATGTCAGAATTTTGACTTTCAAACAATTGTTCCACTTGAGTTTTTGTACATGATTTTTGATGGACTGGAAAGGGGATCAAAGGTCAAAATTAGTATTTGTTTAATAATAAATACTATAACACTTTAGAACATTTTACTTGTTATAGTTTTATTGCTGTTTATTGCTATTAATAGCGCTGAATAAGAGATTGCACACAATAAGCAAACCTGGCATATATATTGGTAGATGAATAAGCAAGAAGGAAAGTGTAGGGACAAAAATTGTTATAGTTAATACCAAATGCATAGAGGAGCATTTATCAACCTCCATGAGACAGAGCAGGAGCGAGCTGCACTTAATGTTATGGCGCGGTCGGGCCGGGCTGTGACTATACAGCTGGCCCGATGCGCTGTGTAAAAAAAACAGACCCGCTCAGCAGAGAGCAGAGAGCGGGTCTGTAAAACAGCCATATTTTTAAAAAATTCGAAGGGAAAAAAATAGCACTAAAATAATGTTATATAATTCTGCACTATGTGCAGAATTATATAACATAATTTTTTAGGTTTACTGTCCCTTTAAGATGGCGGTGACAATTGTGAGGTGGGGGAGGAAAGAGAGCTATTTGAGGGGGGTCAGGGAGGGATCAGGGGGTGGGATGTGTCCGTTTGGATGCTGATCTCTACACTAAAGCTAAAATTAACCCTACATGCTACCTAATTAACCTCTAAACTGCTGGGCATAATACAAGTGTGGTGCACAGCTAGGGTTGCCACCTCAGCCATGTTTTCCTGTACACTTATGAGTTACACATTCTGCAGGGTGTGCAGGGAGGAATATGAATTGTGTTTCTGGACAGTATTCATATTCCTCCCTGCACACCCTGCAGCATGTGTAACTTATAAGTGTTCTGTATTTTAAGGGACGGGTTGCAACCCTATGCACAGCATCATTTAGCGGCATTATAATTATTGAAAAGCTAAGCCAAATCCATATATGTCTGCTATTTCTGAACAAAGAGGATCCCAGAGGAGCGTTTACAACTATTTATGCCATAGTTTGTGATAAAGTTAACGTTTTTTTAAATTTGATCGCATTTGGCAGTGAAATAGTGGCATGAAATATACCAAAATGGGCCTAGATCAATACTTTGGGTTGTCTACTACACTACACTAAAGCAAAAATTAACCCTACAAGCTCCCTACAAGCTCCCTAATTAACCCCTTTACTGCTGGGCATATTACACATGTGGTGCACAGTGTCATTTAGCGGCCTTCAAATTACCAAAAAGCAATACCAAAGCCATAAATGTCTGCTATTTCTGAACAAATGGGATACCAGAGAAGCATTTACAACCATTTGTGCCATAATTGCACAAGCTGTTTGTAAATAATTTCAGTGAGAAACCTAAAGTTTGTGAAAAAATTAGTAAAAAGGTAAACAATTTTTTTTTATTTGATCGTATTTGGCAGTGAAATGGTGGCATGAAATATACAAAAATGGGCCTAGATCAATACTTTGGGTTGTCTACTAAAAAAAAATATACAGGTGAAACTCGAAAAATTAGAATATCGTGTAAAAGTTCATTAATTTCACTAATGCAACTTAAAAGGTGAAACTAATATATGAGATAGACTCATTACATGCAAAGCAAGATAGTTCAAGCTGTGATTTGTCATAATTGTGATGATTATGGCTTACACCTCAGGAAAACCCCAAATCCACAATCTCAGAAAATTAGAATATTGTGAAAAGGTGCAATATTCTAGGCTCAAAGTGTCCCACTCTAATCAGCTAATTAAGCCATAACACCTGCAAAGGGTTCCTGAGCCTTTAAATGGTCTCTCAGTCTGGTTCAGTAGGAATCACAATCATGGGAAAGACTGCTGACCTGACAGTTGTGCAGAAAACCATCATTGACACCCTCCATACAGAGGGAAAGCCTCAAAGGGTAATTGCAAAAGAAGTTGGATTTTCCCAAAGTGCTGTATCAAAGCACATTAATAGAAAGTTATGTGGAAGAAAAAGGTGCACAAGCAGCAGGGATGACCGCAGCCTGGAGAGGATTGTCAGGAAAAGGCCATTCAAAAGTGTTGGGGAGTTTCACAAGAGCCACCACACACAGACAGATCCTGGACATGGGCTTCAAATGTTGTATTCCTCTTGTCAAGTCACTCCTGAACAACAAACAACGACAGAAGCGTCTTTCCTGGGCTAAAGAAAAACAGACCTGGTCTGTTGCTCAGTAGTCCAAAGTCCTCTTTTCTGATGAGAGCAAATTCTGCATCTCATTTGGAAACCAAGGACCCAGAGTATGGAGGAAGAATGGAAAGGCACACACTGCAAGATGCTTGAGGTCCAGTATGAAGTTTCCACAGTCTGTGTTGATTTGAGGAACCATGTCATCTGCTGGTGTTGGTCCACTGTGCTTCATTAAGTACAGGGTCAATGCAGCCGTCTACCAGGAGATTTTGGAGCACTGCATACTTCCTTCTGCAGACGAGCTCTATGGGGATACTGACTTCATTTTCCAGCAGGACTTAGCACCTGCCCACACTGCCAAAAGCACCAAAATCTGGTTCAATGACTGTGGGATTACTGTGCTTGATTGTCCAGCAAACTCGCCTGACCTGTACCACATAGAGAATCTATGGGGCATTGCCAAGAGAAAGATGAGAGACATGAGACCGAACAATGCAGAAGAGCTGAAGGCCACTATTGAAGCATCCTGGTCTTCCATAACACCTCAGCAGTGCCACAGGCTGATAGCTTCCATACCACGCCGCTTTGAGGCAGTAATTGCTGCAAAAGGGGCCCAAACCAAGTACATACTGTATGCATGCTTATACTTTTCAGAGGTCCGATATTGTTCTACAGGTATGTACAATTCTTGTTTTATTGATTGCATGTAATATTCTAATTTTCTGAGATTGTGGATTTGGGGTTTTCATGAGCTGTAAGCC
The DNA here is from genome assembly GCF_027579735.1 of Bombina bombina. Taxonomy (NCBI): domain Eukaryota; kingdom Metazoa; phylum Chordata; class Amphibia; order Anura; family Bombinatoridae; genus Bombina; species Bombina bombina. The sequence continues at coordinate 1,190,326,621 of NC_069502.1, forward strand.
ATAATCATCACAATTATGACAAATAACGGCTTGAACTATCTTGCTTTGCATGTAATGAGTCTATCTCATATATTAGTTTCACCTTTTAAGTTGCATTAGTGAAATAAATTAACTTTTGCACGATATTCTAATTTTTCGAGTTTCACCTGTATATACATGTAAAGGATTATTCAGTGATTCCTAACAGATATCAGTGTTAGTACATAACTATGGCTAATTTTGAAAAAAAAAATGGTTTTGAAATAGCAAAGTGCTACTTGTACTTATTGCCCTATAACTTGCAAAAAATGCAAAGAACATGTTAACATTGGATATTTCTAAACTCAGGACAAAATTTAAAAACTATTTAGCATAGGAGTTTTTTTGGTGGTTGTAGATGTGTAACAGATTTTGGGGGTCAAAGTTAGAAAAAGTGTGTTTGTTTCCATTTTTAATATCATATTTTATAAAAAAGATTATAGTAAATTATAAGATATGATGAAAATAATGGTATCTTTAGAAATTCCATTTAATGGTGAGAAAAACGGTATATAATATGTGCGGGTACAGTAAATGGGTAAGAGGAAAATTATAGCTAAACACAAACACCGCAAAAATGTAAAAATAGCCAGTCCTTAAGGGTAAGAAAATTGAAAAATGGTCTGGTCCCTAAGGGTCTAATAAGGTATCCTTGCTCCAATTATAGAAACTTAGGAACTGGAAGAATAAACTAGTAAATAACAAATTAAAGGCATATTATTGTTTAAAAATAAAAGGCTTTATTTTTATGAATGTATTTTTAAATAAACTCCATTCTTACTATGCACCAGATTATAAATGCTAGAAGTAATCTTTTTGTGCTTTAGCGAAACCAGATGCATGCTAACCAAAGGACTTTGCAATATCGCAACCATGTTAACGTATTCCTCCCATAGAAATCAAAAGAGCAAAAAAGAAAAAAATTAACACATCACTTGCGTGTTATTTATATTTCACATTCCAATGTTCTTTACTTACAGAGCAATGTAATTGTATTGTAAATACATATTTCAATATATATCCGTGTATTCCTACGCCTGTATATCTATTCCTATTTTAAAATTAACTTATTATATATACATTGTTACAGAAGCATTAGTTATTTTGTTGTGAAGAGCTTATTTCCCAGCAGCAATGCCTGACCCAGCAAGCCAGCGCTTAAGAAGGGCTCCAAGAAAACCGTAACAAGTATCATTTCATAAAGAGTTAACTCTTTTTTTTTCAGCTTTTAGAAACTATTGTCTAATCACCTCTGGAGCCAGACTGCTAATTGATAAGATGAACTTGTAAACTTGTTATCTTAAGTACTGTAATCCTATTGTGGCCTGTCAAAGGACAGTGCTCTCTATCTAAATGTGTGATGGGGGATTTTGTGCTTCCCCCCCTCTCCCCCTGGGAGTGCCCTGTGTGCATGTAACCTTAATAAAAAGCAGGCTGGGCATCCCAGTCCTGAGTTCTTGTTTGACCCTCAATCGCAGCGTTGACTCGTTTTTGTGGGCAGAAGGGTATCCTAGCTGTACTGCAGCTAAGGGAGATTATTCTATATTTGCGAGACTCATATAGAATACTATGGAAAGCAGCTTCTCCCCTCTTTAGCAATAGGGATCCAGGCTACTAAGCGGTCCATCTCTCAGCGAGACTAAGGGTAACCGTAACATTTGGCGGCAGCGGCGGGATTTTCCTGGATTTCCTAGGAGAGGTACAGAACGGATGGAGAGCGCTTACGAAAAATTGAAGCGTACAACCCTAAAGGATTTACTTGAAAGCAGAGGGGGGTACGCCAGCAACCGGCCGAGGAGAGAGCTGATCGCAGAATTGACCGAACTGGATCAGAGCTTCACAATGGCGGAAACACCGACCACGATTAGTGACGAAAAAACCAGGATTGTTCGGGAAAGGCTCTCATTATACGGGCCGAACCCCTCCATGGAATTGGTACAGCAGTTGATGGCGGAGGCGGACGAGGATATACGAGAGACTCGAGCCCACGAACTCAACCTAGCGAACGCACACCGCAATGCTGAAGCCCCGCAGGTAATCATCCCTGTCGAAAATGCTGGGAGGCCCAAGATACCCTATGCAGCATTTCGACCCTTCCTAGAGAGCGAGACAGGGATTGATGAATATTTGGCGGACTTCGAAAGGCAATGTGCCCTGCACCAGATTCCCAACAGAGAGTGGCCCACGATATTGTCTGGGAAACTATCCGGGCGAGCCCTGGAAGCCTTTCGTACTCTGGGTGCTGAGGAAGTGACACAGTATGAGCTAGTTAAGGAGACACTGTTGCGACGGTACGCTGTAACTCCGGACACGTATCGCCGACAGTTTCGGGGCACGGAAAAGAAGCCTAACGATACCCATATGGAATGGGCGCACCGAATGCGGAGAGCGGCAAATCACTGGCTGAGCGGAAGTAAAGCGGTGACTGGGGAGGAAATTTTACAATTGTTTCTCTTAGAACATTTTTATAATGGCATGGAACAGCAAGGGAAGGAATGGCTGCGAGACAGGCGGCCTTCTACCTTAGAAGAAGCAGCCAAATTGGCCGATGAACATTATGACTCCCGTCTTCACGAACCCATGAACTACCGAGCTCCAGCACGGGTCGAACCCAGAGAGGTTTACCGTGCACCCCCTCGTGCTGAATTCCGAGCCCCGGTGCCCACAGGGCCCGTCCGACACTCAGGACCACCCAATAACAGCTCTGAGCGTCCCAGACCGACTTGCCACCGATGCAAGCAACCAGGGCATTTCATGGCTAGCTGCCCCCTTAATACGCACCAGACACCCAGGAATTACAATTACCCCTCTGGGTCCTATCGTCCGGCCCGGGCCCTCTGTGTTAACCAAGAGGCCCCTATGGAGGGATATGTGGGGCCACTTCACGAGGCAGACCCTGTATATGCTGCCTCAGATAACCGCCAGCACCATCGGCAGAGGGTATGGCTCGAGGGGCGATCTACCGAGGGATTGCGAGACACAGGGGCTACTATCACGCTGGTACAGAGTCATTTGGTGCCAGAGCACAAGCGATCCGGACAGACTGTGGCCGTTAGAGTGGCGGGGGGGGATGTGTACAAAATTCCAACAGCTAAAGTGCATCTTGATTGGGGAGCGGGAAAGGGGGCTGTGAACGTGGGCCTAATGGATAATTTACCTGCCGAAGTACTACTGGGCAATGATTTGGGCCCCATGACTTCTGCCTATGCTCCAGTATGCAACAACGAGGCGGACCCAGTGACTACACGGGCCCAAGCCCGGACGGAGCGAGAGCTCTCACCAGTGCGGGAGACACAGGTAAGACCTACCCCGACCTTGCCTGACAGGTTAGGCCCCATACCCTGGGACACCCCAGATGCTTTCGAGGCAGAGTCTAAGACTGACCCGACCTTACAAAAGTACCGGGAAAGAGCAGAGACCAGAGGGGGCGGGGCAGATAACGAAACATTCTTATGGGAAAAAGGGAAACTATACCGCTGGACAGAGAAAAGGGGACAGCGTAGGCGACAGCTGGTAGTGCCCCACAAATACCGTCAAGAAATCCTCAAAATAGGCCACGACATCCCCTTAGCCGGCCACCTAGCCGTTACCCGTACCCTACACCGCATTACTCACACGTTCTTTTGGCCAGGGGTGCACGCTGACGTTAGAACTTACTGTAACACCTGCGATGTGTGTCAACGAGTAGGAAGGCGAGGCGATCACCCTAAAGCCCAGCTAGTAAATATGCCCATTGTAGAGGAACCCTTCAGCCGGGTTGCTATTGACCTAGTGGGACCACTGGCTACCCCTAGTCCCTCCGGTAAGCGATACATTCTTACCGTAGTGGACTACGCTACCAGGTACCCAGAGGCTGTCGCCCTATCCAACATACAAGCGGATACGGTAGCGAATGCACTAGTACAGGTGTTCTCCCGGGTAGGATTTCCAAAAGAAATCCTATCCGACCGAGGCACCCAATTTACGGCTGAATTGACCCAACAACTCTGGCAGGTTTGCAAAATTAAGTCCCTCCTGAGCTCCCCATACCACCCCCAGACGAACGGGCTGTGTGAGAGGTTCAATGGGACCCTCAAGCAAATGCTCAAGACGTTCACTCAGGAATACCGAGACTGGGAACGCTTCCTGCCGCACCTCCTATTTGCTTATCGGGAGGTGCCCCAGGAAACGACAGGGTTCTCTCCCTTCGAGTTGCTCTACGGAAGAAAGGTACGGGGACCCCTAAACCTGATCCGGGAGCACTGGGAGGGAGAGATGGAGGCTGACGGTGTCCCCATTGTGCCATACGTGCTGGAACTCAGGGACCGAATGGAGCAATTAGCCAAATCCGTGCGGGCTAATCTCCAGTTGGCCCAGAGAAGACAGAAAGTATGGTACGATCGGGGGGCCCGAAAGAGAATCTTCACCATAGGACAAAAGGTGTTAGTACTTAAGCCGGTGAAGACAGACAAATTGCAGGCGTCCTGGCAGGGTCCCTACCAGATCGTAGAGAAAAGGGGAGACACCACTTATGTGATAGCTAGCTGCCACGACAACAATCTTAGAAAGACATTCCATGTAAACATGCTCAAGGAATATTTTGAGCGACCAGAGAATGTGACGGCCGTATGTTGTTCCCCTCAGGAAGACCCCGACAGTTTACCCATTCCAGACCTATTAGAAAAGAGCCTCCCCACAGGTATAGTGGCGCAGGTTCAGATAGGGGACCGACTTAGCCCCACTGAAAGGGAGCAGCTCAACCAACTCCTCCAGTCCAAACACCTCACCTTCTCCCCGAAGCCAGGGTACACTACTTTAACCACCCACCAGGTAGATACTCCGGGACAAGCTCCCTTGCGCCAGGCTCCGTACCGAATCCCCGAAGCAGTTAGGACAGGAATGAAGAAGGAGATCGATGAGATGCTCCAGCTCAGGGTAATTGAGCCCTCCGATAGTCCCTGGGCCTCCCCAGTTGTCTTGGTGCCCAAGAAAGATGGGACCACCCGGTTCTGCGTAGACTATCGGAGGCTCAATGAAAATACCGTGACGGACGCTTACCCTATGCCCAGGGTAGACGAGCTACTCGATCGTATAGCCAGGGGAAATTACCTGACCACTATTGACCTCTGCAAAGGTTACTGGCAGATTCCCCTGGCCCCGGAGGCTATCCCCAAGTCGGCATTCGTCACCCCATTCGGCTTATATCAGTTTAGGGTAATGCCGTTTGGGATGAAGAATGCCCCAGCTACATTCCAGCGCTTGGTGGATAGGCTCCTGGATGGCTTCCAGAGTTTTGCTTGCGCCTACCTGGACGACATAGCGATCCACAGTGAGTCCTGGGAGGACCACTTAGCTCATGTGGGAATGGTTCTGGATCAGATCCGGGCTGCTGGCCTGACTCTGAAGCCAGAAAAATGCCACTGTGGGATGGCCGAGGTACAGTACCTGGGTCACCGGGTGGGGTGTGGAAAGCAGCGACCAGAGCCGGCCAAAATAGAAGCTGTCGCCAATTGGCCCACCCCCATCACTAAGACTCAGGTCCTAGCCTTCCTGGGCACGGCAGGGTACTATAGACGGTTCGTACCAGACTACAGCACACTTGCCAAACCCCTGACTGACTTGACCAAGAAGAACTTACCTCGACAGGTCCTGTGGTCTCCCCACTGTGAAACGGCTTTCCAGGCTCTCAAAAATGCTCTAATTAACGCTCCTGTCTTGGCGGCCCCAGCCCTTAACAAACGTTTTATCGTCCATACAGATGCTTCCATGTTCGGGCTGGGAGCCGTCCTCAGCCAAGTAGGCGAAGATGGAGGGGAGCATCCAGTTGCCTACATCAGCCGGAAGCTCCTGCCCCGCGAAGTCAGCTATGCAGCGGTCGAAAAGGAGTGTTTGGCTTTGGTGTGGGCATTAAAGAAATTGACTCCCTATTTATATGGTCAGGAGTTCACTCTGGTCACCGACCATAACCCGTTGGTGTGGCTGAACCGGGTCTCTGGAGATAACGGCAGGCTATTACGTTGGAGCTTATCGTTGCAACCCTTCAATTTCACCATTACTTACAGACCTGGGAAACAGAATGGCAACGCCGACGGGTTGTCCAGACAAACCGACCTCAGCCCCGCATAACCAGCGGTCTGGACAGCCTTAGTCTGCCCCGAAAAGGGGTCAGACCGTGTCTGCCAGAGTGTTCCACAGAAAGGGAGCACTGTTACAGAAGCATTAGTTATTTTGTTGTGAAGAGCTTATTTCCCAGCAGCAATGCCTGACCCAGCAAGCCAGCGCTTAAGAAGGGCTCCAAGAAAACCGTAACAAGTATCATTTCATAAAGAGTTAACTCTTTTTTTTTCAGCTTTTAGAAACTATTGTCTAATCACCTCTGGAGCCAGACTGCTAATTGATAAGATGAACTTGTAAACTTGTTATCTTAAGTACTGTAATCCTATTGTGGCCTGTCAAAGGACAGTGCTCTCTATCTAAATGTGTGATGGGGGATTTTGTGCTTCCCCCCCTCTCCCCCTGGGAGTGCCCTGTGTGCATGTAACCTTAATAAAAAGCAGGCTGGGCATCCCAGTCCTGAGTTCTTGTTTGACCCTCAATCGCAGCGTTGACTCGTTTTTGTGGGCAGAAGGGTATCCTAGCTGTACTGCAGCTAAGGGAGATTATTCTATATTTGCGAGACTCATATAGAATACTATGGAAAGCAGCTTCTCCCCTCTTTAGCAATAGGGATCCAGGCTACTAAGCGGTCCATCTCTCAGCGAGACTAAGGGTAACCGTAACATACATTTAATGATAAAAATGTTTTAAAAATTCTACGTGAAGAACACTTAAAGGGCCAGTCACTAATTGCAGGAACTCCCACCTGGAAGGCACAGGTATGGGAGTCCCTACAAAAGGCTACTCAGTACATCACTCTTTACTGAGTTATTGCAAAAGAAGATCCTTACTTGCTTTGTTCCTGCTCCTGATTTCTTTGATACCTGTGTTTGCTTACCTTGCTGCTTAGACCAAACACCTCTGCTGCGATACCTGTGTATGCTTTACCTTGCTGCTGAGACCAAACACCTCTGCTGTGATACCTGTGTATGCTTACCTTGCTTCTGAAACCAAGCATCTCTGTTGTAATACCTGTATATGCTTATCCTGTTCCTGAAAACAAGCATATCTGTTGTGATACCTGTATATGCTTACCTTGGTGCTGTGATACCTGTGTATGCTTACCTAGCTCCTGTAACCAAGCATCTCTGCTGTGATACCTGTGTATCCTTATCCTACTCCCGAGACCAAACACCTCTGCTGTGATATTTGTGAATGCTTACCTTGCTTCTGAAACCAAGCATCTCTGCTGTGATACATTTGTATGCTTATCCTGTTCCTGAAAACAAGAATCTATGTTCTGATACCTGTGTATGCTTACCTTGCTTCTGAAACCAAGCATCTCTGCTGTGATACAAATGTATGCTTATCCTGTTCCTGAAAACAAGCATTTCTGTCATGATACCTGTATATGCTTATCTTACTTCTGAAACCAAGTATCTCTGTTGTGATACCTGTGTGTGCTTACCTAGCTCCTGTAACCAAGCATCTCTGCAGTGATACCTGTGTATACTTATCCTGTTCCTGAGACAAAACACCTCTGATGTAATACCTGTGTATGCTTGCCTTGCTTCTAAAACCAAGCATCTCTGCTGTGATACCTGGGTATACTTATCCTCTTCCTAAACAACATCTCTGTTGTGATACCTGTATATGCTTACCTTACTTCTAAAACCAAGCACCTCTGTTGTGATACATGTGTATGCTTACCTAGCTCCTGTTAACATGCATCTCTGCTGTGAAACCTGTGTATGCTTATTCTGTTCCTGAGACCAATCACCTCTGCTGTGATACCTGTGTATGTTCATGAAAACAAGCATCTCTGTCTTGATACCTATGTATGCTTACCTTGTTTCTGAAACCAAGCATCTCTGCTTTGATACCTATGTATACTTACTTTGTTCCTGGATATTTTAAAAGAGACCTCACCAACAGTACCCACTGGGTAGTCTGTACTTGTTGAGAGACTTGTACTCACCAGTACATTGTCAATTGTACTTCTCTGCAAAATACTTTTTATTTGCTTGTTTTCAGGTTGGATGTTAACCTTTCTGCTTTACCTGTTGTTTATTTGCATTACCACAGTAAAGTTTGTTCAAGAAAAGACTTTCTTTGATTTGATCTTCCATTCTTGCATACTGAGATCCATACACCTCCCCTCACTTTCACACAAATATTAGTAATTATTACAAATTTTTATAGATACTGTAATATCTATCTATCTATCTATCTATCTATCTATCTATCTATCTATCTATCTATCTATATATATATATATATATATATATATATTATATGGATTATTTAGAATTTTTTACAGCATTTTTTCTGGAGTAAATTTTATGTTTATGTCAAATGTGTACATTGTTTTAATCCCAGAAAGGCTGCAACACGTCACAACTCCACCATGTGTGTACCATGTTGCCTTCTTGATTACAACCTCTTCAACACTTATTGCTATTATTTTGAAAGATATGCTTGAGTCTGGTGAATATCTTAGTGTTGGTTTCTAGACCTACTGCTGAATGGGCTGATTTGGCCGTTGCTAAAGCCCAGGATTTCCATTGTTTGTGAGATATTGGATAGCCCATCTCTTTTTCCCAAGAGCGGAAACAATGGGGTATTGATGGAAAATGTGTTTGTAGCAAGTTTTTATACATTGTAGATATAATCTTTTTAAGAGGGATCAGGTTTACACAGAAATTTTCAAATATTGTCAAGGGTCTCAGAGGTCTCTTTTGTGTCTGTGTGAAATTATATAATGTCAAGCTTGATGGTAATGTATCCATGAGCTGAATTTAGAGATACCTTTTGTTAAGAGTGCCTCTCTATTGGCTAGGCTACCATTGTTTGATATATGGCAAATGGGGATTAGGTCCATGATTGAGGGAATTTTAAATTGGGGTGGGTTGTTCCATGAATTGCCTATTGAGAATTCCTTATTAAATAATAAGGTGGCTAAGGGGGAGTACTCGGTTGAAATGTTTGGGTGTTTGTTTTGTAATTTTGTCCAATCCGACCATGTCTCTTTAATGATGGGGTATTTAGAAATATCATGATGTGATGGTTGCGAAGGGGCCCAACAAATTCCTCTGCCATGAGGAATGTCAAGAAGTTAATTCTCTAAATGGAAATAACTTTTATATGAAGTCTCATTTTGTCTACACCATTCTATAACCCAATTTAGAGATATGGCTAATTTATAAAGAGATAGACTGGGAACTCCCAAGCCCCCCTGAATCTCTAGGGATATATAAACTAGTTTTTGCTATCCTTGGTGGCCTACGTTGCCATATATAGGCATTCATTATTGATTGCAGCTTATTTATTTCTATTGATGACCCAGGGAAAGGAAGAGCCTACATCTCGTAAAGAGCTTTAGGTAACAATGTCATTTTGCTACCAGCTATTCTCCCCAGCCACAATATATTTTTTGGTAACCAAGATGTTGTGAGGTGTAGAAATTCAGCGATTAAATGTCCGTAATTTAATTGACATAGTTTTTCTGAGTTCTGGGTTATAAAGATTCCTAAATATTTCAAGGCTTGTGTTTGAATTTTGAATGGGCATTGTTTTTTGAGGTTAGATAGGGTTTTTTGGGGAAGGTTAATTGGATATAGCTCAGATTTTGTTGAATTAATTAGAAAGTTGGACACTTTACCATACGATAATATTTCTAAAGGATGCTAAAGGAGATGCTAATGACATTAAAATATCTGTGAACATTGCTAATTTATATTTTATATATTAATACCTTCGATATTTGGATTTTCACAAAGTCTGATTGCTAAAGGTTCCAGGGATAAAATAAATAGGAGGGGGGAGAGAGGGCAGCCCTGTCACATTCCTTTTTGTATTTCAAAAGCTTCAGAAAGGCAGCCATTAACTTGGGCAGAAAGCATTCGAGTATAAGGCCAGTATTTGGTATATGAATTTACATGGAAGTCCAAATTTAAGAAGAGTTGTGTGTAAATAAATCCAGTCTAATCTGTTAAAAGCCTTTTCAGCATCAGTTGACAGATAGACAGAAGAAATGTTAGAATTTTAAATGTAATCTAGTAAATTCACTATTGTATTAATGTTATCTTTAGCTTCCCTTTGAGGAACAAAACCAACTTGGTCATGACGAATAAGTGAGGGTAGTACTTGGTTTAATCTATTGGCCAAATTTTTCGCGAATAATTTTAAATCAACGTTTAGCAGGGAAATGCGTCTAAAAATTGCTGCAGTATCCAGAGTTTTACCGGGCTTTGGAAGAACAGTAATATGGGCTTGGGGCATCGTGTTGCGAATATGTTTATCTCAGATATGTGGTTGAAGAGCGGGGTGAGGTGGGGGATCAATTGAGTGGAAAAAGTTCTATAATAACGGTTAGAATACCCATTTGCCCTGGAACTTTGCCCGGTTTCATATCTGCTATTGCTTCCAAGATTTACTTTTGGGTAATCGAAGTGTCTAATGATTGGGCTAATTCTGAAGAGAGGGTGAGCAAGGGTATATTCTGTAAATATTTTTCACATGCTTGTCTGCGCATCTCATTGTGTTTCTTGGGAAAAAGATTATATCATTTATGATAGTATGATTTAAATATCTCTCCTATACTCTTAGTGTCCTCCACTTGAGAACCATCAGAAGATGTGAGTGTACGTAAGATCTGGATTTTTTTTTTTTTAAACTCTTGCCAGTAATTTTTCTGCTCTATTTCTCTCCACATAAAATTTCTGCTGTAGAAATAATTGTTGTCTTTGGGATTGGATTTGGAGATACTCGCTGAGTTTATTACGTTTCTCTTTTAGTTGGCTTTGTGTAAGGGCATAGTTTGGGTTTAGTTTTAAGGAATAATCTAGGTCTGACACTTCTTGAGCGAGTTTGTGATATACTGATCATTCCATTTTTACAATTGTGGGCTTTGAGTTTAATCATTTACCATCTCATGAATGCCTTATGGGCTTCCCGAATAGTTTCCGGCTTCTGGTCGGGAGTAACATTAATTTCAAAGTATATGGTTAATTGTTTAGTTAATTTTTCCAGGGTTATTGGATCTAGTAATATGTACTCATCCAATCTCCATTGGAAGGGTCTGATCGGGATTGAAGGCCAGTGAAGAAGGCATTCTATCATTGAGTGGTCGGACCAGGAAGAATGTTTAATATTAACTTGTTTGACTTGTGAGAGGGCTATATGGTCTACCAGAACATAATCCAATCTCGAGTACCTTTTTTGTGAATGGGAAAAAAAGGTGTAATCCTTAATATTAGGGTGTAGATATCTCCACGTGTCATGTAGGGCAAGGGTTTTAGGATCTCTCCAGATAGATTTGATAGATGTGCTTGCTGTGCGACTATTAGGGTTTGAACAATCCTAAAACAGATCTAAAGGAACATTTAAGTCACCTGTGACAATTAGAGTGCCTTTAGATATATCTATATTCTGAGAGGTGATTAGTGATATTAATTGGTGCTAATTGGGGTTTGGGGCGTATAGGTTAATTATGGTGATAGGTTTTCCAAATAGAAGACCTGTGATACCCAAATATCTCCCCTCCTTATCTTTATCAATCTGGAGTAATTGGAAAGAGAGGGATTTGTGTATAAAAATGCTTACTCCATTAACTTTTTTTTTGGGATTGGTGCTATGGTAGTGCAGCGGGTAGTGTATGGAGAAATACTTTGGCACCCTCTGAGCTTTAAAGTGAGTTTCTTGTAAGCACAATAGCTGACCTCCCCTCCTATGAAGATCTTGGAAAGCTAATGAACGTTTGTTAGGGCAATTAAAGCCCTTCACATTCTGTGTAATAATATTTACATTCTGTGACATTGTTGTTGTCATAGATATAGTGTTTGTTTCAGAAATCTTGCTATGACTATATATGCGTGTGTGTCTAAATGGCCATAATTAAAAAAACACATTAATCCCTAGGTAACAGAATAAAACAAAACTGAACAAAACATTTTGAACAACAAATAACAACCTGAAACACGTTCAATATTAAAATTGAATAATGGAGGAGGATCCTTCCAACAGGGCATTTGTACAACATAGTAGTATAATGCATCTAAAACAATGTGGTGTCTAACTAATGTATAACCAAATATTTTCCATAGATTAAAATCTATGAGATTAATATTCACATCCAATTACAACCTTAAGGCACACACGTAAATGTTTAAATAAAGTTAACATCCTTCAGATGTATTGGAAGTCTGTCCTGCAGCAGATTTTGAGAGTCTCTTAGGTGTGGCTCTCTGCCATTCCGCCCTTTGAGGAAGAGGGTGGAATTGGAGTCTCGCAGCAGAAGAAGAGATGTTTGAAACATTAGGAGGTTGTACCCCCAAATCCTTGCAGATATGCTCAAAGTCATCTGGAGAAGTGCAGTTAAGATGTTTGCCTTTCCACATAATTTGAAGGCTGAAAGGATGCCCCCATCTATATGGTATATTGTGCTGCCATAATGTGATTGTTAGTGGTCGCATGTCTCTTCGCTTTTGCAGAGTTCTCGGTGTTAAATCTTTGAAAAGTTGTAGAGTTTCCGTTCTAAATTTGACCGGGTACTTCTGCCGTGCCTTCTTCATCACTTCCTCTTTAATTGGGAAATTAAAAGAATGATATCGTCTTGATGGAGTAAGTGTGATTGGAAGTTGTTCAGAGCTGAATTATGGAGGTCAGAATCTCCTCCTAGATTCTCTGCTCTCTGGCCCACCTCCAAAAGCTATTTTTTAATCTCAGAGATCTCCTCTCTAATGCATTGTTTCACCTGAGTAATGAGGTTTGAAAAATCTTTTTTTTGAAGGAACAGAGTCCAATAGAGCTTTAGGGATTGAGATTGCTAATGTGGATTGCTCAGAATCAGATTCTGATGATGTAGTGGCTGGTCTTGCTGGAGTCTGTTCGTTGGCACAGAAGCATCTAAACTCTTGAAAAAATTCTTGATGGAAGGAGTTGTAGGAATATATTTCAGTGTTGATCTTCTCTAATTTGTTTGCTCTTTTAGGAGACATGGTAAATTGTTGTAATATTACAGCTCTCTTGTTGAAGATTTAAAGGCCAAATCGAATAGAGTCCTGCTAAACAAGATATTTTGAGGCTTAACTTCCAAACAACAAAGCTTTTACAAAGTACTGCTTACTTTTTAAATCTGCCTTATGAATATGTTATCAGAAGTATTAAAGGACTCCCATATAGAATTATAGAACATACATTAAAGTTGCTAGAGCTGTATTCATGTAAAGACCAGGTGGGTATATATAATCAGAAAAATTTTAGTGATAGTCTCATACGGCCATGAATCAGAATATTGCATTTATACTGTACGACTGCATTCAATGTGTGTTTGAGATGGTTAGCAAAAATACATTCCTCCACTGTAATAAACTCCCTTTGCTACGCACTAGGGATTACATCAATATATAGATTGTGTGTCAGTGGTTATCAAGGATGTCAGATAAAGCATAAAAGCATAAACCACATTGCTGTGAATGTCCGTTTGGTTTAACCTGGGTCTAAGTATAGAGGGCATCAGTACCTCTCAAGTCCCCTTCGGTAATTGTTTAGGGTTAATTACCTGATCCGGTCTATTCACTGGTTTCTCCTTTGTCCTCTGAGTTGTGTAATGCCAAGCCACGCTTCCATGCAGCAAACCTCTGTGATGCACTTAGTATTTTCAAAGGGATCCGGTTCACCCAAACATAGCCGTGCTGGTCAGAAAATGTCCTCACTGCAAGGGGTCCAGTGCTGTCAAGAGACCTGAGCTCACCTACAGTGCAGCTATCTCAGTCGATCGCTCCCAAATTTATAATAATTATTATTTATATTTTTTAATATTTTATATTTAATTTCAAGAACGTGCATTGGGGTTAGCAATTCTTCATGTGCACTAATACTGTGTTAGACTTAAAGAGCAAATGTAAAATGTGATAAGCATATTTTTTACATTCCTGTGTTCTTCACATAGAATTTTTTTTTTTTTACTATAAAATACATATTTCCATAAATATATTGTAATGTTTATGTAAAATAGATATCTATACCTATAATTATATATAGAAATATGTATTTACAATAAAAATTACATTATCCTGTATGTGAAGAAAATTAGAATGTGAAATATGCACAGTTAATATACAGTAAAACACATTAATACATATGTAAACACACACACACACATACTATATATATATACAGGGAGTGCAGAATTATTAGGCAAATGAGTATTTTGACCACATCATCCTCTTTATGCATGTTGTCTTACTCCAAGCTGTATAGGCTCGAAAGCCTACTACCAATTAAGCATATTAGGTGATGTACATCTCTGTAATGAGAAGGGGTGTGGTCTAATGACATCAACACCCTATATCAGGTGTGCATAATTATTAGGCAACTTCCTTTCCTTTGGCAAAATGGGTCAAAAGAAGGACTTGACAGGCTCAGAAAAGTCAAAAATAGTGAGATATCTTGCAGAGGGATGCAGCACTCTTAAAATTGCAAAGCTTCTGAAGCGTGATCATCGAACAATCAAGCGTTTCATTCAAAATAGTCAACAGGGTCGCAAGAAGCGTGTGGAAAAACCAAGGCGCAAAATAACTGCCCATGAACTGAGAAAAGTCAAGCGTGCAGCTGCCAAGATGCCACTTGCCACCAGTTTGGCCATATTTCAGAGCTGCAACATCACTGGAGTGCCCAAAAGCACAAGGTGTGCAATACTCAGAGACATGGCCAAGGTAAGAAAGGCTGAAAGACGACCACCACTGAACAAGACACACAAGCTGAAACGTCAAGACTGGGCCAAGAAATATCTCAAGACTGATTTTTCTAAGGTTTTATGGACTGATGAAATGAGAGTGAGTCTTGATGGGCCAGATGGATGGGCCCGTGGCTGGATTGGTAAAGGGCAGAGAGCTCCAGTCCGACTCAGACGCCAGCAAGGAGGAGGTGGAGTACTGGTTTGGGCTGGTATCATCAAAGATGAGCTTGTGGGCCTTTTCGGGTTGAGGATGGAGTCAAGCTCAACTCCCAGTCCTACTGCCAGTTTCTGGAAGACACCTTCTTCAAGCAGTGGTACAGGAAGAAGTCTGCATCCTTCAAGAAAAACATGATTTTCATGCAGGACAATGCTCCATCACACGCGTCCAAGTACTCCACAGCGTGGCTGGCAAGAAAGGGTATAAAAGAAGAAAATCTAATGACATGGCCTCCTTGTTCACCTGAGCTGAACCCCATTAAGAACCTGTGGTCCATCATCAAATGTGAGATTTACAAGGAGGGAAAACAGTACACCTCTCTGAACAGTGTCTGGGAGGCTGTGGTTGCTGCTGCACGCAATGTTGATGGTGAACAGATCAAAACACTGACAGAATCCATGGATGGCAGGCTTTTGAGTGTCCTTGCAAAGAAAGGTGGCTATATTGGTCACTGATTTGTTTTTGTTTTGTTTTTGAATGTCAGAAATGTATATTTGTGAATGTTGAGATGTTATATTGGTTTCACTGGTAAAAAGAAATAATTGAAATGGGTATATATTTGTTTTTTGTTAAGTTGCCTAATAATTATGCACAGTAATAGTCACCTGCACACACAGATATCCCCCTAAAATAGCTATAACTAAAAGCAAACTAAAAACTACTTCCAAAACTATTCAGCTTTGATTATTAATGAGTTTTTTGGGTTCATTGAGAACATGGTTGTTGTTCAATAATAAAATTAATCCTCAAAAATACAACTTGCCTAATAATTCTGCACTCCCTGTATATATATATATATATATATATATATATATATATATATATATATATATATATATATATATATATATATACACAGTATCTCACAAAAGTGAGAACACCCCTCACATTTTTGTAAATATTTTATTATATCTTTTCATGTGACAACACTGAAGAAATATGAACACCAATGCCCTACTATAGGTATACGGCAAAAGAAGGGGGATTTAGCACTCCACCTCTATAAGAAAAGGAATCATTAAAATTTAACTTTGAATCTTGTTTATATAAAATCCAGGAGACCCTGGTAAATCCCCTACCACACTTAAAAACAATCCATTCAAATAATTCACACTACATAGGCTGTCAGCCTCCATGTTTCCTGGCCGATAACAGCTCACGTCAGCTTTAGGTGACAGAGGCAGGAACAGCACTATAGAGTGAATACAAGAATATAATTTTAGCACAAACGCGTTTCGGCCTATAAACAGCCTTTATCAATGTGACTCTGACTGTACAAAATAGGACAAACCTAACGCTAATACAGCGTGGCTTAAATACCATTTCTGAATTGAACTCTCCAATACCGACGCATTGCGTCAACTTCACTGGATGGTTACCATTGGTTAACAAGGGGGCGTGTGTAAGGGAGAGAACCCCATTGGTCAGATAGTAAAAAATGTAAACAGTAGCTGGTGATACATGTGTTAGCCAGAGGGTCTGGGTCCCATCGTGCAGCTGATGTATTATTAGGGGAGTGATATAATATGAGTACTGCTTTAATCCAGGTGTTACTGATGTATTTCAGCTATATGATACTTGCTACATAATGTTCATATGAACTATATAACAGACCCAAAGCAATTTATCTTGTGTTACAACGTAATCTATAATGTATGGTCTGAAATGCCTTATGTAGCAGCTAGTAAGTCAGGATAAAATGCACTTGTTATGCAAATAACAAAACTCCCATATCAGATATCCCTCTGTTACAGAAGCATTAGTTATTTTGTTGTGAAGAGCTTATTTCCCAGCAGCAATGCCTGAACCAGCAAGCCAGCGCCTAAGAAGGGCTCCAAGAAAACCGTAACAAGTTTCATTTCATAAAGAGTTAACTCTTTTTTTTCAGCTTTTAGAAACTATTGTCTAATCACCTCTGGAGCCAGACTGCTAATTGATAAGATGAACTTGTAAACTTGTTATCTTAAGTACTGTAATCCTATTGTGGCCTGTCAAAGGACAGTGCTCTCTATCTAAATGTTTGATGGGGGATTTTGTGCTTCCCCCCCTCTCCCCCTGGGAGTGCCCTGTGTGCATGTAACCTTAATAAAAAGCAGGCTGGGCATCCCAGTCCTGAGTTCTTGTTTTGACCCTCAATCGCAGCGTTGACTCGTTTTTGTGGGCAGAAGGGTATCCTAGCTGTACTGCAGCTAAGGGAGATTATTCTATATTTGCGAGACTCATATAGAATACTATGGAAAGCAGCTTCTCCCCTCTTTAGCAATAGGGATCCAGGCTACTAAGCGGTCCATCTCTCAGCGAGACTAAGGGTAACCGTAACATTTGGCGGCAGCGGTGGGATTTTTCCTGGATTTCCTAGGAGAGGTACAGAACGGATGGAGAGCGCTTACGAAAAATTGAAGCGTACAACCCTAAAGGATTTACTTGAAAGCAGAGGGGGGTACGCCAGCAACCGGCCGAGGAGAGAGCTGATCGCAGAATTGACCGAACTGGATCAGAGCTTCACAATGGCGGAAACACCGACCACGATTAGTGACGAAAAAAACAGGATTGTTCGGGAGAGGCTCTCACTGTACGGGCCGAACCCCTCCATGGAATTGGTACAGCAGTTGATGGCGGAAGCGGACAAGGATATACGAGAGACTCGAGCCCACGAACTCAACCTAGCGAACGCACACCGCAATGCTGAAGCCCCGCAGGTAATCATCCCTGTCGAAAATGCTGGGAGGCCCAAGATACCCTATGCGGCATTTCGACCCTTCCTAGAGAGCGAGACAGGGATTGATGAATATTTGGCGGACTTCGAAAGGCAATGTGCCCTGCACCAGATTCCCAACAGAGAGTGGCCCACGATATTGTCTGGGAAACTATCCGGGCGAGCCCTGGAAGCCTTTCGTACTCTGGGTGCTGAGGAAGTGACACAGTATGAGCTAGTTAAGGAGACACTGTTGCGACGGTACGCTGTAACTCCGGACACGTATCGCCGACAGTTTCGGGGCACGGAAAAGAAGCCTAACGATACCCATATGGAATGGGCGCACCGAATGCGGAGAGCGGCAAATCACTGGCTGAGCGGAAGTAAAGCGGTGACTGGGGAGGAAATTTTACAATTGTTTCTCTTAGAACATTTTTATAATGGCATGGAACAGCAAGGGAAGGAATGGCTGCGAGACAGGCGGCCTTCTACCTTAGAAGAAGCAGCCAAATTGGCCGATGAACATTATGACTCCCGTCTTCACGAACCCATGAACTACCGAGCTCCAGCACGGGTCGAACCCAGAGAGGTTTACCGTGCACCCCCTCGTGCTGAATTCCGAGCCCCGGTGCCCACAGGGCCCATCCGACACTCAGGACCACCCAATAACAGCTCTGAGCGTCCCAGACCGACTTGCCACCGATGCAAGCAACCAGGGCATTTCATGGCTAGCTGCCCCCTTAATACGCACCAGACACTCAGGAATTACAATTACCCCTCTGGGTCCTATCGTCCGGCCCGGGCCCTCTGTGTTAACCAAGAGGCCCCTATGGAGGGATATGTGGGGCCGCTTCACGAGGCAGACCCTGTATATGCTGCCTCAGATAACCGCCAGCACCATCGGCAGAGGGTATGGCTCGAGGGGCGATCTACCGAGGGATTGCGAGACACAGGGGCTACTATCACGCTGGTACAGAGTCATTTGGTGCCAGAGCACAAGCGATCCGGACAGACTGTGGCCGTTAGAGTGGCGGGGGGGGATGTGTACAAAATTCCAACAGCTAAAGTGCATCTTGATTGGGGAGCGGGAAAGGGGGCTGTGAACGTGGGCCTAATGGATAATTTACCTGCCGAAGTACTACTGGGCAACGATTTGGGCCCCATGACTTCTGCCTATGCTCCAGTATGCAACAACGAGGCGGACCCAGTGACTACACGGGCCCAAGCCCGGATGGAGCGAGAGCTTTCACCAGTGCGGGAGACACAGGTAAGACCTACCCCGACCTTGCCTGACAGGTTAGGCCCCATACCCTGGGACACCCCAGATGCTTTCGAGGCAGAGTCTAAGACTGACCCGACCTTACAAAAGTACCGGGAACGAGCAGAGACCGGAGGGGGCGGGGCAGATAACGAAACATTCTTATGGGAAAAAGGGAAACTATACCGCTGGACAGAGAAAAGGGGACAGCGTAGGCGACAGCTGGTAGTGCCCCACAAATACCGTCAAGAAATCCTCAAAATAGGCCACGACATCCCCTTAGCAGGCCACCTAGCCGTTACCCGTACCCTACACCGCATTACTCACACGTTCTTTTGGCCAGGGGTGCACGCTGACGTTAGAACTTACTGTAACACCTGCGATGTGTGTCAACGAGTAGGAAGGCGAGGCGATCACCCTAAAGCCCAGCTAGTAAATATGCCCATTGTAGAGGAACCCTTCAGCCGGGTTGCTATTGACCTAGTGGGACCACTGGCTACCCCTAGTCCCTCCGGTAAGCGATACATTCTTACCGTAGTGGACTACGCTACCAGGTACCCAGAGGCTGTCGCCCTATCCAACATACAAGCGGATACGGTAGCGAATGCACTAGTACAGGTGTTCTCCCGGGTAGGATTTCCAAAAGAAATCCTATCCGACCGAGGCACCCAATTTACGGCTGAATTGACCCAACAACTCTGGCAGGTTTGCAAAATTAAGTCCCTCCTAAGCTCCCCATACCACCCCCAGACGAACGGGCTGTGTGAGAGGTTCAATGGGACCCTCAAGCAAATGCTCAAGACGTTCACTCAGGAATACCGAGACTGGGAACGCTTCCTGCCGCACCTCCTATTTGCTTATCGGGAGGTACCCCAGGAAACGACAGGGTTCTCTCCCTTCGAGTTGCTCTACGGAAGAAAGGTACGGGGACCCCTAAACCTGATCCGGGAGCACTGGGAGGGAGAGATGGAGGCTGACGGTGTCCCAATTGTGCCATACGTGCTGGAACTCAGGGACCGAATGGAGCAATTAGCCAAATCCGTGCGGGCTAATCTCCAGTTGGCCCAGAGAAGACAGAAAGTATGGTACGATCGGGGGGCCCGAAAGAGAATCTTCACCATAGGACAAAAGGTGTTAGTACTTAAGCCGGTGAAGACAGACAAATTGCAGGCGTCCTGGCAGGGTCCCTACCAGATCGTAGAGAAAAGGGGAGACACCACTTATGTGATAGCTAGCTGCCACGACAACAATCTTAGAAAGACATTCCATGTAAACATGCTCAAGGAATATTTTGAGCGACCAGAGAACGTGACGGCCGTATGTTGTTCCCCTCAGGAAGACCCCGACAGTTTACCCATTCCAGACCTATTAGAAAAGAGCCTCCCCACAGGTATAGTGGCGCAGGTTCAGATAGGGGACCGACTTAGCCCCACTGAAAGGGAGCAGCTCAACCAACTCCTCCAGTCCAAACACCTCACCTTCTCCCCGAAGCCAGGGTACACTACTTTAACCACCCACCAGGTAGATACTCCGGGACAAGCTCCCTTGCGCCAGGCTCCGTACCGAATCCCCGAAGCAGTTAGGACAGGAATGAAGAAGGAGATCGATGAGATGCTCCAGCTCAGGGTAATTGAGCCCTCCGATAGTCCCTGGGCCTCCCCAGTTGTCTTGGTGCCCAAGAAAGATGGGACCACCCGGTTCTGCGTAGACTATCGGAGGCTCAATGAAAATACCGTGACGGACGCTTACCCTATGCCCAGGGTAGACGAGCTACTCGATCGTATAGCCAGGGGAAATTACCTGACCACTATTGACCTCTGCAAAGGTTACTGGCAGATTCCCCTGGCCCCGGAGGCTATCCCCAAGTCGGCATTCGTCACCCCATTCGGCTTATATCAGTTTAGGGTAATGCCGTTTGGGATGAAGAATGCCCCAGCTACATTCCAGCGCTTGGTGGATAGGCTCCTGGATGGCTTCCAGAGTTTTGCTTGCGCCTACCTGGACGACATAGCGATCCACAGTGAGTCCTGGGAGGACCACTTAGCTCATGTGGGAATGGTTCTGGATCAGATCCGGGCTGCTGGCCTGACTCTGAAGCCAGAAAAATGCCACTTTGGGATGGCCGAGGTACAGTACCTGGGTCACCGGGTGGGGTGTGGAAAGCAGCGACCAGAGCCAGCCAAAATAGAAGCTGTCGCCAATTGGCCCACCCCCATCACTAAGACTCAGGTCCTAGCCTTCCTGGGCACGGCAGGGTACTATAGACGGTTCGTACCAGACTACAGCACACTTGCCAAACCCCTGACTGACTTGACCAAGAAGAACTTACCTCGACAGGTCCTGTGGTCTCCCCACTGTGAAACAGCTTTCCAGGCTCTCAAAAATGCTCTAATTAACGCTCCTGTCTTGGCGGCCCCAGCCCTTAACAAACGTTTTATCGTCCATACAGATGCTTCCATGTTCGGGCTGGGAGCCGTCCTCAGCCAAGTAGGCGAAGATGGAGGGGAGCATCCAGTTGCCTACATCAGCCGGAAGCTCCTGCCCCGCGAAGTCAGCTATGCAGCGGTCGAAAAGGAGTGTTTGGCTTTGGTGTGGGCATTAAAGAAATTGACTCCCTATTTATATGGTCAGGAGTTCACTCTGGTCACCGACCATAACCCGTTGGTGTGGCTGAACCGGGTCTCTGGAGATAACGGCAGGCTATTACGTTGGAGCTTATCGTTGCAAACCTTCAATTTCACCATTACTTACAGACCTGGGAAATAGAATGGCAACGCCGACGGGTTGTCCAGACAAACCGACCTCAGCCCCGCATAACCAGCGGTCTGGACAGCCTTAGTCTGCCCCGAAAAGGGGTCAGACCGTGTCTGCCAGAGTGTTCCACAGAAAGGGAGCAATGTTACAGAAGCATTAGTTATTTTGTTGTGAAGAGCTTATTTCCCAGCAGCAATGCCTGAACCAGCAAGCCAGCGCCTAAGAAGGGCTCCAAGAAAACCGTAACAAGTTTCATTTCATAAAGAGTTAACTCTTTTTTTTCAGCTTTTAGAAACTATTGTCTAATCACCTCTGGAGCCAGACTGCTAATTGATAAGATGAACTTGTAAACTTGTTATCTTAAGTACTGTAATCCTATTGTGGCCTGTCAAAGGACAGTGCTCTCTATCTAAATGTTTGATGGGGGATTTTGTGCTTCCCCCCCTCTCCCCCTGGGAGTGCCCTGTGTGCATGTAACCTTAATAAAAAGCAGGCTGGGCATCCCAGTCCTGAGTTCTTGTTTTGACCCTCAATCGCAGCGTTGACTCGTTTTTGTGGGCAGAAGGGTATCCTAGCTGTACTGCAGCTAAGGGAGATTATTCTATATTTGCGAGACTCATATAGAATACTATGGAAAGCAGCTTCTCCCCTCTTTAGCAATAGGGATCCAGGCTACTAAGCGGTCCATCTCTCAGCGAGACTAAGGGTAACCGTAACACCCTCTAATTCCGAATACTCAAAGATATGCAAGGTAACAAGTATAGATGGAATCCATCTCAGTTATTACCCTACAATTCTAATGAAATTACAAATTACAGCTTAAAACGGGACTACTAAGAATACGTTGACCTTCACTTGTCGATGTATATGATTGTGGCATAGGTATATCACTGACATTGTATAGCTACTGCAAATTTACTAGTGCCAATTGACTATATATGAAAATACATTTATTCATATGTTATAATGGATCCCCATACCCCTCATAGTTTGTTATACCATAGCGGTGGCTCATAGCCATGTAATATTATTAGGAACTTATTTGGGTAAGGACATTCAGACCTAGGGGTTAAATTACCATCGGGTAGTTTCTTAAAATTTGTGTTATCACTACATGTTATAAATATGCACTTGTTAATATAATTTAACAGCCTCATTTTACACAGGAGCTGATGATACATGTAATACATACGTTATAGATTACGTTGTAATGCAAGATAAATTGCTATGGGTCTGTTATATAGTCCATATGAACATTATGTAGCAAGTATCATATAGCTTAAATACATCAGTAACACCTGGATTAAAACAGTACTCCTAATATATCACTCCCCTAATAATACATCAGCTGCACAATGGGACCCAGACACTCTGGCTAAAACATGCATCGCCAGCTACTGTTTACATTTTGACCATTGCAGATCTCTCTCTTACACACGCCCCCACGTTAACCAATGGTAACCATACAGTGAAGTTGGAAGGGGGGGGGGAGTAAATATGATGCAATGAGTAGGTATTGGAGAGTTTAATCCAGAAAGTTCAGTGATTATGCCGAGAAAAAAAGTGTATCTATGGGGTAAAAACAAAATAAGAAGTGCAGACTCAGACATTTCTGACATTTCAGACATGGACTGTGAGAACACAGAAGCAGAATGTTCTGAGGATGAAAGACCTCCCAGACCTATACTCAGAAATAGAATTCAACCACACAATAGCACAGTGAATATCCCTTTAGAAGGAGAACAAGGAGCGGCAGGGGGAAACAAAATGAGGACAAGAAGGCAAGTTCGCTTTACTCAAAAACCCCAGCACGAAAACAAAATGAAACAATAACAAATGATAGTCTAAAGATTGTTAATTTATCTGACATAGAGCTGACCCCTGATAAAATCTCGGTTCTTAAAAAACATGCTCAACATGTGCCTTTCACAGAGAAGAACTTTCCTAAAGCATATCAGTCTGATCCTGACTTAACAGTACAGTCCAGCCCTGAATTACCAGGCAATCTCTCTCTGAACGAGAGAAACAGCAAAACCCCAGACGTACATTTCAGCCTATTGTGGGCCTTGTCAGTGAGGTGCAGCCATATCTCTCTAGGCACACTGAGCAACGGGTCCATGTCTGGATTCCCGCATCACACTTAGGGAGACTTCCCCAAGTGTCATAATTTCCATAAATAAAAAGAGAGAAGCGCTCAACCTGGGAACGAACAATAGCATAATAGCTTGTTCTATGGATGGTTACCACCAAAGAAGCAGCCTCTTTTTGCTCAACATGTGCCTTTCACAAAGAAGAACTTTCCTGAAGCATATCAGTCTGATCCTGACTTAACAGTACAGTCCAGCCCCGAAATACCAGGCAATCCCTCTATGAACGAGAGAAACAGCAAAACCCCAGACGTATGTTTCGGCCTATTGTGGGCCTCATCAGTGAGGTGCAGCCATATCTCTCTAGACACACTGAGCAATGGGTCCACGTCTGGATTCCCGCATCAAACTTAGGGAGACTTCCCCAAGTGTCATAATTTCCATAAATAAAAAGAGAGAAGCGCTCAACCTGGGAACGAACAATAGCATAATAGCTTGTTCTATGGCTGGTTACCACCCAAGAGGCACCCTCTTTTTGCTCAACATGTGCCTTTCACAGAGAATAACTTTCCTGAAGCATATCAGTCTGATCCTGACTTAACAGTACAGTCCAGCCCCGAAATACCAGGCAATAACTCTCTGAACGAGAGAAACAGCAAAACCCCAGACATACGTTTTCGTCCTATTGTGGGCCTTGTCAGTGAGATGCAGCCATATCTCTCTAGGCACACTGAGCAAGGGGTCCACGTCTGGATTCCCGCATCACACTTAGGGAGACTTCCCCAAGTGTCATAATTTCTATAAATAAAAAGAGAGAAGTGCTCAACCTGGTACCAAACAATAGCATAATAGCTTGTTCTATGGCTGGTTACCACCCAAGAAGGAGCCTCTTTTTGCTCAACATGTGCCTTTCACAGAGAAGAACTTTCCTGAAGCATATGAGTCTGATCCTGACTTAACAGTAACAGTGCAGTCCAGCCCCAAAATACCAAGCAATCCCTCTCTGAATAAGAGAAACAGCAAAACTCCAGACGTACATTTCGGCCTATTGTGGGCCTCGTCAGTGAGGCACATTGAGCAACAGGTCCACGTCTGGATTCCCACATCACACTTAGGGAGACTTCCCCAAGTGTCATAATTTCCATAAATAAAAAGAGAATCCATAGAACAAGCTATTATGCTATTGTTCGTTCCCAGGTTGAGCGCTTCTCTCTTTTTATTTATGCAAATTATGACACTTAGGGAAGTCTCCCTAAGTGTGATGCGGGAATCTAGACGTGGACCAGTTGCTCAGTGTGCCTAGAGGGATATGGCTGCACCGCACTGACAAGGCCCACAATAGGCCAAAACGTACGTCTGGGGTACGTTTGCTGTTTCTTTCGTTCAGAGAAGGATTGCCTGGTATTTTGGGGCTGGACTATACTGTTAAGTCAGGATCAGACTGATATGCTTCAGGAAAGTTCTCTGTGAAAGGCACATGTTGGGCAAAAAGAGGCTGCTTCTTGGGTGGTAACCAGCCATAGAACAAGCTATTATGCTATTGTTCGTTCCCAGGTTGAGTGCTTCTCTCTTTTTATTTATGCACCTTGTTAAGTATAACTGACTTCATTATATTTTACAGTTTTTTAAATGAGGGACATAGGTATCGTATTAGATAATTTATACTTTTGGTGGGATTAACTAGAAGGGTCCAACAGAATTTACTATATATATATATGATTAAGTATAGTTTACCAAAGGTTAATTGGGTTAACCACAGTAGCAGTAGCATAAATATGACCAGTCATATGGGATTTATTTAACCTGCTATTTCAATGAAGGCATATATAGATACTGAGTGTAAAGATGTCTTTAGTAGTCTTATAAGAAATGATAGGCATAGGAATCAAGATAGAATTAGTTCAGTTACAGGCACTGAGCAAAATAATTATTATCAAACTCATTTATAAAGAGTGAATCAGTTTATTGCAGTGCCTTGAAATGGGTATACAGAGGAAGCTGTTTTTGGAGAATACTATGTTTATTATCAAGGCATTTCAGACCATGGGGTCAGCTTGCATGATATCGTAGACTGATCTTGTAAGGGTCTGTTACAATTTTCATCTGGAGCATAATATCCTAACCCATACAATAAACACACCTTACGTATCTAATCATATTGCACCTTGCCTTACACTACATTCTTACAATATAATAGCTGTATGATGGGACCCAGACACATAAAAAAATTGCATGTATCGTCAGCTCCTGTGTAAAATGAGGCTGTTAAATTATTTTAACAAGTCCATATTTATAACATGTGGTGATAACACAAATTTTGAGAACCTTCCCAATGGTAATTTAACCCCTAGGTATGAATGTCCTTACCCAAATAAATATCTAATGATATTACATGGCTATGACGGACCTAACATAGGTATCTTATAAGGGAGCCACCTCTACAGTATAACAAACCATGAGGGGTATGGGGATCCATTATAACATATGAATAAATGTATTTTCATATATAGTCAATTTGCACTAGTAAAGTTCTACCTATGCCACAATCATATATATCGACAAGTGAAGGTCGATGTATTCTCAGTAGTCCCGTTTTAAGATGTAATTTGTAGTTTCATTAGAATTGTAGGGTAATAACCAAGATGGATTCCATCTATACTTGTTACCTTGTGTATCTTTGAGTATTCAGAATTAGAGGGATATCTGATATGAAAGTGTTGTTATTTGTATAACAAGTACATTTTATCCTGACTTACTAGCTGCTACATAAGGCATTTCAGACCATACGATATAGATTACGTTGTAACGCAAGATAAATTGCTATGGGTCTGTTATATAGTCCATATGATCATTATGTAGCAAGTATCATATAGCTGAAATACATCAGTAACACCTGGATTAAAACAGTACTCATAATATATCACTCCTCTAATAATAATCAGCTGCACGATGGGACCCAGACACTCTGGCTTACACATGTATCGCCAGCTACTGTTTACATTTTTTACTATCTGACCAATGGGGTTTTCTCCCTTACACATGCCCCCTCGTTAACAAATGCTAACCATCCAGTGAAGTTGGAGGGGGAGTAGCTATGTCGCAATGCGTCGGTATTGGAGAGTTCAATCCAGAAATGGTATTTAAGCCACGCTATATTAGAGTTCGGTTTGTCCTATTTTGTACAGTCAGAGTCACATTGATAAAGGCTGTTTATAGGCCGAAATGTGTTTGTGCTAAAATTATATTCTTGTATTCACTCTATAGTGCTGTTCTTGCCTCTGTCACCTAAAGCCGACATGAGCTGTTATCAGCCAGGAATCAGGGAGGCTGACAGCCTATGTAGTGTGAATTATTTGAATGATTTGTTTTTAAGTGTTATGGGGGACTTACCAGGGTCTCCTGGATTTTATATTAACAAGATTAAAAGTTACATTTTAATTATACCTTTTCTTATAGAGGTGGAGTGCTAAATCCCTCTTCTTTTGCCCTGTTCCTATAGTGGGGCATTGGTGTTCATATTATTTGTTAAGGGTAGCACCGGTCCCATTTATTGGGCCCTTTTCCTCTATTTCAACTACCGCAGTGCCAGTAATTTAGTTCTTTAACACTGAAGAAATGACACTTTGCTACAATGTAAAGTAGTGAATGTAAAGCCTGTATACCAGTGTAAATGTGCTGTCCCCTCAAAATATCTCAACACACAGCAATTAATGTCTAAACCATTGGCAACAAAAGTGAGTACACCTCTAAGTGGAAATGTCAAAATTGGGCTCAATTAGCCATTTCCCTCCCCAGTGTCATGTGACTCGTTAGTGTTACAAGGTCTCAGGTGTGAATGGGGAGCAGGTGTGTTAAATTTAGTGTTATCGCTATCACACTCACTGGAATTTCAACATGGCACCTCATGGCAAAGAACTCTCTGAGGATCTGAAAAAAAGAATTGTTGCTCTACATAAAGATGGCATAAGCTATAAGAAGATTGCCCAAGACCCTGAAACTGAGCTGCAGCACGGTGGGCAAGACCATACAGCAGTTTCACTGGACAGGTTCCACTCAGAACAGGCCTCACCATGGTCGACCAAAGAAGTTGAGTGCACGTGCTCAGCGTCATATCCAGAGGTTGTCTTTTGGAAATAGACATATGAATGCTGCAGAGGTTGAAGGGGTGGGGGGTCAGCCTGTCAGTGCTCAGATCATACGCCGCACACTGCATCAAATTGGTCTGCATGGCTGTCGTCCCAAAAGGGAGCCTCTTCTAATGATGATGCACAAGAAAGCTTGCAAACAGTTTGCTGAAGATAAGCAGACTAAGGACATGGATTACTGGAACCATGTCCTGTGGTCCAATGTGACCAAGATAAACTTATTTCTTTAAGATGGTGTCAAGCGTGTGTCACGGCAACCAGGTGAGGAGTACAAAGACAAGTGTGTCTTGCCTACAGTCAAGCATGGTGGTGGGAGTGTCATGGTCTGAGTCTGCCGGCACTGGGGAGCTACAGTTCATTGAGGGAACCATGAATACCAACATGTACTGTGACATACTGAAGCAGAGCATGATACCCTCCCTTCGGAGACTGGGCTGCAGGGCAGTATTCCAACATGATAACGACCCCAAACACACCTCCAAGATTACCACTGCCTTGCTAAAGAAGCTGAGGGTAAAGGTGATGGACTGGCCAAGCATGTCTCCAGACCTAAACCCTATTGAGCATCTGTGGGGCATCCTCAAATGGAAGGTGAGGAAGCGCAAGGTCTCTAACATCCACCAGCTCTGTGATGTCATCATGGAGGAGTGGAAGAAGACTCCAGTGGCAACCTGTGAAGCTCTGGTGAACTCCATGCCCAAGAGGGTTAAGGCAGTGCTGGAAAATAATGGTGGCCACACAAACTATTGACACTTTGGGTCCAATTTGGACATTTACACTTAGGGGTGTACTCACTTTTGTTGCCAATAGTTTAGACATTAATAGCAGTGTGTTGAGTTATTTTGAGGGGACAACAAATTTACACTGTTATACAGGCTGTACACTCACTACTTTACATTGAAGCATCTTCAGTGTTGTCACATGAAAAGATATAATAAAATATTTACAAAAATGTGAGGGGTGTACTCACTTATGTGAGATACTGTATATGTATGTATATATATATATATAAATATATATATATATATATGTATATATATATATATATATATATATAAATATATACAAATGCATACACATACTTAGACATGTATTTGTATGTAAATATACAATATAGTTTTTTTCAGTCAATAACTTTGTCATATACCATATACTTTTGAACCCTTATAAGGTTTTTTTTAATATTTATATGAATAAATATAAATGAATATTATTTTTAAAGCACTACGCTCTATGCAATAGTTTGTCGCGCTAACCTGACAAGTGCTCATGTTTACTTTCAATTTGTAATTTAGGTCTCAGAAAAACCCAATATACTTTGCACGTAACATTAAGTGCATCCCTTACAATCTAGTTTAATGTGTTTAAAAGGACATTGATTTAAAAAATCTTCTTCTCTTCAACATTTTCCTAATGACCCATTTTACCTGCTGAAGTTCATTTAATTAATTACTAGAGGCTCCTTAACCTTTTCTTTGGCTTTTATAGAAAAGCTACATAATCAAGAGATGACAGCAGAAATCAACCACCCAGTGGGGAGTGGGAGAGAATGGGAACTCAGTCCATTTGAAAGGGTGTTTTGTTTGATTAAATCAATATTATCAGGTTGTTACAGAAGCATTAGTTATTTTGTTGTGAAGAGCTTATTTCCCAGCAGCAATGCCTGAACCAGCAAGCCAGCGCCTAAGAAGGGCTCCAAGAAAACCGTAACAAGTATCATTTCATAAAGAGTTAACTTTTTTCAGCTTTTAGAAACTATTGCCTAAATACACATTTGCTGGCTTCAGCTCTAAGTTTAGAGATAACCAATCCCATTGTCTAATCACCTCCGGAGCCAGACTGCTAATTGATAAGATGAACTTGTAAACTTGTTATCTTAAGTACTGTAATCCTATTGTGGCCTGTCAAAGGACAGTGCTCTCTATCTAAATGTGTGATGGGGGATTTTGTGCTCCCCCCCCTCTCCCCCTGGGAGTGCCCTGTGTGCATGTAACTTTAATAAAAAGCAGGCTGGGCATCCCAGTCCTGAGTTCTTGTTTGACCCTCAATCGCAGCGTTGACTCGTTTTTGTGGGCAGAAGGGTATCCTAGCTGTACTGCAGCTAAGGGAGATTATTCTATATTTGCGAGACTCATATAGAATACTATGGAAAGCAGCTTCTCCCCTCTTTAGCAATAGGGATCCAGGCTACTAAGCGGTCCATCTCTCAGCGAGACTAAGGGTAACCGTAACATTTGGCGGCAGCGGTGGGATTTTCCTGGATTTCCTAGGAGAGGTACAGAACGGATGGAGAGCGCTTACGAAAAATTGAAGCGTACAACCCTAAAGGATTTACTTGAAAGCAGAGGGGGGTACGCCAGCAACCGGCCGAGGAGAGAGCTGATCACAGAATTGACCGAACTGGATCAGAGCTTCACAATGGCGGAAACACCGACCATGATTAGTGACGAAAAAACCAGGATTGTTCGGGAAAGGCTCTCATTATACGGGCCGAACCCCTCCATGGAATTGGTACAGCAGTTGATGGCGGAGGCGGATGAGGATATACGAGAGACTCGAGCCCACGAACTCAACCTAGCGAATGCACACCGCAATGCTGAAGCCCCGCAGGTAATCATCCCTGTCGAAAATGCTGGGAGGCCCAAGATACCCTATGCGGCATTTCGACCCTTCCTAGAGAGCGAGACAGGGATTGATGAATATTTGTCGGACTTCGAAAGGCAATGTGCCCTGCACCAGATTCCCAACAGAGAGTGGCCCACGATATTGTCTGGGAAACTATCCGGGCGAGCCCTGGAAGCCTTTCGTACTCTGGGTGCTGAGGAAGTGACACAGTATGAGCTAGTTAAGGAGACACTGTTGCGACGGTACGCTGTAACTCCGGACACATATCGCCGACAGTTTCGGGGCATGAAAAAGAAGCCTAACGATACCCATATGGAATGGGCGCACCGAATGCGGAGAGCGGCAAATCACTGGCTGAGCGGAAGTAAAGCGGTGACTGGTGAGGAAATTTTACAATTGTTTCTCTTAGAACATTTTTATAATGGCATGGAACAGCAAGGGAAGGAATGGCTGCTAGACAGGCGGCCTTCTACCTTAGAAGAAGCAGCCAAATTGGCCGATGAACATTATGACTCCCGTCTTCACGAACCCATGAACTACCGAGCTCCAGCACGGGTCGAACCCAGAGAGGTTTACCGTGCACCCCCTCGTGCTGAATTTCGATCCCCAGTGCCCACAGGGCCCGTCCGACACTCAGGACCACCCAATAACAGCTCTGAGCGTCCCAGACCGACTTGCCACCGATGCAAGCAACCAGGGCATTTCATGGCTAGCTGCCCCCTTAATACGCACCAGACACCCAGGAATTACAATTACCCCTCTGGGTCCTATCGTCCGGCCCGGGCCCTCTGTGTTAACCAAGAGGCCCCTATGGAGGGATATGTGGGGCCGCTTCACGAGGCAGACCCTGTATATGCTGCCTCAGATAACCGCCAGCACCATCGGCAGAGGGTATGGCTCGAGGGGCGATCTACCGAGGGATTGCGAGACACAGGGGCTACTATCACGCTGGTACAGAGTCATTTGGTGCCAGAGCACAAGCGATCCGGACAGACTGTGGCCGTTAGAGTGGCGGGGGGGGATGTGTACAAAATTCCAACAGCTAAAGTGCATCTTGATTGGGGAGCGGGAAAGGGGGCTGTGAACGTGGGCCTAATGGATAATTTACCTGCCGAAGTACTACTGGGCAACGATTTGGGCCCCATGACTTCTGCCTATGCTCCAGTATGCAACAACGAGGCGGACCCAGTGACTACACGGGCCCAAGCCCGGACGGAGCGAGAGCTCTCACCAGTGCGGGAGACACAGGTAAGACCTACCCCGACCTTGCCTGACAGGTTAGGCCCCATACCCTGGGACACCCCAGATGCTTTCGAGGCAGAGTCTAAGACTGACCCGACCTTACAAAAGTACCGGGAACGAGCAGAGACCGGAGGGGGCGGGGCAGATAACGAAACATTCTTATGGGAAAAAGGGAAACTATACCGCTGGACAGAGAAAAGGGGACAGCGTAGGCGACAGCTGGTAGTGCCCCACAAATACCGTCAAGAAATCCTCAAAATAGGCCACGACATCCCCTTAGCAGGCCACCTAGCCGTAACCGGTACCCTACACCGCATTACTCACACGTTCTTTTGGCCAGGGGTGCACGCTGACGTTAGAACTTACTGTAACACCTGCGATGTGTGTCAACGTGTAGGAAGGCGAGGCGATCACCCTAAAGCCCATCTAGTAAATATGCCCATTGTAGAGGAACCCTTCAGCCGGGTTGCTATTGACCTAGTGGGACCACTGGCTACCCCTAGTCCCTCCGGTAAGCGCTACATTCTTACCGTAGTGGACTACGCTACCAGGTACCCAGAGGCTGTCGCCCTATCCAACATACAAGCGGATACGGTAGCGAATGCACTAGTACAGGTGTTCTCCCGGGTAGGATTTCCAAAAGAAATCTTATCCGACCGAGGCACCCAATTTACAGCTGAATTGACCCAACAACTCTGGCAGGTTTGCAAAATTAAGTCCCTCCTGAGCTCCCCATACCACCCCCAGACGAACGGGCTGTGTGAGAGGTTCAATGGGACCCTCAAGCAAATGCTCAAGACGTTCACTCAGGAATACCGAGACTGGGAACGCTTCCTGCCGCACCTCCTATTTGCTTATCGGGAGGTGCCCCAGGAAACGACAGGGTTCTCTCCCTTCGAGTTGCTCTACGGAAGAAAGGTACGGGGACCCCTCAACCTGATCCGGGAGCACTGGGAGGGAGAGATGGAGGCTGACGGTGTCCCCATTGTGCCATACGTGCTGGAACTCAGGGACCGAATGGAGCAATTAGCCAAATCCGTGCGGGCTAATCTCCAGTTGGCCCAGAGAAGACAGAAAGTATGGTACGATCGTGGGGCCCGAAAGAGAATCTTCACCATAGGACAAAAGGTGCTAGTACTTAAGCCAGTGAAGACAGACAAATTGCAGGCGTCCTGGCAGGGTCCCTACCAGATCTTAGAGAAAAGGGGAGACACCACTTATGTGATAGCTAGCTGCCATGACAACAATCTTAGAAAGACATTCCATGTAAACATGCTCAAGGAATATTTTGAGCGACCAGAGAACGTGACGGCCGTATGTTGTTCCCCTCAGGAAGACCCAGACAGTCTACCCATTCCAGACCTATTAGAAAAGAGTCTCCCCACCGGAATAGTGGCTCAGGTTCAGATAGGAGACCGACTTAGCCCCACTGAAAGGGAGCAGCTCAGCCAACTCCTCCAGTCCAAACACCTCACCTTCTCCCCGAAGCCAGGGTACACTACTTTAACCACCCACCAGGTAGATACTCCGGGACAAGCTCCCTTGCGCCAGGCTCCGTACCGAATCCCCGAAGCAGTTAGGACAGGAATGAAGAAGGAGATCGATGAGATGCTCCAGCTCAGGGTAATTGAGCCCTCCGATAGTCCCTGGGCCTCCCCAGTTGTCTTGGTGTCCAAGAAAGATGGGACCACCCGGTTCTGCATAGACTATCGGAGGCTCAATGAAAAAACCGTGACGGACGCTTACCCTATGCCCAGGGTAGACGAGCTACTCGATCGTATAGCCAGGGGAAATTACCTGACCACTATTGACCTCTGCAAAGGTTACTGGCAGATTCCCCTGGCCCCGGAGGCTATCCCCAAGTCGGCATTCGTCACCCCATTCGGCTTATATCAGTTTAGGGTAATGCCGTTTGGGATGAAGAATGCCCCAGCTACATTCCAGCGCTTGGTGGATAGGCTCCTGGATGGCTTCCAGAGTTTTGCTTGCGCCTACCTGGACGACATAGCGATCCACAGTGAGTCCTGGGAAGACCACTTAGCTCATGTAGGAATGGTTCTGGATCAGATCCGGGCTGCTGGCCTGACTCTGAAGCCAGAAAAATGTCACTTTGGGATGGCCGAGGTACAGTACCTGGGTCACCGGGTGGGGTGTGGAAAGCAGCGACCAGAGCCGGCCAAGATAGAAGCTGTCGCCAATTGGCCCACCCCCATCACTAAGACTCAGGTCCTAGCCTTCCTGGGCACGGCAGGGTACTATAGACGGTTCGTACCAGACTACAGCACACTTGCCAAACCCCTGACTGACTTGACCAAGAAGAACTTACCTCGACAGGTCCTGTGGTCTCCCCACTGTGAAACGGCTTTCCAGGCTCTCAAAAATGCTCTAATTAACGCTCCTGTCTTGGCGGCCCCAGCCCTTAACAAACGTTTTATCGTCCATACAGATGCTTCCATGTTTGGGCTGGGAGCCGTCCTCAGCCAAGTAGGCGAAGATGGAGGGGAGCATCCAGTTGCCTACATCAGCCGGAAGCTCCTGCCCCGCGAAGTCAGCTATGCAGCGGTCGAAAAGGAGTGTTTGGCTTTGGTGTGGGCATTAAAGAAATTGACTCCCTATTTATATGGGCAGGAGTTCACTCTGGTCACCGACCATAACCCGTTGGTGTGGCTGAACCGGGTCTCTGGAGATAACGGCAGGCTATTACGTTGGAGTTTATCGTTGCAACCCTTCAATTTCACCATTACTTACAGACCTGGGAAACAGAATGGCAACGCCGACGGGTTGTCCAGACAAACCGACCTCAGCCCCGCATAACCAGCGGTCTGGACAGCCTTAGTCTGCCCCGAAAAGGGGTCAGACCGTGTCTGCCAGAGTGTTCCACAGAAAGGGAGCACTGTTACAGAAGCATTAGTTATTTTGTTGTGAAGAGCTTATTTCCCAGCAGCAATGCCTGAACCAGCAAGCCAGCGCCTAAGAAGGGCTCCAAGAAAACCGTAACAAGTATCATTTCATAAAGAGTTAACTTTTTTCAGCTTTTAGAAACTATTGCCTAAATACACATTTGCTAGCTTCAGCTCTAAGTTTAGAGATAACCAATCCCATTGTCTAATCACCTCCGGAGCCAGACTGCTAATTGATAAGATGAACTTGTAAACTTGTTATCTTAAGTACTGTAATCCTATTGTGGCCTGTCAAAGGACAGTGCTCTCTATCTAAATGTGTGATGGGGGATTTTGTGCTCCCCCCCCCTCTCCCCCTGGGAGTGCCCTGTGTGCATGTAACTTTAATAAAAAGCAGGCTGGGCATCCCAGTCCTGAGTTCTTGTTTGACCCTCAATCGCAGCGTTGACTCGTTTTTGTGGGCAGAAGGGTATCCTAGCTGTACTGCAGCTAAGGGAGATTATTCTATATTTGCGAGACTCATATAGAATACTATGGAAAGCAGCTTCTCCCCTCTTTAGCAATAGGGATCCAGGCTACTAAGCGGTCCATCTCTCAGCGAGACTAAGGGTAACCGTAACACAGGTACTTGAATGAGTACATTGTCCCTTTGTAACTTCTTCAAAATTGTCAAAGTTGCATTTCTGAAACAATTGCACTTTACATAGATGAGGATACAGCCACTGATATTAGCATATGCCATACTGGCTCATATCAGCAGTGCAACTTTGACTATGTATTTAAAGGGACATGAAACCCAATTTTTTTCTTTCATGATTTAGAAAGAACATACCATTTTAAACAACTTTCTAATTTACTTCTATTATCTAATTTACTTCATTCTCTTGATATACTTTCCTGAAAAGCATATCTAGATAGGCTCAGTAGCTGCTGATTGGCTGCTGCACATAGATGCTTCGTATAATTGGCTCATCCATGTGCATTGCTATTTCTTCAACAAAGGATAGCTAAATAATGAAGCAAATTAGATAATAGAAGTAAATTGGAATGTTGTTTAAAATTGTATTCTCTACTTGAATCATGAAAGAAAATTGTTGGGTTTAGTGTCCCTTTAAGTTATTTTTATTGCTTCTGTTAAAGTATTTATGTGTATTTGTAGACAGCAGTGCTTAAAACCAAAATATCTATATCCCAATAGAAGAACAGATGGGGAGGAAAATAT
The DNA here is from genome assembly GCF_027579735.1 of Bombina bombina. Lineage (NCBI taxonomy): Eukaryota > Metazoa > Chordata > Amphibia > Anura > Bombinatoridae > Bombina > Bombina bombina. The sequence goes on from NC_069502.1 coordinate 1,190,362,599, forward strand.
TCTAATGACCCACTCTTCTGAGAACTAGAGTTGTCATGTCTTGGATAAACTGTACAATTCATTCTTCAAGATGGCACAAAAGTCAAACTAAATGTCTTATTTATGAAATGGGATTTTAATGACTTTGATGGCTATTCTCAGATACAAATGTCAGAGTAGCAATACAATACAATTTAATAGCTCACTCTTAGTGCTCATTTTACTCAATAAATTATGTAGTGGAATATTTAAAACTAATTAATTATTGAAATTTTCCCTTAAAACTTTTCAACTCAACACTTTCTATAATCTAATAAAAATGTATTTTTTGTTACTAGAACACAACTACTTAAGATACAGAAATTATATTTGTCATAATATGTTATTTTTTTAGCAGAGTATCCAATTAATATACTATAAATAGGGTGAAAATTAGTTTTTTTTTTCCTGTAAATTAAGATATGGAACATTTTGTAAGAGATGACAAGTTGTGATAACATAACACAGAAAATAATTTCAATTATAGTTTGTGAAACTAAATACATTTCCTTTTAAAGACAAGCCTCTAGTTTTCTTTACTTCTATAGATATTATTTCTATTTATAGATTTACTGAAACTTACCTTAAACCACGCTGCAATTAGATCTTCAATGGTGCAATAGTTATTGTGTAGCTTTAAATGTGTTTTTAGGTGTGCAATTAACAATGTATTTAAAAGGAAAAAAAAAAAAAAATTTGATTTTTTTTTTATTGTATGCAGTATTAAAGGGATATGAAACCAAACATGTTTCTATTATGATTCAGATAGAGCAGCAATTCTAAAGAACTTTCTAATTTAATTATATGTACAATTTTTTGTCTTCTCTTGGTATCTTTTTTTGAAAAGCAGGCGTGCATGCTTAGGAGCACGCCCATTTCTAAAGCACTATATTGCAGCAGTTTTGCAAGAATGTTATCCATATGCATGAGCATTAAATAGCAGCACCATTTCCTGCCATGTAGGTCTAGGTATTTCTGCAACACAGAAAACCATGGGTTCAAAGCAAATTTGATAAAAGAAGTAAATTAGAAACTTTTTTAACTTTGGGGTTTTATGCCTTTAAGGTAATTCTATCTGTAAAATAAAAAACTATTTTACTATTCAAAACAATTGTCTGTTCTGTGTAAAACTGTGAAAATGCAAGTGAGACACTACCTAACATACTCTATGAGGCTTGTAACCTAAAGGAACCCTCTAGGGAATGTTACACTCACGCATAGGTGCAGTATTGGGCCCCCTCGGGTAACTCAGTAGTAAGCAATAGTAATAACATGCATGATGCGTTGTATAATGATTTTAAATATAGCCACAATAAACCTGCAACCTGCACTAACAAAAGCCCCCCTTGCACTAGGATTGTACACATTCTGCCTACGTGTATGTGTATAGGCTGGCTGTAATGCCCACTTGGGCTCTGGTGCCACTCCACCTGCTGCACCAGGGCCCAAGTGGGGCACCAAACAACAACATATTACAAAAATGGATCAGAAAGAAATGAGGGCCAATCAAGGGGGTCTAATAATGCATTGACTGTTAGTCATAGACGATCTGCTTGAGTTACTTTATATGCTGTTTTCTCCTAAATGTGTATTTTAAAGACCATCTGGTAAGCCTTATCCAAATGTTTTGGGCAGTATCACCCATAGGATTTATTCAGACGTCGGATACACTTTTCTCACAGAATATTGGAACAGTTTTTTTGCATTCTATTTTTTATATCTTCACTTTTCACAGATTTTTCGGTGACTTTTACACTGACCACAGTATTTTATTCATCATTTCTTTCAAATATGCACATATACTCTTTTGTGATAGTTTATATATTTGCCAATTGTTTCATTATATAAATAGATGTGTATTATTGTAATTTCATGATGTGTTAATATCTAGTTGGCTAGATTATAAATGGAGCGCAAAATATCGCTTCCGCAAAAGCAATATTTGCACTCCACTTTATAATACCAGCTCACAAGAACGCGCTTCCATAGGCTCCAATGGAAGCCTCATTTTTATGCCGTCAGACACGGCATGAGAACTAGCGCAGTGAAGGGGGTAAATCGCACAGCGATGGCAGCAAATTGTAAATATATATGTATATGATTATACACGTATAAATGTATGTGTTAATACATATATATATACACATATTAACACATAAATGTATATGTTTTTAAGCATATACATATATTTACTGGGACCACACAGTTCCCATAGACCACAATGTAAAGGCGCTTTTCAGTGCTGATTTGTTTTCTAACACCCCACACTCACTCCCTTTGGACCCCAAACACTGCTTTTTGCAGTTATTTTATAAAAAAAAATAAAGGTCTATATTTTTTAATTCAATATAGTACACTGTATTTGGGGGAATTTTGTGGAGATTTAAAAAATTAACCAGAGATCTGGTCACATTTGCTCCACTTGTAATCTAGCTCAATATGTGATAATATATATGATAATATATGGTATATTGTTCACATTTAAGCCATTTTAGGCACTTCCTATTTGCTAAATTGTTTACAAGTTCTATAGCCCTATTAGGAGATTATCTTTTAGGGAGTTTATGTGCTTTTTGTCCTTTTTTGGTGCTTCAGTATACATTTTCCTTGCTCAAATCACTTCTGTTTATGTTACTGTCAGCCAAAGAGTTAAAATTATTTATTTGTATGTTAATGGCAGCCAAAGAGTAAAATTACTGGGGTTTTTTTGGTAAGGGCATTGTGTGACCATTGTGCTTAGTCACCAACAGATTGTCCAGTATTTTTATGGAGCACCGCTGGCAAACTGCAGCTGTCTCATGTACAGTTTAAAAAGTTTATTAAAACAGATAAAAGCAATGTTTGTATAAAATCACCAAAGTATACTAGTCAGCAGCACATAATGAAAATGTTCAACAACGCGTTTCTCTGCTTATAGTAGTGTTTTTTGTAGTTTTTTAAGAATGGGATACTTTCTTACTGAATAAACCAACCATTTCTATGGAAACGTTCCCTATTAGCCAGTGAGCAGTAAAGATCCAGAACTCAGTTATACATAATCAAGCACTTCCTATTGGTGTCACTTTAAATTTAAACAGCTTTTACTTCAAGCTTTCATGCAAAAATACGTTTTTATTGCTGCTTTATCATATAAATGATATCATTTATTTAAGCTAATATATATTAAGGGAAAACAAACAACATTGGAATATACAGTCATTATTTATTTTGCTTGCTTTTTCTGTAAAATACCTTAGAAATTTGTATTTGTTTCACTTCCTACGGAGAAGAAGAAAATAAAGTAATAAAATAGTTTTCTCACAATTGCATCATGGATAAAGGGACATTTATGAAAGTTACCTACTGATTGTCCAGTCCTCACCCCAACTAATCCTAATAGTATCTTATCAATCTGGGGTATTATTATGGGAAGTGAATATTTTTGGAATGTGAAATATTTTGTAGACAGAAATTTTGTAGTGAGAGGTGTTATTTAGTGAGTCTGTTGATCATTAAGGGGTGTTACAGTAGGAACCTGATTTTGTTTAGTTTTAATAGATCAAATAGAGTCATTATTCAAATTACTAGCACTAGGAAAAATATCATAGTTAGGGTTAATTGTGGTGTGTACTGGTTCAGCAATGGTTATAATTAATACTGCTTAAACACGATCACAGGTATTATTTATTTCTGTAAAGCTAAAATAGGCTGCTCCCGAGTCCCAGGTATTAACCTGCCAAAGAACAAGGTACTGAACTATTGCTCATTATTGGTTGGAGCTTTCATTGAATATGTGTTAGTGACCCTGGGGAAAATCTCCCTATTGGTGATAGAGAAAACCAAATATGCCTAGGGATATAGCTGAACCTCATTACTGAGCCGTCATTCATTCCTGGTTGAATGCTTCTTTGTATATTAGTGCTGTAGGGACCAGCTTGGGAGTGCTTAGGATAAAATGTTTGTACAGGGTAAAGGATAGCTTTAATTGTAGTTGGTGAGAGTTTACTGATGGCAAATAGAATTAATTGTGGTCGAAGAGGTAAACAATCTACTATAATGCAGTAGGCAGATGGTGCACTAAGGGTTAATAAGCTATGACACTGGTACCTATTTAGAATAGATAACAGGGTTTTTAAAAATGTTGTCAAAAACTCCCTGGTTACATCTCATAGCTACCAGACATAAGAACTTGCTATTATTTAATAAATATTTACTTGTAAGTTTAATTGGGTTGCTGTTGCTGCTGCAGATATTTTTATACCAGCTGTATTAAAGAGATTGACATTATAACAATAGGAGTATTATATCCAAGGCTACAGCCAAAATCTATTGACCAATCTTCTTGAAATTTGTCAGGGAGGTCGATCATATGGTACTATTTTGTAAAAAATGATCTTAGCTTGATGATATTAACTTTTATTGAAATGTTATTTATGAATTGAAACATTTTCAATGTCAAGGTGATTGGATAAGAATGCAGTTTATGGAACTTTTTTTTATTTTTTATGATCATGTATATTTGATTGTTTAATAAATATATTATCCTTGAAAATAAAATAGATTAAATGTTCAGTTGTTTTTGTCAAGTTGTAAATAGTTGTTGGGTACCATCTTTATTTGACTTAAATAATGTATAATGCAAAAAATGATGATACAAAATACAATTAAAATTCAATTAATTGATAAATTTACTTATAATAATAATTTACAATGAAAGAATGAAATTCATGTGTTTGAAGCTAGTACAAGACTTTTAATATTTGCTCATTTATTTATTTATTTATTTAATATATTGTTCTGTTAATTTTTTGTTAAAAAAATGTAAGATTTCTTTAAATTGGTATTTTTATTTTATAATCATACAACTTTTTAAACCATAAATAAAAATTGGATTTACAGATATTAATGAAATGATGTCATTCGTATTAAATGAAATATCTGTGTAATATTCTTTTGTTTGTTTGATTCGTAATTATCCCAAGGAGAATTTTTAGAAACTTTGCTCTATTGCAATGTGAAATAACAAAATAGTTTGGGATTTATTCTGCAACTGATGCAATAAAAGTCTAGTGTTCTCATTCATTTGTTTGATAATCACGTTTATTATGAAACAGTAACATAATAAATGTTGTTGAAAGAAGACAAAAGTCTGTTAAGGTCGACCCTCGCAGATCTCCTTTGCTATGGCATTGCAATAAAGCACATGTAAAGTCAATTGATGACAATAATAAATATAGGATATGGGACAATAGGAGCGCCAAAAGGCTAAAGAATTACACAGGTTAAATAGCAATGTGTTCCTTCAGAGTCACTTTATATGGGTTAATAGTCAACAAGTGGACAAATAGACCCTTATGATCTATATTTGTAAAATAAATTAAATTATTCTGGGGAATATATCACGAAGGTCCAATATATAGAATAATAAAACAACATGTGTGTTAATGGAAAATAATAAGACAAATTCCCCAAACGAGGTTATAGATTGACTAGAATAGAATTCTGGTTAAGAGACATCTATGGAAAGTGCAAATGCAAAGAATTAAAACCAACAACAATAAACCCCACCTAGTGGAAAATATATATTCTAAAAAGGGCTTATAAGGACGATATACCTGAAATACAATACCTGAAATCTGTTAGGGCAATCTAAAAACTATACAATAAGGATTAGAAAGGCGCTCAAATATAAAGTGCAAAAATAAAAATGCAATTATTATAAGTTATATAAACCATTGATGTGAGAATAACAAAATTAAACATTTAATATATAATTTTGGGTGCAAGTAGTTAAAAAATAGTTAAAAAATAAATAATGTAACAATCTAAAAGTGTGATCAAATCTAGTGTAGTGCAAGTTTAATTACGTGATGGTATGAAGTGCAATACACAAACATTATAAATAACTGATAAAAAAGCTAATAAAAAATGGATACAATTGATTACAATAAGTGATTAAACTAATGAAAAGTTGATACAATTTAATGCAATAAATGCAATATACTAAATAATATGAAACATGGACAATATAACAATGTGGTAATTAACAAACTAATGATGTGTGCCGGCACAATACATGTGGCTAATAAGAGATCTCTTACACTGTTGGTGTTCAGTGTTAAAATCAATGTCCAAATCAAAAATGAATATCCAAAAATAAGAAAAAAAGAAGTTATAAAGTGAATGCGGTGATATCTTGATTTGTCTAAAATGATCCTATATCCATATGCCTTAAAAAAATACGGCTAGATTACGAGTTTTTGTCGGTAAGGCTGTGCGGTGCTAATGAGCCTTTTTTTCTCACCGCTCACTTAAGCCAACGCTGGTATTACGAGTTTTCTGCAAGCCGGCATTAACCTCAGAAAAGTGAGCATTGAGCAAAATTTAGCTCCACATCTCACCTCAATACTAGCGTCGCTTAAGTCAGTGGTGAGCTGGCTGAACGTGCTTGTGCACTATTTCCCCATAGGAAACAATGGGGCTGAGCTGGCTGAAAAAAAACCTTACCCTTGCAAAAAAGCAGCGTTCAGCTCCTAAAGCAGCCTCATTGTTTCCTATGGGGAAATAAAAGTTATGTCTACACCTAACACCCTAACATGAATCCCGAGTCTAAACACCCCTAATCTTACACTTATTAACCCCTAATCTGCCGCCCCGACATCGTCACCACCTACATTATATTATTAACCCCTAATCTGCCGCTCCGGACACCGCCGCCACCTACATTATACTTATGAACCCCTAATCTGATGCCCCCAACATCGCTGAACCCTACATTTTATTTATTAACCCCTACTCTTCCACCCCCAATGTCACCGCAACCTAACTACACTTATTGACCCCTAATCTGCCGCCGCCACCGTCGCCACCACTATATTAAATTTATTAACCCCTAATCTGCCGCCGCCAACGTCGCCGCCACTATAATAAGTTATTAACCCCTAAAACTAAGTCTAACCCTAACACCCCCTAACTTAAATATAATTTAAATACATCTAAATAAATTTACTATAATTAACTAAATAATTCCTATTTAAAACTAAATACTTACCTGTAAAATAAACCCTAAGCTAGCTACAATATAACTAATAGTTACATTGTAGCCATTTTAGGATTTATATTTATTTTACAGACAACTTTGTATTTATTTTAACTAGGTAGAATAGTTATTAAATAGTTATTAACTATTTAATAGCTACCTAGTTAAAATAAGTACAAATTTACCTGTAAAATAAATCCTAACCTAAATTACAATTACACCTAATACTACACTATCATTAAATTAATTACATAAACCAACTACAATTAACTACAATTAAATTAAATAAACTAAAGTACAAAAGAAAAAAAACACTAAATTACAGAAAATAAAAAAACATTTTTTTTTAAACTAATTACACCTAAGCTAATCCCCCTAATAAAATAAAAAAGCCCCCCAAAATAATAAAATTCCCTACCCTATACTAAGTTACAAATAGCCCTTAAAAGGGCCTTTTGCGGGGCATTGCCCCAAAGTAATCAGCTCTTTTACCTGTAAAAAAAATACAATACCCCCCCAACATTAAAACCCACCACCCACACACCCAACCCTACTCTAAAACCCACCCAATCCCCCCTTAATAAAATCCTAACACTACCCCCTTGAAGATCACCCTACCTTGATACGTCTTCAACCAGCCGGGCACAAGTGCACCTCCAGAGAGGCAGAAGTCTTCATCCGATCCGGCCAGAAGAGGACATCCAGACTGGCAGAAGTCTTCATCCAGGTGGCATCTTCTATCTTCTTCCATCCGGAGCGGAGCGGGTCCATCTTGAAGACATCCGACGCAGAGCATCCTCTTCCATCCGACGGCGACTGAAGAATGAAGGTTCCTTTAAGTGACGTCATCCCCTCAATTCCGATTGGCTGATAGACTTCTGCCCCTCTGGAGGTCCACTTGTGCCCGGCAGGGTGAAGACGTCTCAAGATAGGGTGATCTTCAAGGGGGTAGTGTTAGGTTTTATTAAGGGGGGATTGGGTAGGTTTTAGAGTAGGGTTGGGTGTGTGGATGGTGGGTTTTAATGTTGGGGGGTATTGTATTTTTTTTTACAGGTAAAAGAGCTGATTACTTTGGGGCAATGCCCCACAAAAGGCCCTTTTAAGGGCTATTTGTAATTTAGTATAGGGTAGGGAATTTTATTATTTTGGGGGGCTTTTTTATTTCATTAGGGGGATTAAAGTAGGTGTAATTAGCTTACAAAAATGTAAATTATTTTTTTATTTTCTGTAATTTAGTGGGGGTTTTTGTTCTTTAGTTTATTTAATTTAATTGTAGTTAATTGTAGGTAATTTAGTAAATTAATTTAATGATAGTGTAGTGTTAGGTGTAATTGTAATTTAGGTTAGGATTTATTTTACAGGTAAATGTATACTTATTTTAACTAGGTAGCTATTAAATAGTTAATAACTATTTAATAACTATTCTACCTAGTTAAAATAAATACAACGTTGCCTGTAAAATAAATATAAATCCTAAGATGGCTACAATGTAACTATTAGTTATATTGTAGCTATCTTAGGGTTTATTTTATAGGTAAGTATTTAGTTTGAAATAGGAATAATTTAGTTAATTATAGTAAATGTATTTAGATTTATTTAAATTATATTTAAGTTAAGGGGGGTGTTAGGGTTAGACTTAGGTTTAGGGATTATTAAATTTAATATAGTAGCGGCAACGTTGGGGGGGCAGATTAGGGGTTAATAAATGTAGATAGGTGTCGGCGATGTTAGGAATGGCAGATTAGGGGTTAATAAAATTTACCTAGTGTTTGCGATGCGGGAGTGTGGCGGTTTAGTGGTTAATATATTTATTACAGTGGCGACGATGTCCGGTTGGTAGATTAGGGGTTAAAAAATTTATTTAAGTGTTTCCAATGTGGGGGGGGGGGCTCAGTTTAGGGGTTAATAGGTAGTTTATGGGTGTACTTTTTAGCACTTAAGTCTTAACTACTGACTTTTAAATGCGGTAGGAGTCTGGACAGGAGAGGGTGTACCGCTCACTTTTTCCAGCAATCGTAATACCGGCATTAGGAAAATCCCATTAAAAAGATAGGATACGCAATTGACGTAACAGGATTTGCGGTATGCGAAAATCGTGGAAAAAAAGTGAGCTGTACTTGCCTGACTCGTAATACCAGCGGGCGTTAAAAAGCAGCGTTGGGACCTCTCAATGCTGCTTTTTAAGGCTAACGCCAAACTCGTAATCTAGCCGATAGAAAACTTGATATCCGGATACTGAGTGTACCTAAATAAAAAGAAGAAAAGAACAAACAATATACAAATTGTGTATGTAGGGTGGGTTCTATCAGTATAAACTCACTCTGAAAAACGATCCTGGGATGATAGATAGCCTCACAAATCCTATAGAATAACGTCTATGCGTTTCACCCCTATAAAAGGGCCTTCCTCAAGACATAATGAGGCTAGTATCATTGCTGCTATTAAAGGATGAATATCCAATAGTAATCTAAAAGCCCACATATGTTTGGCGCCAAACAATTAATTCAGATTTTGCCGATCTCGCTGCTACGTGTGACGTCACTTCCGGTTAAATTAATACTGACGTCACTTCCGGTATTTGCATGATTTGCTGGTGGGACCTGATTAGTTTTTTTTTTTTTATGTAGTAATTATATGAACTCCTATGTGACTCTTTTATAGAGAATCCAAAGTAAAAAAGAACTCACCCGGGGAACTCTGTTAAAATTCAATTCTTTATTTCATATACATAGCGTAAAAACTTTTCTTGTGCAGCAACACAGGTAAAAGAGGATCCTCCGTGCATCCATGTATTCAGACGCACATATTGATCCACTGAGGTAGCGTCAAGGGATCAGGTGAAGCGTTTCGGCCAATAGCCGTAGTCAAAGCCGTTTGACCCCCTCACACACCTCCATGTTTAAAAGGCAATTCGTAACTTATCATTGGTTACTAAAGACATGATGCTACCACTTACAATTGGTTGCATTTACCCAATCATTCTAGCTATACTCTATTCTACTTCATGATACCTTCTTTTTGCTGCGCGCATTATTTACTTAGCATAAATGTTATCATGACTTTGACATAACTTTCTCACATTGTGTGATACCCACTATTTACTTATTCTCAGTATGTTTATTAAATTCATTCAGTAACCCAATTCTTGCTCTTCGTTAGCTAATCAGTAAGTGAATACCTAAATAAATAAAATACAGTTTATTTATAACGGGACAGGAGCGTGACATTTATTTTACAAATATATCTCTTTGGTTGAAATTATCTTGTTTTATTTCTATGCATTCTGTTAAGGGATTTGTGTCTATTTTCTCTTGCACCATATCCTTTTTATTTATCATTGGTTAAGTTTTTGTTTTTAAAAAATTCCCCAATATGTAGCATGGTTAGTCTTGATGTTCTAAACTTCGATTTAAACTTAGTTTTAAAATTGTAAAATATTATTAACTGTTTTTTAACTCTTTTATTTCATGCTATTCACATATTGATATCATTCACTTTTATTTTCAGATATGTAGCATGGTTAGTCATAGCAATAAAAACTTCGATTTTGGGCACCGCTATGTTTTAATTTCGATAGTTTAATTTCTCATCTAATGTCTTATAGCTTTTCTTTTTCGCACACATTTATTCCCAAAAGTTTATAACATCTGATTCAAGGTTTAAGCCCTTAGGTAATCGTGTCTGTAATTTTATCATCCAAAATATTTCTTGTTTGGATAATAAATAATTTATATCACCACCCTGTTTGGGGACCCTTACTTTTTCTATAATTGTCCATCTCAATGAGTTTGGACTTTTTGCATGTTTCCCTGAAAAGTGTTCAATTAACGGTGTTGTCATGGTGCCAGTTTTTATTTTTGAGAAATCTAACCAATTTATCTGTTTTCACTCCTGTGAATTGTTGAAGAAAAAGAAATCGGGTGCAAATGATTGGAAACATATATACATATATTCACTTTGAGAAGTTGTGAGGTTTTTCAGTTATTGCTTATAAATTACATGGCAAACTGGCAAGTTAATGCTCTGACTTGCAATTAAAATAGATTGAAACTTGTTTTATTGTCACATAATCATTATGGTCGCATAATAATTTTTCCACATTTTGCAGAATTTGAAAATAATAAATATATAAATTGCTTAAAGGGACACTCAAGTAAAAATTGTACTTATATGTAGAAAGAGCACACATTTAAAAAAAAAAAATCCAATTTACTTCCAAATGTTGCACAATCTTTTTATATTCACACTTTTTGAGGCACTAGCTCTTACTAAGCATGTGCACAAGCTCACAGAGTATACGTATACTAATCTCTCATTGGCTGATGCCTGTCACATTATACATGGGATGGGAAGAAATAAATTTGCCAGTAAAAAAAAAAAACAGCTTTTGTGAAATTGAGTGTTATTGCATTGTCTTTTTATTGTGCAATTCTACTGTATCGAGTGGTCCTTTAAGAGATTAAAGGCTGAAATATTGGCCTCGCAGTTTATTAAGTTAACATTTAAAGGGACACTGAACCCAATTTTTTTCTTTCGTGAATCAGATAGAGCATGACATTTTAAGCAACTTTCTAATTTACTCCTATTATCAATTTTTCTTCATTCTCTTGGTATCTTTATTTGAAATGCAAGAATGTAAGTTTAGATGCCGGCCCATTTTTGGTGAACAACCTAGGTTGTCCTTGCTGATTGGTGGATAAATTCATCCACCAATCAAAAACTGCTGTCCAGAGTTCTGAACCCAAAAAAAGTTTAGATGCCTTCTTTTTCAAATAAAGAAAGCAAGAGAATGAAGAAAAAATGATAATAGGAGTAAATTAGAAAGTTGCTTAAAATTTGCTTGCTCTATCTAAATCACGAAATAGAAAAATTGGGTTCAGTGTCCCTTTAAGTCACCATTGGTGCATAGTTATAAAAGTTTACAATGTACTTTTATTATTTATATTGCTAGCATTTAATATAATTGTACTGAATATTTGTAATTTTCATTGCTTCCAGTAAGGTTTGAGTGCATCCTATTGGGTCCAGGCTCTTGATTCTGAACCATAATACAAAGTGATCCCTTGATCATAGAAGGCACTCATTTATATCCAAATTGTCAAAGCAAAGCAAATAAGACAAACATACCTAAAGTGGTGGTAAACATTAAGGGCTGTATTATAAGTGGAGTGCAAAATATCTTCTCTGCAAAAGCAATATTTGCGCTAGACTTAGTATTACCAGCGCATGCAAATGTGCACTGGTATTAAAAGTAAGGTGTAATGGGAGCCTTGCGCTCACTAGAGCGTGCTTCCATAGGCTCCAATGGGAGACTTGTTCTCATGCAGTCAGAAACGGCATGAGAACTAGCGCAGGGAAGGGGGTAAGTCGCTCAGCGATGGGCAGCAGATTGTAAATATATATGTATAAGAAGCCCCGGAAGGAATGAATTGAGAGCAGGGGCATGTGACCACACTACAGGCCAATAGCAGTGGGTTGCTAGGCAGAGTTTAGGGGAGGAGGAGCTGGTATAAGTATTGAGGGTTGTGAGGCGGAAGCCAGCATCAGTTTCCATTTTGAAGCGGGAAAAGCTGACAGCCAGAATGGAGAGCGTGAGCCTTTTGCTGGAACAGGTAAGGACCTTGGTAGCGGAAAAAGGTGTTACCTGGCTCCAGCAGAGGCTCTTTTCAGAGGACAGCGGTTCAGGTGCAGGGACGGCGACAGTCGAGCCAGCGGGGACATCAGGTCAGGAGCGGTACGGTCGGCCGGTGAGGCGGTCAAAGCCGCCGGTGCGGCTTAGTCCGGATGACAGGAGGGGAGTTTTGGGACAAGGGAGGTCTGTGACGGCCAGAGATGGAGGTAGCGGAAGGTCGGGAGGTAAGAGAAGGGCTGTGGAGGAGCTGCGCACATCTCCAGTGTCAGCAGGGAGTAGGAGGGGAACACTGAGGCCTAGGTTGCTGGGGACGAGCTTAGGCAGCGGTGAGGGGGGAGTAATTGAGGCGCAAGAGGTTTGTTCGGGGAGCAGGGAGGGTGTGGTGGCAGTAGCCAGGAGCGGTATAAGTAGAAAGGGGGGTGAGAGGGGGGGAGATGGTTTGGTTATTGAGGGTGCTAGTGGGAATAGAAGGAGAGGAGGGGAGGGGATGAGTGAGAATGAGAGAAGCGTTAGGGTTATTGGAGGAGCAGACGTAAGCTTCGGGAGCAGTGAGGGGAGAGATAAGGAAACTGTAAGTGCTGCGAGTGGCAGCGGAGGAATTGGAGGGAACATTAGGAGAGGGGTGGGGAGGGAAAAGGAGGATAGGAATGTTGTCAGGGGTAATGGGGTATTGGGGGAGAATAGTGGAAGATGTAGGGGCAGGGGAAGAGGAGGTGCTGGAAAAGGGCAAGCTAAGGGGAGAGGCCAAAAAGGAAAAGGGATAGGTGAGGAAAGGGGAGCTGAGGCGGACAGGGCTGGCAGGCATATTGCAGGGGGAATATCAAGTGGGATAGGAGAGGCCGTTGAGGTTTTGGTGCAGGATATAAGGGAAAGGGATAGGGTTACAGGGGGTAGGGGGGATGGGGAAAAAAGGGGTACAGAGACAGAGAGGGGCAGGGAGAACAGGAGTGGGGGTAAAAGGACTGAAAAAAGGAATAATCTGGAAGTTAATGATTGCGTTTCAGAACCGGAGGAGTCGGACGGCGTCCCGGTGGAAAGGCTGGGGTTGCCTGTGGAGCAGTCTTCATTACAGGAGCTGGAGGAGGACGTCCTGTGGATGAATGAATCTTACAGTGACTTCGCTGGTGAAGAGTCGCAGTTGGGACAGCAGACGGAACCAGAGAGATCGGCACAGGTAGGAGAGATGGCTACTTTAATGCAGCTGCTCAATTCACTGGTGCCTGGGGGGGGACACGTAACTCAGAGTGAGGCGGACATTGGGGGGATTAGGGAGGAACGAGAGAGGGGTAGGGGAAGAGAGAGGGAGGACACTAGGGGGCAGAGACATCATGTTAATCATTCTTCACAGAGATCAGGTGGAGGTTCAGGTGGACAGAGCAGAAGGGACAGGAGCAGGAGCAGAGGGGCACGGCAGAGGGAGAGATCCCGGACGCCAAGGATAGACTACAGGGAGCGGGAAAGGCACACGTCCCCCACATGGGGCAGGCGGGATAGAGATCGAGAACATACACAAAGGAGGGAAATCTCTATGTCTTATAACATTGATGATAGGGGGAGAAGATCTGCAGGTGACATGGCGGAAAGAAGGAGAGAGGCTACAATGGTGGTGCAGGAGCCTGTGACTAGGCCGCCAGGTGAGACGGCGGGTTCCCTGCAGGGGGGGAAGGAAAAAGAAGAGTTGGGGGGAGTGTATGAGACGGTGATGAAAGGTCTGAAGGAGCTGGTGGCTCAATTAGAAGACAAAAGGAAGGTTGGGAGTGATGTGGGGACAGCAGCGGGAGCATGGGTACCGGCAGTGAAGGAGGTTAGTGTACCGGTGGTGGGAACCCCTTCGAGGAGTGGGGGAGATAAAGAAGGGTCGGTGCCGGTTACAAGCGGTGAAGTGTTAATTGTGGCGGATCAAGCTTTGCGAAGGCCTTGCTTGTGCTCGGTAGGAACGCTTGGGATCCATCTGAGTAAAGAGGTTAAAGAAAAGATATGGAAACGAGAGTTTGTAGAGGTTTTTTCATTGTTGCCGTTGGATCACTTTATTGAGATAAAGGAGGATCCAAAGGGGGAACAGGGCAAAAAGGAAGAGGAGGAGAGAAAGAAAAAGTGGAGGAAATTACCTAAAACTTTTTCAAACTGGACGAGGGCCTTTTGCATATTAGCCAGCGTGATTGGGGAGAAATTCCCCGAGCAGAGTTCGGCTATGTTTTGTTATTTTGATGAAATAGCAGGGGCTCAGAGGACATATGGGGGGCTTGCCTGGTGGCGGTACGATGAACAGTTCCGCCAGAGGCTGGCGGTACGACCAGAGATGCGGTGGGATGACAGGGAGATGGGGGTGTGGTTGGAGTTGATGACTCCTTTGAGGGGGCAGTCCTTTCGGAGCGGAGGAACGGGGGCTAGCGGAACGGCCATGGGGGCCACAGCGGGGGCAATTAAAAAAGGCCTCTGCTTCCAGTTTAACGAAGGGGTGTGTAGGTTTGGAGGGGGCAGTCCTTTCGGAGCGGAGGAACGGGGGCTAGCGGAACGGCCGTGGGGGCCACAGCGGTGGCAATTAAAAAAGGCCTCTGCTTCCAGTTTAACGAAGGGGTGTGTAGGTTTGGAGGGGCTTGCAAATACAAGCACGAGTGCTCAGGATGCGGAGGTGCGCACTCTGGGGCAAAATGTTTCCGGAAAGGAAAAGGGAATGGAAAAGGAGGTGAGGGTGCTGCTGCGGGCTCGGACCCCGGTGAGGGTAAGAGAGATGGCCCCGTGGCTAAGACAGTACGGTAAGACAAAGGGTAGAGCGGGGGATGCGGAGCTGTTACTGACGGGCTTCAGTTCAGGGTTTCGTATCCCGTTCGAGGGGTCAAAGGGATCGGGTGTGCCTGGGAATTTGAAATCGGCTGAGCAATTCCCAGAGGTGGTTCAAGTTAAGTTGGATAAGGAGGTGGCGCTGGGGAGAATGGCGGGCCCCTTCAGGGACCCTCCATTCCCGAACTTGAGGGTGTCCCCGCTAGGGGTGGTCCCAAAGAAGACGGCGGGACAATTTAGGTTGATTCACCACCTGTCTCATCCTAAGGGCTCGTCTGTTTACGATGGGATTGACCCGTCTTTGACTGCAGTACGTTACGCATCATTTGATAAGGCGGTGAGTGTGCTCAGGAGAGCGGGGGTAGGAGCATTGTTGGCAAAGGTGGATGTTGAGGCAGCCTTTCGGCTTTTACCAGTCCTCCGGTGTGTCATCATTTATTGGGTTGCCAATTTCAAGGGGAATTCTTCATGGATTTGTGTTTACCCATGGGATGCTCCATATCCGGTGCGTATTTTGAAAAATTTAGTACGTTCGTGGAATGGGTGGTGAAGAAAAAGGCGGGCAGGTCATCGATGGTCCATTATTTGGACGATTTCCTGTTTGTGGGGGAGGCTGATTCTGGAGTTTGTGAAACATTGCTGGAAACATTTGTTGAAGTGGCTGAGCAATTCAGGATTCCGATTGCACCAGGAAAGACGGAAGGGCCGGTGACTAAGTTGAGTTTTCTGGGGATCCAGATTGACTCAGTCTTGATGGAATGCTCGTTACCTTGGGAGAAGGTGGTAGATCTGAGAAAGGTCATACATGGGATGCTGGGGAAGGTGAAAGTGTCGTTGCGAGAGTTGCAATCGCTACTGGGCAAGCTTAATTTTTCCTGTCGGGTGATCCCAGTTGGAAGGGTGTTTGGAAGGTGCATGGCATTGGCTACGGTTGGGGTGAAGGAACCGTACCACAGGATCCGGCTTTCAAATGATTTGAAGGAGGATCTAAGGGTGTGGTTGGTGTTTCTGGAGGAGTTCAATGGGCAGTCGCTCATTCAGGAGGGGCCGGTATCGGATGAGGTGTTGCACCTATACACGGATGCTTCAGGAGCCCATGGCTTTGGGGCATACTTTGACGGCAGATGGTGTGTGGATACATGGCCTGAGGAATGGAGGGAACAAGGTTTAACCAAGAACTTGGTGTTTCTAGAATTGTTTCCGTTGGTGGTGGCTGTGATGGTATGGAATGGTGAGCTGAGGGATAGGAAGGTGACTTTCCACTCTGACAATCTGGGAGTGGTATTTGCGATCAATAAGTTGACAGCGAAGTCGAGGCCGGTGATTCGGCTTCTCCGAGTGTTTGTCCTGGAATGCTTGAGGGGGAATGTGTTTTTTCGGGCGGTGCATGTACCCGGGAAGCAAAATGTGATTGCTGACTCTCTTTCCCGGTTGCAGTGGCAGTAGTTTCGGGAAGCAGCCCCGGAGGCGAAGTTGGATGGGGAAGAATGCCCAAGGGCATTGTGGCAGATGGACTTCTTAAAGGTTTGAAATTGGCGAGAGGAGCTTTAGCCCAGAGTACGTTAAGAGCTTACGTGCCAGTATGGAAACGGTGGTTTTGTAGGCTGTACAGGGATGGGATCAGGCTGTCAAAAGAGGAATGGGTGTGGTACTTAGTTGATTGGGTGCAGGAATGGAAAGAGGCAAAGATGTCAAAGTCCATGGTGAATCGTCAGGTGGCGGCGTTAGCCTTTCTGTTTAAGCTGATGGGATGGGTCGATTTAACCAAGGAGTTTTGGGTAAAATTGGTGGTGAGAGGTGTTTGTAGAGGTGGAGCTGTGGGGGACAAAAGACGTCCACTTGTATTTGGTTTACTATTAAAGGTAGTTGGGGCTTTGGAGGAGGTGTGCAATTCGAAGTTTGAGTATTATTTGTTCCGGGTGGCTTTTGTATTAGCTTTTTTCGGGGCTTTTAGGGTGTTGGAATTGGTAGGGGCCAATAGAAAGGACAATGGTGGTATCGGGTTGAGAGATGTGGTGATATCAAGGGAAGAAGTGTCTATTTGGCTTAGAAAATCTAAGACAGATCAGGAGGGTGTGCGCCACTCAATCAAGTTATTCGCTATCGGGGGTGTTTGTTGCCCGGTAGGTTCACTGGTGGACTATCTGAGGATCAGGCCAAGAGGTGAGGGCCCTCTTCTGAGGCATGAGGATGGAGGAGCATTGTCCAAATATCAGTTTGGGGCGGTGCTTAGGAGGGCTTTGTCCGTGGCAGGGGTGGATCCGAAAGACTTTGGATGCCATTCATTTAGAATAGGCGCGGCAACTGAGGCGCATGAATTGGGTTTGAGTGAGGAAGTTGTGAAGAAGGTGGGAAGGTGGAAGTCGGGGTGTTTTAAACGTTATGTTCGGCCAAACATGATAGCATAGTTTTGTTTTTCTCGACAGGTCCAGTTCAGTGTTGGATAGTTGGACATTCTTTCATTTACTGGGCGAGAAAGGCAGCAGCAACAAAGGAAGGGGGAATCCAGTTGGGACTTCCTCGGGAACAGGTTGGGGTAAAGTGGTTTGGGGTAAGAGGTCTCAGATGGGAAGGGGTAGTGGCTACAGTGAGTAAGTATGCCAGGCTGTACAAGCCTCCTGACATTTTGGTGATACACGCTGGAGGAAATGACTTGGGTTTTATGGCTCAAAAAGATTTGATTGACCAGTTGAAGGGTGGCATGCGTAGGTTGAAGGTTTTGTTCCCGAAGGTGATAATTGTGTGGTCAGAAATTGAGACAAGGTTGGAATGGCGTTCAGCTTGGGATGTCAGGAGGCTGGACTTATCCAGAAGAAAGGTTAACAGGACGCTATCAGGTTTTGTTTCTCAGTTGGGGGGTTTTGGCATTCGCCATGTTGAATTTGAAGGGGAATCAGGCAGATGCTTTTTTATTAAGGATGGGGTGCATCTCAACGAAGTTGGGTTGCACTTATTTAATTTTAACCTAAAAGAAGGGGTACAGAAGGCCTTAGCCCGGTTGGGCGGTGTCCGACGGTAGGTCGGTCTGTGGCGGGTGCTGGCCTTATCAGGCGAGTTTTATGTGGTAATGGTACCTCATCGGACGATGGGGAGAGTTTAAGAAAAGGGGGCGTGCCTGGCAGCAGCCAGTGGAAGGCACGTGTGGTGGATGATGGACAGCACCCCAGGGTTTTTTGTAACCACATTGGTTAGGTGGTTGTGTTATTTGTAAACATTTGTTTGTTTAATAAATGCGGGCTGCGGCCTTTTGTACCCAAAACTTGGTCATGTTTGGTTATTGGTTCACAAGAAGAGTGCCGAATGTGTGAGTCAAAGAAGCCCCGGAAGGAATGAATTGAGAGCAGGGGCATGTGACCACACTACAGGCCAATAGCAGTGGGTTGCTAGGCAGAGTTTAGGGGAGGAGGAGCTGGTATAAGTATTGAGGGTTGTGAGGCGGAAGCCAGCATCAGTTTCCATTTTGAAGCGGGAAAAGCTCCCTCCCTCCCTCCCTGTTTTATGAATTTGGAAGTCGCAGCTGGGGGCGGGTGCTGGCCTTATCAGGCGAGTTTTATGTGGTAATGGTACCTCATCGGACGATGGGGAGAGTTTAAGAAAAGGGGGCGTGCCTGGCAGCATCCAGTGGAAGGCACGTGTGGTGGATGATGGACAGCACCCCAGGGTTTTTTGTAACCACATTGGTTAGGTGGTTGTGTTATTTGTAAACATTTGTTTGTTTAATAAATGCGGGCTGCGGCCTTTTGTACCCAAAACTTGGTCATGTTTGGTTATTGGTTCACAAGAAGAGTGCCGAATGTGTGAGTCAATGATTATATACATATATATTTATGTGTTAATATGTTTATATACACATTTTAACACATAACTATATATGTACATAAGCATATACCTATATAGTACATAAGCATATACCTATATATTTACAGGGAACACAGTCCCCATAGACTGTAATGTAAAGGCCCTTTTCAGTGCCATTTTTTTCTAACACCCCACAGCCACTTTAAGGCCTAAAAACTGCTTTGTGCAGTTATTTTTGGGGTTAATTGGGGGCATTTAGAAAATTAACCAGAGATCTGATCTCTGGTTAATTTTCAGAGCGCTAATTGCTACCCCAAGCTGACGGTAGCAATAACCAGCCACAGCTGGTTAATTATTGCGCACCTGTAAAAGGGCGAATTTTCCAGTTTATGGGCTCGCAATAAATTAGCGCTCCATTTGTAATCTAGCTCTAAGTGTTTTAAAATCAGCTCTAGAATCTATCTAAACTTTTAAGGGACTTTAATTGATCACTTCTGATAAAGATGCACTGTAACTTGTTTTATAATCTAGCTGTGCTATTCTAATACTCTGTGCTCCAGCCGCACACTTCAAAACTCATATTTTTTATGAGCAAACTGTTTGAACTGTTCTCCAATCAGTGCTCTAGCAGTACGGCCCTTTTTTTTAATTAGCGCGCCAACTGGAGAACAGTTCAAACTCTTAGGTCAAAAAAAATCTGAATTGAGGGTCCAGAACTCAGGGTAATAGAATGGCACAGCTAGATTAAAATGTAAGTTACAACATATCGTCATTACAGTGATCAATTAAAGTCCCTGTAAAATATTGCTTAGATTCCGGGCATGAGTTTAAAACATGTAAAGATTACTATCACTTTAAGAATTGTAGGGCTTTGCCCTAAAATGTTGAAGCTCTTTTGTAGGAAAAATCCAAAAAAAAAAACCCTTTTCTTTGCCCTGAAAAGGTGAAAAGGGTATTTTGCTTGGGCTTTGCCCTTAGGAGGGCATTTGGTTGGGCAATGCCAGAAAGTGATTCCTTACTAGAAACAATAAAAAATAATAATTTTTCAGTTAAATTACATTATATGCTAGCAAGATAAATAATAAAAGTACGTTGTAAACCTTTATAACTATGGAACAATGATGACTTCAATGTTGAAAGGGAGTCGCATACTTGAGCCTTTAATCACTTAAGTAATTTATATATTTGTAATGTGGTATGATGATTATGTGACATAAATGCCCAACCAAATGACCTTTACAGGGCAATTTTTTTTAGAAAATAATTATTTTTTGGGTTAGGTTTTTTTTTTTTATTAGGATTTTTTAAGAATAGATTCTTTTTATAAGGCAAAATAGGTGGAATCACTTGCGGGCACTACCCTACCAAATGCCCAACAAAGTGACCTTTACAGGGCAATCTTTTATGTGGGATAAGGTTATTTTTCAGGTTAGGATTTTTCACCTGCAAAAGAGCTTTATCATTGTAGGGCAATACCCTGCAAAGGGCACTTCTCATGGCACTTTGTAGTGTAGGTTTTTTAAGATAGGCTTCTTTTGGTGGTTACTATAGTTTTAGAATAAGGTTTTGTTTACTAAAAGAGCTGATTACTTCACCTAGGGCACTGCCCGACAAATGCCCTATTCATGGCAATATTTAGATAAGGTTTTAGTGTTAGTTGAGGGTTCGTTATTTTGAGTTTGACTTTTATTTTTTAAGAGGACTATAGTTTTAGTATAGGTCTAACTGTTTTGTTTTCTGTTAAGTTAGTTTTTTTTATTTTCTGAAATGTTAGGGTTTTATGTTCTGTAGTGGTAACTTTTTATTTTCTGTAATGTTAGTTTTTTTTTTATAATGTAGGGGGTGTTAGGTTAGGGGTGTTGGGGATTTAGATATTAGGAGGTACTTAGTGGTGGGCTATGTGGAGAATTAGGGGTTCATAGTGTACAGAGTTAATTGTTTTGGGCTATGTACTGGTTTAGGGGTTAATAGTGTAGGGAGTTAACTGCAGTGAGCTATGTGGCGGTTTAGGGGTTAATAGTGTAGGGAGTTGATTTTGGTGGGCTATGTTGCAGTTTAGGGGTTTTTAGTGTAGGGAATTAATTGCAGTGGGCTATTTGGTGGTTTAGCGAATTAATAGTGTAGGGAGTTAATTGCGGTGGGCTATGTGGCAGTTAGGTGGTTAATGGTATAGTGGGGTAATTTGCAGTTAGGTTTGTGGTGGTTTAGGGTTTAGGAAGTAGGGGTCTTATTGTGATTCTTGTAAGAGCATGAGTATGGGTGTTTGGCATTTTTCAGTATTCACAATCCATTGAAGTCTATAAGGCTATACGCTAATGCAATCATAACTTCTCAAGATGGTGACTTTTGCGCACTTCAGGTTCGCTTGCACACATCATTTTTACTTTTAACTCACAATAAGAGGACAACTAGATGCACACAAAAAACTGTGTCTAGCGAAGTTAACACTCGTGTGGGAGCACAAAATAGTGATCCATTTTAATTTTAGCCCGTTATTAGCAAAGCAATAGTGTTATATGTCTTTATTTATTTTTTATGCAGTTTTCTTTTTCAATAAAGTGTCAGGTCCCTATAGTTGATATGAGAAGTATCAAATTATTCGTCTATAAGGATGGGCGAATGTTCTGAAACATTCTAAAAGGAAATACATTTTAACACATTCGTTCGTTCGTTTGATTTTGTAAAAAAATGATTTAATGTAATGGTATTTCTAATGCTATGTTTAAATGTAATATTCTATTAGATTTTTTCTAATTTGAATATTGCATAATTAAAATCGATATATTTGTAATAGTATTTCTAAAGCTCTCTTTAAACGTAATATTCAAATTATGCAAAATATACAAATATTTGTATCTATTATGTATCAATTTACTTAAATTGCCTGCCACACAAACTTATAAGCTTCTGAATAGTATTTATCAAATTGAATGTTACATTCAAAATTTCAAATGTGAATATTCAATCTATTATGATGTCTTGTAGCATTGAACATAACCTTTCTGTGTTTTCAGACTCCCATTGATTACTATGGCATTCGCGGCCTCAAGGGTGGTGGTTTGAATGATAGGTATGCTGCGTCGGAGTTGACGCGAGCATACCTGTTGAATGTTTGATAAATTGGGAAGAGGGTTGTTACGGTTACCCTTAGTCTCGCTGAGAGATGGACCGCTTAGTAGCCTGGATTCCTATTGCTGAAGAGGGGAGAAACTGCTTTCCATAGTATTCTATATGAGTCTCGCAAATGTAGAATAATCCCCCTTAGCTGTAGTACAGCTAGGATACCCTTCTGCCCACAAAAACGAGTCAACGCTGCGATTGAGGGACAACCAAGAACTGAGGACTGGGATGCCCAGCCTGCTTTTTATTTAGGTTACATGCACACAGGGCACTCCCAGGGGGGGAAGCATAAAATCCCCCATCACACATTTAGACAAAGCCCTTGGACAGGCCACCGCAGATAACAAGTACACACAAGAAAACAATTGAGTCCTTCTTATCACCTAGCAGTGAATGCTTATCACAAACTTAATTACAGTACACAATATGCTAGGAAACCTGCCTCAGAAAATAGTTTTCTCAAAACTGAACAGAGTTAACCCTTTATGAAATGATACTTGTTACAGTTTTCTTGGAGCCCTTCTTAGGCGCTGGCTTGGCTGGTTCAGGCATTGCTGCTGGGAAATAAGTTTCTTCACAACAAAATAACTAATGCTTCTGTAACAAGGGTCAAATAGAGTCAAATGTGAATTCGAAACATCTGGAATGATGCAAGCGTTGATCTGCATCAGATTGAGATCGTGGGAGTATATATTACGTCACATGTTTCAACATGTGATGATCTTGACGCTTTGTTAACTAGCTTTCTTGTGGACCATGGAATAGTAAATATTTTTCTTTTAACCATCTGCCCAGGCTGGGGCCTCTTTTTCTATTTCAAGATTTGTCATTGGAGAGGTGGCTGACTCCTTGCTCCTGTGCCTAGTTGTTTGGGTGCTGTTCCCCATACTCATTTTCCGCTTTGTTAACTATGGTGGATCAATTTCGTGTCAAATTTGAATAAGGATTCCAGCGTATTATCAGTTGAAGCTTTGATAAATGTACTCGTATGAGGCCTATTTATCAAGCTGTCAACCGCAAATACGCTGGAATTCCACAGCGTAATTGTGGCGAGCCTGATTAGCCTCATTTATCAAAGCCTACAGACCGGCAAATGTTGAAATTTGTGATGTAACATACGATCCTCCGGTCTCAGTCCGACACAGATCGATGCTTACGTCATTACAGATGTTCCAAATTCAAATTCGGCACTATCTGACACCTTATGCAAGTTATCAAACATCTAACAGGTATGCCAGCCACTATTCCGGCCCAGCGTACCTGCTTTTCAATCCGCCGCCCTGTAGCCCACGGATGCCATAGGAATCAATGGAAGTCTGAAAGCAGCGAAAGCTCATGTTCGCTGCTGCCTGATATCCGATTGATTTCTATGGTAGAATAAAAAATATGTTTACACCTAACACCCTAACATAAGCATCGGGTCTAAACACCCCTAATCTGCCGCCCCGACATTGCCACCACTAAAATAAAATGTATTTACCCCTGTCCTGCCGCTCCTAGACCCCGCCGCAACTAAATAAAGTTATTAACCCCTATCCCGCTGCTCCCGGACCCCGCCGCCACCTATAATGTTATTAACCCCCTATACTGCCGCTTCCGGACCCCACCGCAACTAAATAAAGTTATTAACCCATAAACCCCTGGCCTCCCACATCACTACCACTTACTAAACCTATTAACCCCTAAACTGCCAGCCTCCCACATCGCCATCAACTAAATTAACCTATTAACCCCTAAACCTAACAACCTGCTAACTGTACATTAAAATTACATCATCCCTATCTAATAATAAATTTAAACTTACCTTTAGATTTAAATTAAACTATTTTAAACTATTAATTAACCTACCCTAACTATATACTACAATTACATTAAACTATATTAAACTAATAATTAATCTACCCTAACTGTTATACTAAAATTACATTAAACTATATTAAACTAATAATTAATCTACCCTAACTCTTATACTAAAATTACATAAAACTATAAATTAAATTAACTAAATTACATATTTAAAAACCTAACCCTTCTCAAATAATTTAAATCTACTATTAAAAATTACAAAGTTACAAAAAACTAGCAACTAAGTTACACAAAATAACAAACACTAAGTTACAAAAAAATAAACACTAAATTACACAAAAAATATCAAATATTTAAACTAATTACACCTCATCTAAGAGCCCTATGAAAATAAAACAGCCCCCCCCCAAAAATAAAAAAAAACCCTAGCCTACAATAAACTACCAATGGCCCTTAAAAGGGCCTTTTGCGGGGCATTGCCCCAAAGAAATCAGCTCTTTTACCTGTAAATAAAAATACAAACAACCCCCCAACAATAAAACCCACTACCCACACAACCAACCCCCCAAATAAAATTATATCTAAAAAAACCTAAGCACTTCATTGCCCTGAAAAGGGCATTTGGATGGGCATTGCCCTTAAAAGGGAATTTATCTCTTTTTCCGCCCAAAGTCCCTAAACTAAAATTAAAACCCACCCAATAAACCCTTGCAAAAACCTAACACAACCCTGAAGATCCACTTACAGTTTTTGAAGACCCTACATCCATCCTCAACAAAGCGGCAGGAAGTCCTCAGCAAAGCCGGCAGAAGTCTTCATCCAAGCAGGCCGAAGTCTTCATCCAAGCCGGCAGAAGTCTTCATCCAGACGGCATCTTCTATCTTCATCCATCCGGCGCGGAGCGGCTCCATTTTCAAGTCATCCAGCACAGAGCAACCTCTTCTGGAACAATTAAGTTTATTTTAAATGATGTCATCCAAGATGGCGTCCCTTATATTCCAATTGGCTGATAGAATTCTATCAGTCAATCAGAATTAAGGTTGAAAAAATCCTATTTGCTGTTGCAATCAGCCAATAGGATTATGCTTCCATCCTATTGGCTGATCCAATCAGCCAATAGAATGCAAGCTCAATCCTATTGGCTGATTGGATTAGCCAATAGGATGAAAGCTCAATCCTATTGGCTGATTTTTTTAACCTTAATTCCGATTGGCTGATAGAATTCTATCAGCCAATCGGAATCTAAGGGACTCAATCTTGGATGATGTAATTTAAGGGAAACTTCATTGTTCCAGAAGATGTCAATTGAAGAGGATGCTCCGCGCCGGATGTCTTGAAGATGGAGCCGCTCTGTGCCGGATGGATGAAGAATAGAAGATGCCGTCTGGATTAAGACTTCTGCCAGCTTGGATGAAGACTTCGGCCCACTTGGATGAAGACTTCTGCCGGCTTCGCTAAGGACTTCTTGCCGCTTCCTTGAGAATGGATGTCGGGTCTTCAAAAACTGTAAGTGGATCTTCGAGGGTTAGTGTTTTTTAGATAGAATTTTATTTTGGGGGAATGGTTGTGTGGGTGGTGGGTTTTACTATTGGGGGGTATGTGTATTTTTATTTACAGGTAATAGATTTATTTGGGGCAATGCCCTGCAAAAGGCCCTTTTAAGGGCCATTGGCAGTTTAGTTTAGGCTAGGGTTTTTTTATTTTGGGGGGGGTTATTTTCATAGGGCTCTTAGATTAGGTATAATTAGTTTAAATATTTGATAATTTATTTATTTTTTTGTGTAACTTAGTGTTTGTTTTGCAACTAACTAACGCCTAGATTTAGAGTTCTGCGGCCAAAAGGGTGTGTTAGCTACGCGTGCTTTTTTTCACCCGCACCTTTTAAATACCGCTGGTATTTAGAGTTCACAGAAGGGCTGCGTTAGGCTCCAGAAAGGGAGCATATAGCATAATTTACCGCCACTGCAACTCTAAATACCAGCTTACGGACGCGGCCAACTTCAAAAATGTGCTCGTGCACGATTCCCCCATAGGAAACAATGGGGCCGTTTGAGCTGAAAAAACCTAACACCTGCAAAAAAGCAGCGTTCAGCTCCTACGCAGCCTCATTGTTTCCTATGGGGAAACACTTCCTATGTCTGCACCTAACACCCTAACATGTACCCCGAGTCTAAAAACCCCTAACCTTACACTTATTAACCCCTAATCTGCCGACCCCTCTATCGCTGACCCCTGCATATTTTTTTAACCCCTAATCTGCAGCTCCATACACCGCCGCCACCTACGTTATCCCTATGTACCCCTAATCTGCTGCCCCTAACACCGCCGACCCCTATATTATATTTATTAACCCCTAATCTGCCGCCCCCAACGTCGCCGCCACCTACCTACAATTATTAACCCCTAATCTGCCGACCGGACCTCACCGCTACTATAATAAAGTTATTAACCCCTAATCCACCTCACTCCTGCCTCAATAACCCTATAATAAATAGTATTAACCCCTAATCTGCCCTCCCTAACATCACTTTCAGCAGATTAGGGGTTAATACTTGAATTTAGGTGTCGGTGATGTTAGGGAGGGCAGATTAGGGGTTAATACTATTTATTATAGGGTTATTGAGGCGGGAGTGAGGCGGATTAGGGGTTAATAACTTTATTATAGTAGCTGTGAGGTCCGGTCAGCAGATTAGGGGTTAATAATTGTAGGTAGGTGGTGGAGACGTTGGGGGCAGCAGATTAGGGGTTAATAAATATTATGTAGGGGTCGGCAGTGTTAGGGGCAGCAGATTAGGGGTACATAGGGATAACGTAGGTTGCGACGGTGTGCGGTCGGCAGATTAGGGGTTAAAAAAAATTATTAGAGTGGCGGCGATGTGGGGGGCCTCGGTTTAGGGGTACATAGGTAGTTTATGGGTGTTAGTGTACTTTAGAGCACAGTAGTTAAGAGCTTTATGAACCGGCGTGTAATGTTATTTTCAAACATTAGAAAAAAATTACAACAATTTTAAACGAATTACACCTACTCTAAGCCCCCTAATAAAATAACAAAGACCCCCAAAATAAAAAAATGCCCTACCCTATTCTAAATTACAAAAGTTCAAAGCTCTTTTACCTTACCAGCCCTTAAAAGGACCTTTTGTGGGGCATGCCCCAAAGAATTCAGTTCTTTTGCCTGTAAAAAAAAACATACAATACCCCCCCCAACATTACAACCCACCACCCACATACCCCTAATCTAACCCAATCCCCCCTTAAATAAACCTAACACTAAGCCCCTGAAGATCTTCCTACCTTGTCTTCACCATGCCAGGTATCACCGATCGTTCCAGGCTCCGAAATCTTCATCCAAGCCCAAGCGGGAGCTAGACATCCATCATCCGGTGGCTGAAGAGGTCCAGAAGAGGCTCCAAAGTCTTCATCCTATCCGGGAAGAAGAGGCGATCCGGACCGGCAACCATCTTGATCCAAGCGGCATCTTCTATCTTCATCCGATGACGACCGGCTCCATCTTGAAGACCTCCACCGCGGACCCATCTTCTTCTTCCGACGACTTCCCGATGAATGACGGTTCCTTTAAGGGACGTAATCCAAGATGGCGTCCCTCGAATTCTGATTGGCTGATAGGATTCTATCAGCCAATCGGAATTAAAGTAGGAAAATTCTGATTGGCTGATTCCATCAGCCAATCAGAATCAAGTTCAATCCGATTGGCTGATCCGATCAGCCAATCAGATTGAGCTCGCATTCTATTGGCTGATCGGAACAGCCAATAGAATGCAAGCTCAATCTGATTGGCTGATTGAATCAGCCAATCAGATTGAACTTGATTCTGATTGGCTGATGGAATCAGCCAATCACAATTTTCCTACCTTAATTCCGATTGGCTGATAGAATCCTATCAGCCAATCGGAATTCGAGGGACGCCATCTTGGATGACGTCCCTTAAAGGAACCGTCATTCGTCGGGAAGTCGTCGGAAGAAGAAGATGGGTCCGCGGTGGAGGTCTTCAAGATGGAGCCGGTCGTCATCGGATGAAGATAGAAGATGCCGCTTGGATCAAGATGGTTGCCGGTCCGGATCGCCTCTTCTTCCCGGATAGGATGAAGACTTTGGAGCCTCATCTGGACCTCTTCATCCACCGGATGATGGATGTCTAGCCCCCGCTTGGGCTTGGATGAAGATTTCGGAGCCTGGAACGATCGGTGATACCTGGCATGGTGAAGACAAGGTAGGAAGATCTTCAGGGGCTTAGTGTTAGGTTTATTTAAGGGGGGTTTGGGTTAGATTAGGGGTATGTGGGTGGTGGGTTGTAATGTTGGGGGGGTATTGTATGTTTTTTTTTACAGGCAAAAGAGCTGAATTCTTTGGGGCATGCCCCACAAAAGGTCCTTTTAAGGGCTGGTAAGGTAAAAGAGCTTTGAACTTTTGTAATTTAGAATAGGGTAGGGCATTTTTTTATTTTGGGGGTCTTTGTTATTTTATTAGGGTGCTTAGAGTAGGTGTAATTAGTTTAAAATTGTTGTAATTTTTTTCTAATGTTTGTAAATATTTTTTTATTTTTTGTAACTTAGTTGTTTTTTATTTTTTGTACTTTAGTTAGTTTATTTAATTGTATTTATTTGTAGGAATTGTATTTAATTTATTTATTGATAGTGTAGTGTTAGGTTTAATTGTAGATAATTGTAGGTAGTTTATTTAATTTATTTATTGATAGTGTAGTGTTAGGTTTAATTGTAACTTAGGTTAGGATTTATTTTACAGGTAATTTTGTAATTATTTTAACTAGGTAACTATTAAATAGTTATTAACTATTTAATAGCTATTGTACCTGGTTAAAATAATTACAAAGTTGCCTGTAAAATAAATATTAATCCTAAAATAGCTACAATATAATTATAATTTATATTGTAGCTATATTAGGGTTTATTTTACAGGTAAGTATTTAGCTTTAAATAGGAATAATTTATTTAATAAGAGTTAATTTATTTCGTTAGATTTAATATATTTTTAATTTAGGGGGGGTGTTAGGGTTAAAGTTAGACTTAGCTTTAGGGGTTAATACATTTATTAGAGTAGCGGTGAGCTCCTGTCGGCAGATTAGGGGTTAATACTTGAAGTTAGGTGTCGGCATTGTTAGGGAGGGCAGATTAGGGGTTAATACTATTTATTATAGGGTTATTGAGGCGGGAGTGAGGCGGATTAAGGGTTAATACATTTATTATAGTAGTGCTCAGGTCCGGTCGGCAGATTAGGGGTTAATAAGTGTAGTTAGGTGGAAGCGACGTAGGGGTCGGCGATGTTAGGGCAGCAGATTAGGGGTACATAGGGATAATGTAGGTGGCGGGGGTGTACGGAGCGGCATATTAGGGGTTAAAAATAATATGCAGGGGTCAGCGATAGCGGGGGCGGCAGATTAGGGGTTAATAAGTGTAAGGTTAGGGGTGTTTAGACTCAGGGTACATGTTAGAGTGTTAGGTGCAGACTTAGGAAGTGTTTCCTCATAGAAAATAATGGGGCTGCGTTAGGAGCTGAACGCGGCTTTTTTGCAGGTTTTAGTTTGTTTTTTCAGCTCAAACAGCCCCATTGTTTTCTATGGGGGAATCGTGCACAAGCACGTTTTTGAAGCTGGCCGCGTCCGTAAGCAATGCTGGTATCGAGAGTTGAAGTTGCGGTAAATATGCTCTACGCTCCTTTTTTGGAGCCTAACGCAGCCATTCTGTGAACTCTAAATACCAGCGGTATTTAAAAGGTGCGGCCAAAAAAAAGCACGCATAGCTGACGCACCCCTTTGGCCGCAAAACTCTAAATCTAGGCGTTAGTTAGTTGTGGCAGTGTCGGGAGTGGCGGAATAGGGGTTAATAACTTTATTAGAGTTACGATGGGCTCCGGGAGCAGCGGGATAGGGGTTAATAACTTTATTAGAGTTACGGTGGGCTCCGGGAGCAGCGGGATAGGGGTTAATAACTTTATTTAGTTGCGGCGGGGTCCGGGAGCGGCGGGATAGGGTTTAAATATTTTAGTATAGCTGCGGTGTTTAGTGACAGGGTATAAATAAAGCTGGTAAAAAGCTGAATAGCAGCGAGATTGATGACTGTTAGCTGCTCATCGCCCCGTACTTGGTGCACGGCTTTTTGACAGCTTTTTTGTTAAATATAGAGAGTGTATTCAGGTCCGCGGCTGTGGTGTTAGGCGATGTCAGGTGAGCGTATTGGTGCCGGCGAATGCAGCACAGTTGACGGCTTGATAAGTAGGCCTCTATGTTTCCATATTAATTTGGCCTCAGATGCAACACTTCCCATAGGGGTCTGAAGAGTCTCAAGCATACATTACTGGCTTCTAGGAGTTTTGATTCTCCTCATCCACTGTTTAACTACACAAGCTATGCTTTACTAAAAACTACAAAAGCTGTGCTTTACTAAAAAACTACACAAGCTATGCTTTACTAAAAAACTACACAAGCTATGCTTTACTAAAAAACTACACAAGCTGTGCTTTACTAAAAAACCACACAAGCTATGCTTTACTAAAAAACTACACAAGCTATGCTTTACTAAAAAACTACACAAGCTATGCTTTACTAAAAAAACTACACAAGCTGTGCTTTACTAAAAAACTACACAAGCTATGCTTTACTAAAAAACTACACAAGCTGTGCTTTACTAAAAAACTACACAAGCTATGCTTTGCTAAAAAACTACACAAGCTATGCTTTACTAAAAACTACACAAGCTATGCTTTACTAAAAACTACACAAGCTATGCTTTACTAAAAACTACATAAGCTATGCTTTACTAAAAAACTACACAAGCTATGCTTTACTAAAAAACTACACAAGCTATGCTTTGCTAAAAATCTACACAAGCTATGCTTTACTAAAAACAACACAAGTTATGCTTTACTAAAAAACTACACAAGCTATGCTTTACTAAAAAAACTACACAAGCTATGCTTTACTAAAAAACTACACAAGCTGTGCTTTACTAAAAAACTACACAAGCTATGCTTTACTAAAAAAACTACACAAGCTGTGCTTTACTAAAAAACTACACAAGCTATGCTTTACTAAAAAACTACACAAGCTATGCTTTACTAAAAACTACACAAGCTATGCTTTACTAAAAACTACACAAGCTATGCTTTACTAAAAAAAACTACACAAGCTATGCTTTACTAAAAAACTACACAAGCTATGCTTTACTAAAAAACTACACAAACTATGCTTTACTAAAAAACTACACAAACTATGCTTTACTAAAAAACTGCACAAGCTATGCTTTGCTAAAAATCTACACAAGCTATGCTTTACTAAAAAACTACACAAGCTATGCTTTACTAAAAAACTACACAAGCTATGCTTTACTAAAAACCACACAAGCTATGCTTTACTAAAAACTACACAAGCTATGCTTTACTAAAAACTACACAAGCTATGCTTTACTAAAAAAACTACACAAGCTATGCTTTACTAAAAAAACACACAAGCTATGCTTTACTAAAAAACTACACAAGCTATGCTTTACTAAAAACTACACAAGCTATGCTTTACTAAAAACTACACAAGCTATGCTTTACTAAAAACTACACAAGCTATGCTTTACTAAAAACTACACAAGCTATGCTTTACTAAAAACTACACAAGCTATGCTTTACTAAAAAACTACACAAGCTATGCTTTACTAAAAACTACACAAGCTATGCTTTACTAAAAACTACACAAGCTGTGCTTTACTAAAAACTACACAAGTTATGCTTTACTAAAAAAACTACACAAGCTATGCTATACTAAAAACTACACAAGCTATGCTTTACTAAAAACTACACAAGCTATGCTTTACTAAAAACTACACAAGCTATGCTTTACTAAAAACTACACAATCTATGCTTTACTAAAAACTACACAAGCTATACTTTACTGATATAAAGGCTGCTCTCTGAGGAAAGATAGAATTCAATTTAAGCACCATACAAATAAATACAGAGTCTCTATATTATCAAATAACACAGAAGAAAAGTGATCCCAGCATTTTGCTCTGCATTGAAATGTGTATCTCTAGTTAAAAACAGTGGCTTAGAGGGGGCATGGGAGAAAACAAAAGTTTACAAGCTGCCATCATAAATGCTGAACCACACAGTGTATGCAGCTCACCTTCTCAGCTTCTCTTTGTGCTGTCACTCTGTACCACACCGGAGGTCAGGTAAGGGGAGGATAGTGAAGAGAGAGGAGCTGCAGTAAAAATTTACATTGAGCTATATTAAAATGGTGACACCTACAGGTCGATATGAAAAGTGCAGGCACAAATTAGATATTAAAGGGACAGTCTAAACAATAATTTTTATTGTTTTAAAAGATAGATAATCCCTGTATTACCCATTTCCTAGTTCTGCATAACCAACACTGTTATATCAATACACTTTTTTACCTTGATTATCAAGTATCTAAGCCTCTGTAAACTGCCCCTTATTTCAGTTCTTTTGACAGACTTGCATTTTAGCCAATCAGTGCTAGCTCCTAGGAACTCCACGTGCGTGAGCACAGTGTTATCTATATGACACACATGAACTAACACAATCTAGTGGTGAAAAACTGTCAAAATGCCCTGAGATAAGAGGCAGCCTTTAAGGGCTTAGAAATTAGCATATGAACCGCCTACATTTAGCTTTCAACTAAGAATACCAAGAGAATAAAGCAAAATTGTTGATAAAAGTAGATAGGAACATTTTTAAAATTAGATGCCCTATTTGTATCATGAAAGGTTTTTTTTTGGACTAGACTGTCCCTTTAACTTGCACCACTTTCTTTCTGCAGACATCCTGCATTTTCTGCGATGACATCACAGATCGCAGCATGTTCCACCTTTGGGATCTATACCTATACATAATCATGTATATATAAGTATAAATATATATGTGTGCAAGAAAATATAATTTTTATATATATATATATATATATATGTGTGTGTATGTATGAATAAATAGAACATATTCTGCTATGTGAAGATCTTTGGAATATAAAATATTCAATATTTTCATGTTGGGTTAGTGCACTTGAGAATGGGCGATTGGGTTTGTTATTGTGCGC
This sequence comes from Bombina bombina, assembly GCF_027579735.1. Lineage (NCBI taxonomy): Eukaryota > Metazoa > Chordata > Amphibia > Anura > Bombinatoridae > Bombina > Bombina bombina. The sequence continues at coordinate 1,190,395,854 of NC_069502.1, forward strand.
CTAATATTATAAGTTCAGTTTTTTACATGTGCCAGGTTAGCGCACAAGTGGCAAAATGTTACTTTCAACTCATAATACTAGTGAAACAGGACATGCGCAAAAAGCTTACTTCAAGCGCAGTTAACGCTCAAGCAGTTTTTAAATTGTGCTCCACTTGTAATCTAGCCCTAGTTTTCTTATTTAGCTATTAATGGTGTAGATTGTTCTTTTTGGGTGTATTTTGTTTTTGATTTGTTATTTAGTATAATGAGAATTTAAATGTGTTTCATGCATTTTCTAAATGAGATTTCACTCCTCTTTGATGTCAGCAGTTGCTGCAGTTTTAAAGTATATATAGCATTACATAACCAATTTATTTTAATCTGACTTGATATCTGCATAGACTGCAAGATTGTGCAGAATGAGAAATTTACATTTTATCTTCACACGTTCAGTTATTGACTGTTATTGGAAAAAATAAGCATAGAATGATTGTGAAAATGATGACTTGCTATACTATAAGACCCTATAAAGAAGACATTAAAATCAATTTTGCAATTTTTCGAGGCATTTATGGGTTAGCGTATATAATTGCGAGGGGATTTTCTACGATATTGTGTTACACCACTTACACGCTAAAAGGCTTGCTTGTGCTGTGACATCATTAATTTAGGGGATTAGAACATGTTTTTTTCAATTAAAACAGACAAATTAATTATATTGGTGATTACCATTAATGTGTTGGAAAAACTGCATATTACCAATCTACGATGTGCATATGCATACACAAAATGTAATTATAGGGTCATTACAAGAAAGGGCAATGGTCACTTTATTTGGATTTACATCCTTAGCACAGTTTACAATGATCGCTGGAGTGCACCTAGGGTTGACATATGGGCTATGTTTTTATGGACACATCACATATAAATGCTGCAGTTGTGCAGAGGGGAACAGGAATAGTAATCTCTAGCCTCATTATACATGTGCTGTCTTGGGGTGCAATGCATGTTACCATATGCACACTTTGAAATATGGGTAGCTTAGAAAACTGCTAGTGAAACTAGTACACTGAGCAAACGTCATGTTGGAGACTACTATATAAAATGTGCACACATTATGATTACGTGTTGTTAAACATGGCCGAGGCATTATGTAGTTTGCAAACTGTTATGGACAGCAATTACATGGGCAACACTTTAGAAACATTTGCTTACATTGTAGATGTGAATATTACAAAATTAGCATCAATAAAAGGAAGAAATAGCTTCATGCACACATGAAAATAAATATTACAATACATTTATAGAGATTTCTTTTGAGCGCCTGAACAATGTTCCAAACACATTCACATTGTGCACACAAAAATATGTTTATGTAATCAACATGCTAACCTTTAATAGAGTTTTTACCCTCACATTTGCTATATAGCACAAAGAAGTCACCTCTATGTAAATACAGAGGCCACTACTTGTGACAGATTTGTTTAAAGGGTCAGTGTATTAGAATGATTGCACACTTCCTATTATAAGTTTTCATTGTGTACTATTACTTTGAATTGGATTATTTTCAATAGTTAAACATTATCCTAGTGTTATGAATTACTAAAAAATATTTTATTCAAATTGCAAGATATAGCCAAATATTTGTATTTTATTAATAAATAGATATACACTGCAGCTTCTTTAAAACAAAACACATAAATGATGTACACTACACTGTACATTAAAGGGACACTGTATCCAAAAAAAATATTTTGTAATTCAGAAAGAGCATGCAATTTTAAGCAACTTTCTAATTTACTCCTATTATCAATTTTCTTCGTTCTCTTGCTATCATTATTTGAAAAAGAAGGCATCTAAGCTTTTTTTGGTTTCAGTACTTTGGACAGCACTTTTTTATTGGTGGATGAATTTATCCACCAATCAGCAAGGACAACCAAGTTGTTCACCAAAAATGGGCCGGCATCTAAACTTACATTCTTGCATTTCAAATAAAGATACCAAGAGAATAAAGAAAATTTGATAATAGGAGTAAATTAGAAAGTTTCTTAAAATGTCAAGCTCTATCTGAATCACGAAAAAACATTTTTGGGTACAGTGTCCCTTTAAGGTGTTGTCATAAAAAATGTCCCATTATTCTAAACATAAACAAACAAAGACACAAATGTTTTATCATTTGGAACATTTATTTAAATGTTTATAGAACTAGCATTTTGTAATTAATACACAATAAATTAAGGTTACATGACAGTGTTTACTTAGAAGTCCAAAGGAAGTGTTGTGGGTTCCAGCAATATTAAAACCAAGATAAAAATGTTATGTGCATTCAGTTTTGCAATATACCATAATTCCTCCCTTAGGCCTTACAGTTAATATCAACTAGGCCTCTGCTAGAATCATTGGATGTAAGGATATCTCAAGTCCCAATAATGCTAGTGATCATGATTTCATTTAGCATATTTTCCCCTGATTTGTTATGTGCTTGGTAATAGTCTATAGTAGTTATTTTGTGCTTTTATAATCCATAAGCAACATTTGTATGGAGTCTTTTGTTGTCTTCACTAATAAAGTATATGGTCAGTCTTGTTTCCTATCAACACAAATAGGTATCTGACATGTGCATAATGTAATACAATTAATTTGCAATTCTAACTGTGCCACATCTAACCAATCCCAATTTTTTTTTAACAAAACAAATGTCAACCATAATTCAATGCAACGTGTAATTGTAATCCATATTAGCAGCCAATACAAATTTAAAACACTTTTTACTAATTGCGCAACAAAAAATATAAATTGGACCCCTTCCTTAAATCCCATTAGACTTGAAAAATATTGCCATGGTGGCATCACGCTTTACCCTGGAAGAAGAGGAGTGAGAAGGATCAACATGAAGGGATGTAGAGCGATATTGCAGATATTGTTATAGATACAGTTATAGACATATATTTATATTTTTATTTGTATTTGTAAATGCAGATTTTTGGTAATTAACATTATTTAAAAAATTATATTTACATAGATGAAAACATATCTGAGCATAAAGAAAAAAAACAAAGGATGAAGGTATGCAAACTACAACTAAATCCTACTTCCTATGACCTACTTACTATAAACTATATACAAAACAAACCTAATAACTATTAACTATTTCTTATTTCATTATAATCTACTTATTTTTAACTCTTAAATATTTACTAATATCTATGAACTACTAGGTAATCTATACTACTTATATCCTTCTCATAACAAATAATTTAGGGTACTATAGTTTTGCCAGACCCTTTAGAAGAAAGTCAGAACCTAACTGTATAATAAGTAGAAATATTCGGCTAGATTACGAGTTGTGTGTTAGGGTTAAAAAGCAGCGTTAAGAGGTCGTAATGCTGCTTTTTAACGCCCTCTGGTATTACGAGTATTGCAGGTACAGGTGTACCGCTCACTTTTTTGGCCAGACTCGGAAATTCTGCAAATCCACTTACGTCAATTGCGTATCCTCTTTTTTCAATGGGACTTGCACAGCACCGGTATTATGAGTCTAACCAAAAGTGAGCGGTAGACCCTCTCCTGTCAAGACTGATACCGCATTTTAAAGTCAGTAGTCCCGCACATTTTATTGGCCTTACCGCAAATCAACTTATGCAATTTGCGTATAGTCTTTTTTCAATGGGACTTCCATAGCGTCGGTATTACAAGGTTTTTTTTAGGCCAAAAAGTGAGCGGTACAGCCTATCCCGCAAGATTTGTAATGCATTCTAAAGTCAGTAGTTAAGAGTTTTACACTACAACGCCGTAGCATAAAACTCTTAACTAAAGTGCTAAAAAGTACACTAACACCCATAAACTACATATTAACCCCTAAACCGAGGCCCCCCCCACATCGCAAACACTAAAATAAATATTTTAACCCCTAATCTGCCGAACCGGACATCGCCGCCACTATAATAAATATATTAACCACTAAACCCCTATTACGAGTATTGCAGGTACAGGTGTATCGCTCACTTTTTTGGCCAGACTCGGAAATTCTGCAAATCCACTTACGTCAATTGCGTATCCTCTTTTTTCAATGGGACTTGCACAGCACCGGTATTACGAGTCTAACCAAAAGTGAGCGGTAGACCCTCTCCTGTCAAGACTGATACCGCATTTTAAAGTCAGTAGTCCCGCACATTTTATTGGCCTTACCGCAAATCAACTTATGCAATTTGCGTATAGTCTTTTTTCAATGGGACTTCCATAGCGTCGGTATTACAAGCTTTTTTTTTAGGCCAAAAAGTGAGCGGTACAGCCTATCCCGCAATATTTGTAACGCATTCTATAGTCAGTAGTTAAGAGTTTTACACTACAACGCCGTAGCATAAAACTCTTAACTAAAGTGCTAAAAAGTACACTAACACCCATAAACTACCTATTAACCCCTAAACCGAGGCCCCCCCCCCCACATTGCAAACACTAAAATAAATATTTTAACCCCTAATCTGCCGAACCAGACATCGCCGCCACTATAATAAATATATTAACCCCTAAAACGCTGCACTCCCGCATCTCAAACACTAGTTAAATATTATTAACCCCTAATCTGCCATCCCTAACATCGCCGCCACCTACCTACATTTATTAACCCCTAATCTGCCGCTCCCAATGTCACTGCCACTATATTAAATGTTTTAACCCCTAAACCTAAGTCTAACCTAACCCCCCTAATTTAAATATAATTACAATAAATCTAAATAAAATTACTATAATTACCTAAATAATTCCTATTTAAAACTAAATACTTACCTATAAAATAAACCCTAAGCTAGCTACAATATAACTAATAGTTACATTGTAGCTAGCTTAGGGTTTATTTTTATTTTACAGGCACGTTTGTATTTATTTTAACTAGGTAGTTATTAAATAGTTAATAACTATTTAGTAACTATTCTACCTAGTTAAAATAAATACAAACTTGCCTGTAAAATAAAACCTAACCTAAGTTACACTAACACCTAACACTACACTATAATTAAATAAATTAACTAAATTAAATACAATTAATTACAATTAAATAACATTATCTAAAGTACGAAAACAAACAAACATTCAATTACAGAAAATAATAATTAATTACAAGATTTTAAAACTAATTACACTCTAATCACCCTAACAAATAAAAAAGCCCCCCAAAATAAAAAAGCCCTACCCTACACTAAATTACAAATAGCCCCTTAAAAGGGCCTTTTGCTGGGCATTGCCCCAAAGTAATCAGCTCTTTTACCTGTAATAAAAAGTACAAATACCACCCCCAACATTAAAACCCACCACCCACTCAACCAACCCTACTCTAAAACCCACCCAACCCCCCTTAAAAAAAAACTAACACTAACCTCTTGAAGATCACCCGTACCATGAGACATCTTCACCCAACCGGGCAGAAGTAGTCCTCCAACCAAGCAGAAGTGGTCCTCCAGACGGGCAAAAGTCTTCATCCAACTAGGCAGAAGTGTTCCTCCAGACGGGCAGAAGTCTTCATTCAGACAGCATTTTCTATCTTCATTCATCCGGCGCGGAGCAGGTCCATCTTCAAGACATCCAACGCGGAGCATCCTCTTCATTCGGAGTCTTCTTACTAAATGACAGTACCTTTAAGTGATCCAAGATGTCGTCCCTTCAATTCCGATTGGCTGTAGGATTGAGCTGGCAATAGGATTGAGCTGGCATTCTATTGGCTAATTGGATCAGCCAATAGGATTGAATTTCAATCCTATTGGCTGATTGCATCAGCCAATAGGATTTTTTCTACCTTAATTTTCTACCTTAATTCCGGAATTTTCTACCTTAATTTGGAATTGAAGGGATGCCATCTTGGATGACGTCACTTAATGGTACCGTCATTTAGTAAGAAGACTCCGGATGAAGAGGATGCTCTGCATCTGATGTCTTGAAGATTGACCCGCTCAGTGCGGATGGATGAAGATAGAAGATGCCGTCTGGATGAAGACTTCTGCCTGTCTGGAGGACCACTTCTGCCCTGTTGGATGAAGACTTCTGCCCGTATGGAGGTACTTTTTTTTTTACAGGTAAAAGAGCTGATTACTTTGGGGCAATGCCCCGCAAAAGGCCTTTTAAGGGCTATTTGTAATTTAGTGTAGGGTAGAGCTTTTTTTTATTTTGGGGGCTTTTTATTTTGTTAGGGGGATTAGAGTAGATGTAATTAGTTTAAAAATCTTGTAATTATTTTATTATTTTCTGTAATTTAGTGGGGGGGTTTTCGTACTTTAGATAATTTTATTTAATTGTAATTAATTGTATTTAATTTAATTTGTAATTGTAACTTAGGTTAGGTTTTATTTTACAGGTAAATGTGTCTTTATTTTAACTAGGTAGTTATTAAATAGTTAATAACTATTTAATAACTATTCTACCTAGTTAAAATAAATGCAAAGTTGCCTGTAAAATAAAAATAAACCCTAAGCTAGCTACAATGTAACTATTGGTTATATTGTAGCTAGCTTAGGGTTTATTTTATAGGTAAGTATTTAGTTTTAAATAGGAATTATTTAGTTAATTGTATTCATTTTATTTAGATTTATTGTAATTATATTTAAGTTAGGGGGGGTTAGGGTTAGGGTTAGACTTAGGTTTAGGGGTTAATAACTTTATTATAGTGGTGGCGACATTGTGGGCAGCAGATTAGGGGTTAATAAATATAATGTAGGGTTCGGCGATGTTGGGGCAGCAGATTAGGGGTTCATAAGTATAATGTAGGTGGCGGCGGTGTCCGGAGCGGCAGATTAGGGGTTAATAATATAATGCAGGTGTCGGTGATATCGGGGGCGGCAGATTAGGGGTTAATAAGTGTAAGATTAGGGGTGTTTAGACTCGGGGTTCATGCTAGGGTGTTAGGTGTAGATATAAATGCATTTCCCCATAGGAATCAATGGGGCTGCGTTAGGACCTTTACGCTGCTTTTTTGCAGGTGTAAGGTTTTTTTTTCAGCCAGCTCTCCCCCCAGCGCTGGTATTGAGGTGAGATGTGGAGCTAAATTTGCTCTTCGCTCACTTTTTTGCGGTTAACGCCGGGTTTGTAAAAACCCGTAATACCAGCACTGTCTGTAAGTGAGCAGTTAGCATAAACTGCTTGTTAGCACCGCACAGCCTCTAACGCAAAACTCATAATCTAGGTGCTTATTTGCAAACATCATAATATTTATCATTTCAAATAATCCTTCAGGAACTGTACAAATAAATAAAAGAAAAGCAACCTTTTCACAAGGCACAAGTGTCTGCTGTGAAAGGTAATTTTAAAGACTAAAAATGTTTTGTCAATCTTCAAGCTAAATGAATAATGCTTTCTTTCAAATTACTTCTTTATTCGTTTGGATGATTCTGGAGGAAAAATTAAAAAAACTGTCATGCACCAAATTATAATTTTACAAAGAGGCCTGTCATTTATGTTTTGTCTTGTGCTAGCTGTACAGTTGAGTCACTAGGTTGTGAAGGGCTAAATTTACATCATGTCATTATACAAATTTTACAAAGAAACTTATATCTTTTACTTGTCCCAAAAGATTTTCCCTTTGTTTATCCACAGCTGCTTGATGCATCGCATTCAGTTATCTGATCCATTGCAGATTATCTCAGTGAATATTTTTCCTCCAAAAGCTTACCTTAAAAAGTAAGACATGTACAGTACATGTAAATATTAATCTATTACTAAATCTTCCAATAAAAAGCATCAAGCCCCAAAAATACTGGGGCTCAATTCCTCTGTCCAAATGTCTGCCTCTGTCATGTTACTAACAAACTAGCATGCATGTTTGCTTACCTTCTAAAGGTCTTTGATTCCATTAAGTCACCACTCTTCAGTTTTGCTAATGTCAGTGTCCTATGTTTGGAGTTTCCCTGTGAAGATCCCAAAACTGTTGTTGCTGACACTGCCACCAGCCTTTTGTGCTGTCAGTGATTGAGTGCACTTTTGGCAATGAGTGTTGAAATACCTCTCTTGCCCTGTCATGTGCGGACTTCTTTTGTCAGTATACGGTGCCTACAGAATCCCTGCACAGCTGCGCTGCCGTGGACGTGACAAGGAACACTACATGGCAATGTGCTTATTGATATAGAAAACATTAGAGACATTTCAAAGATCAAAATAAACCTTGTTTGGCACACTATTTAGTACACACATATGTCTGAGTGCATTTAAAAAAGACCTCCAATCCTGTACTGTCCATTGTAAATGTATGTATGCATGAAGTGCATTAGTACTTATCACTTATCCACCCGTGATGCCATTTTGTGGCCTCCAACTGTGGCCACACAGATGAGTGCCTGAGGATATGGTAATTGTGAGAGGATCCAGGATACTCTGCAAACATGTTAATAATGTGAATGTTGCCATCTTACACAAAGTGGACACTGATAGAATAAAAGTGTTGGTGGATGCTATATGCCATTTGCTGGATCCATGGTGGCCGCAGAGCAATATGAGTGCAGTGTATTGTCCCAAACACGTTAGGTATGCCCCCCCCATATTATTTTAGTCCCTCTTAAGATCAGTCCAAGCATCCTCTGTGTGAGGGAATCCTATGAAAGGATGACACTTGTTGATAATGGCATTCCTAAACTTCCCAATTATGTCAATGAAAGTGCCTTGAGTAATACTTTATGGCATGGTATAAAACTAGTAATGTGCTGTTTATAGATGCTGTAGATGTCAATAAACCTCAGCATCAGTGAATGCACACACCCTGCACGATTGTTTTGAGACAGAGTTGTCCAATTGCAAGAGAACAGAAAACTCAATATCCATGTTTGCATAGTCAAATAGCAAAACTAATTAGTCTACCAAATGAGCACTGCTACATAATGGTGATCCAAAAAGTCAAGAATAGCTCGAAAGGCCAAGTAAATCAATTGGGACATATTGGCTGTGATGCGATGTTTGTTTAATATCTAGTGCACTTGGCCTATGTGAGCACCTAAGTAATGATTCTTGACCATATGCAGATGAAACGTATTAAAAACATAGAAGCCCAATTATTTAACCAGAGGTGGGAGGTGTGCTTAACCCCTTAATGACCACAGCACCTTTTCCCATTTTCTGTCCGTTTGGGACCAGGCTATTTTTACATTTTCTGCGGTATTTTTGTTTGTGTTTAGCTGTAATTTTCCCCTTACTCATTTAATGTATCCACACATATTATATACCGTTTTTCTCGCCCATTAAATGGACTTTTCAAAATATACCATTATTTTCATCATATCTTATAATTTACTATAAAAAAAATTATAAAATATGAGGAAAATAATGGTAAAAAAACACACTTTTTCTAACTTTGACCCCCAAAATCTGTTATACATCTACAACCACCAAAAAAAACATATGCTAAATAGTTTCTAAATTTTGTCCTGAGTTTAGAAATACCCAATGTTTACATGTTCTTTGCTTTTTTTTGCAAGTTATAGGGCCATAAATACAAGTAGCATTTTGCTATTTCCAAACCACTTTTTTTTAGAATTAGCGATAGTTATATTGGGACACTGATATCTTTCAGGAATCCCTGAATATCCATTGATATGTATATATTTTTTTTTAGAAGACATCCCAAAGTATTGATCTAGGCCCATTTTGGTATATTTCATGCCACCATTTCACCACCAAATGCGATCAAATAAAAAAAATTGTTCACTTTTTTCACAATTTTTTTAACAAACTTTAGGTTTCTCACTGAAATTATTTACAAAAAACTTATTCAATTATAGCATACATGGTTGTAAATGCTTCTCTGGGATCCCCTTTGTTCATAAATAGCAGACATATATGGCTTTGGTTTTGCTTTTTACTAATTAGAAGGCTGCTAAATGCGAACTGCGCACCACACGTGTATTATGCCCAGCAGTGAAAGGGGTTAATTAGGGAGCATGTAGGGAGCTTCTAGGGTTAATTTTAGCTTCAGTGTAGTGTAGTAGACAACCCCAAGTATTGATCTAGGCCCATTTTGGTATATTTCATGCCACCATTTCACCACCAAATGCAATCAAATTAAAAAAAAAAGCTAAATTTTTCACAATTTTAGGTTTCTCACTAAAATTATTTACAAACAGCATGTGCAATTATGGCACAAATGGTTGTAAATGGTTCTCTGGGATCCCCTTTGTTCAGAAATAACAGACATATATGACTTTGGCGTTGCTTTTTGGTAATTAGAAGGCCGCTAAGTGCTGCTGCGCATCACACGTGTATTATGGCTAGCAGTGAAGGGGTTAATTAGGTAGTTTGTAGGGAGCTTTGCAGGGTTAATTTTAGCTTTATTGTAGAGATCAGACTCCCACCTGACACATTCAGACCCCCTGATCCCTCCCAAACAGCTCCCTTCCCTCCCCCCACCCCACAATTGTCCCCTCCCATCTTAAGTACTGGCAAGAAAGTCTGCCAGTACTTAAAATAAAAGTGTTTTTTTTTAAAAAATAAAATACATTTTTTAGCATATTTACATTTGCTACTTTGTAGGATCCCCCCTTAGCCCACCCAACATCACTGATCCCCCCCCAAAACAGCTCTCTAACCCCCCCTCTGCCCTTATTGGGGGCCATCTTGGGTACTGGCAGCTGTCTGCCAGTACCCAGTTTGCAAGAAAAATTGGTTTTTTTTAATGATTATGTTATGCTTCCCCCCCACAGACCAATCCCCCACCCCCTGATTAAGGTATTTTATATATATAAAAAACTAATTTTTATTAACTTTTTAAAATTTTAATACAAACTTTTTTTCTGTAGTGTAGCGGTTCCCACCCGCTCCCGCCCCCTGCACGCGCCCGCCCCCCGCCCTCCCGTGCGCGCCTCCGATCACCCCCGCCCACGATCCCGCCCCCCTACACATCATCAAGGCCATCGATGGCCGCCACCCGCCTCCCGAACCGGCTCCCACCCACCAACGAATTTAGCCGGTGATGTCCGGTGCAGAGAGGGCCACAGAGTGGCTCTCTCTGCACCGGATTGCTAAAAAAGGTTATTGCAGGATGCCTCAAAATCGAGGCATCACTGCAATAACCGGAAAGCAACTGGAAGCGAGCAGGATCGCTTCCAGCTGCTTTCCAGACCAAGGACGTATGCCACACGTCCTCGATCATTAAGTGTATTTTTTTTGAGGGCGTGTGGCGTACGTCCTTGGTCGTTAAGGGCTTAAAGGGACACTGAACCCAAAAAAAATCTTGTGTGATTCAGATAGAGCATGCAATTTCAAGCAACTTTCTAATTTACTACTATTATCAATTTTCTTCATTCTCTTGGTACTTTATTTGAAATGCAACGAATGTAAGTTTAGATGCCGGCCCATTTTGGTGAACAACCTAGGTTGTTCTTGCTGATTGGTGGATAAATTAACCCACCAATAAACAATTGCATTCCATGCACTGAACCAAAAAATATAAGCTAAGATGCCTTCTTTTTCAAATAAAGAAAGCAAAAGAACAAAGAAAATTTGATAATAGGAGTAAATTAGAAAGTTGCTTGAAATTGCATGCTCTATCTGAATCACGAAAGAAAACAATGGGTTCAGTGTCCCTTTTAATAAGCACAGCCCACACACATATTACTCAGCAACTTTTAATACTAGTGCATAATAGTGTTAGTTCATGATATCGAACTGCCAACTGGACTCGTAAATACTAGTGGGTGGCTAAATTCACATTTGCAAACTCGCAAACGTGTGCGTAAACCTCGCACAGTTCGATAGAACGTCACTTGTAATCTAGCCCTATATACTGAATGTTATTACATATTGTAAAAAGGTATTGAGCTTCAGATAGCTATTCATTATTATAAATAAATCCCTCTGATGCCCTGAAAATATTTCCAATAGAACAAACTCCTAACAACCCTTTAAAGAATAATAGATGTGGGCACAGTATACGCTGTAAGCCTGGCACACACACGCCTGGGTCAAGCAGGCAAACTGCAATTAGATTACACAAGCAGACATTTTATCTTACAAATTATTTCTCCAACATTGGTGTGTCCCGGTCCACGGCGTCATCCTTACTTGTGGGATATTCTCTTCCCCAACAGGAAATGGCAAAGAGTCCCAGCAAAGCTGGTCACATGATCCCTCCTAGGCTCCGCCCACCCCAGTCATTCTCTTTGCCGTTGCACAGGCAACATCTCCACGGAGATGGTTAAGAGTTTTTTGGTGTTTAAATGTAGTTTTTATCTTTCTATCAAGTGTTTGTTATTTTAAAATAGTGCTGGTATGTACTATTTACTCTGAAACAGAAAAGGATGAAGATTTCTGTTATGTAAGAGGAAGATGATTTTAGCAGACAGTAACTAAAATCGATTGCCTGTTTCCACATAGGACTGTGAGATGAAGTAACTTCAGTTGGGGGGAAACAGTTAGCAGACTTTTCTGCTTAAGTATGACTAGCCATATTTCTAACAAGACTGTGTAAATGCTGGAAGGCTGTCATTCCCTCATGGGGACCGGGTAAGCCATTTTCTTAGTCAAAAAACAAAACAGAATAAAGGGCTTTATTATGGTGGCTGATAAACTGGTAGACATTTTTATGGCTAAATCGATTGCTTTATTTGTGCATATTATTCAAATTTAGGCTAACAATTGACATTTATAATCTTGAGGGAACGTTTATAAAACAGCAGGCCACTGTTATTGGACACCTTTTTGAGTCAGGGGGCCTTTCTAGTCATAGACTGAGCCCTCATTTTCGCGCCATTAATGCGCAGTTAGTTTTTTTGAGAGCAGGGCATGCAGATGCATGTGTGAGGATCTAAGAATCTCTGAAAAAGCTTTTAGAAGGCCGTCATTTGGTATCGTATTCCCACTCAGGGCTTGGTTGGGTCTTAGCAAAGACTGTATCTGGGACTGTATAGGGGTTAAATTGAAAACGGCTCCCGGTTCCGTTATTTTAAGGGTTAAAGCTCTGAAATTTGGTGTGCAATACTTTTAAGGCTTTAAGACACTGTGGTGAAAATTTGGTAATTTTTGAACAATTCCTTCATACTTTTTCACATATTCAGTAATAAAGTGTTTTCTGTTTGAAATTTAAATTGACAGTAACGGTTTTATTTTAAAACGTTTTTTGTGCTTTGTTGACAAGTTTAAGCCTGTTTAACATGTCTGTACCTTCAGATAAGCTATGTTCTATATGTATGAAAGCCAATGTGTCTCCCCATTTACATTTATGTGATAATTGTGCCATAGCGTCCAAACAAAGTAAGGACAGTACTGCCACAAATAATGATATTGCCCAAGATGATTCCTCAAATGAGGGGAGTAAACATGATACTACATCATCCCCTACTGTGTCTACACCAGTTTTGCCCATGCAGGAGGCCCCTAGTACATCTAGTGTGCCAATACTTATTACCATGCAACAATTAACGGATGTAATGGATAACTCCATAGCAAATCTTTTATCCAAAATGCCTACTTATCAGAGAAAGCGCGATTGCTCTGTTTTAAACACTGAAGAGCAAGAGGACGCTGATGATAATTGTTCTGTCATACCCTCACACCAATCTGAAGGGGCCATGAGGGAGGTTTTGTCTGAGGGAGAAATTTCAGATTCAGGAAAAATTTCTCATCAAGCTGAACCTGATGTTGTGACATTTAAATTTAAATTAGAACATCTCCGCGCACTGCTTAAGGAGGTATTATCCACTCTGGATGATTGTGACAATTTGGTCATTCCAGAGAAATTATGCAAGATGGACAGGTTCCTAGAGGTTCCGGTGCCCCCCGACGCTTTTCCTATACCCAAGCGGGTGGCGGACATAGTAAATAAAGAGTGGGAAAAGCCCGGCATACCTTTTGTTCCTCCCCCTATATTTAAGAAATTATTTCCTATGGTCGACCCCAGAAAGGACTTATGGCAGACAGTCCCCAAGGTCGAGGGGGCAGTTTCTACTCTAAACAAACGCACTACTATTCCTATCGAAGATAGTTGTGCTTTCAAAGATCCTATGGATAAAAAATTGGAGGGTTTGCTTAAAAAGATTTTTGTACAGCAAGGCTACCTTCTACAACCAATTTCATGCATTGTTCCTGTCACTACGGCAGCGTGGTTCTGGTTCGAGGAACTAGAAAAGTCGCTCAGTAGAGAAACTCCATATGAGGAGGTTATGGACAGAGTTCACGCACTTAAATTGGCTAACTCTTTTATTTTAGATGCCGCTTTACAATTAGCAAAATTAGCGGCGAAAAATTCAGGGTTTGCTATCGTGGCGCGCAGAGCGCTTTGGCTAAAGTCTTGGTCAGCGGATGTGTCATCCAAGACAAAATTGCTTAACATTCCTTTCAAAGGTAAAACTTTATTTGGACCTGATTTGAAAGAGATTATTTCAGACATCACTGGGGGAAAGGGCCACGCCCTTCCACAGGATAGGTCTTTTAAGGCTAAAAATAAGCCTAATTTTCGTCCCTTTCGCAGAAATGGATCAGCCTCTAATTCTGCATCCTCTAAGCAAGAGGGTAATGCCTCACAACCCAAACCAGCCTGGAAACCAATGCAAGGCTGGAACAAGGGTAAGCAGGCCAAGAAGCCTGCCACTGATAACAAAACAGCATGAAGGAGTAGCCCCCGATCCGGGACCGGATCTGGTGGGGGGCAGACTCTCTCTCTTTGCTCAGGCTTGGGCAAGAGATGTTCAGGATCCTTGGGCGCTAGAAATAGTTTCTCAAGGTTATCTCCTGGAATTCAAGGAACTACCCCCAAGGGGAAGGTTCCACAAGTCTCACTTATCCTCAAACCAAATAAAGAGACAGGCATTCTTACATTGTGTAGAAGACCTGTTAAAGATGGGAGTGATACACCCAGTTCCAATAAAGGAACAAGGAATGGGATTTTATTCCAATCTGTTCGTAGTTCCCAAAAAAGAGGGAACGTTCAGACCAATTCTGGATTTGAAGATCCTAAACAAATTTCTCAGGGTACCATCGTTCAAAATGGAAACTATTCGAACGATTCAACCCACCATCCAGGAAGGTCAATTTATGACTACCGTGGATCTAAAGGATGCGTACCTACATATCCCTATCCACAAGGAACATCATCAGTTCCTAAGGTTCGCTTTTCTGGACAAACATTACCAGTTTGTGGCTCTTCCATTCGGATTAGCCACTGCTCCAAGGATTTTCACAAAGGTGCTAGGGTCCCTTCTAGCGGTTCTAAGACCAAGGGGCATTGCAGTAGTACCCTACTTGGACGACATTCTAATACAAGCGTCGTCCCTGTCAAAGGCAAAGGCTCATACGGACATCGTTCTAGCCTTTCTCACATCTCACGGATGGAAGGTGAACAAAGAAAAGAGTTCTCTGTCCCCGTCAACAAGAGTTCCCTTCTTGGGAACAATAATAGATTCCTTAGAAATGAGGATTTTTCTGACAGAGGTCAGAAAATCAAAACTTCTAAGCTCTTGTCAAGTACTTCATTCTGTTCCTCGTCCTTCCATAGCGCAGTGCATGGAAGTAATAGGATTGATGGTTGCAACAATGGACATAGTTCCTTTTGCACGAATTCATCTAAGACCATTACAACTGTGCATGCTCAAACAGTGGAATGGGGATTATACAGACTTGTCTCCAATGATTCAAGTAGATCAAAAGACCAGAGATTCACTCCGTTGGTGGCTGACCCTGGACCATCTGTCCCAGGGAATGAGCTTCCCCAGGCCAGAGTGGGTCATTGTCACCACCGACGCCAGTCTAGTGGGCTGGGGTGCGGTCTGGGAATCCCTGAAAGCTCAGGGTCTATGGTCTCGGGAAGAGTCTCTTCTCCCGATAAACATTCTGGAACTGAGAGCGATATTCAATGCTCTCAGAGCTTGGCCTCAACTAGCAAAGGCCAAATTCATAAGGTTCCAATCAGACAACATGACGACTGTTGCTTATATCAATCATCAAGGGGGAACAAAGAGTTCCCTGGCGATGAAAGAAGTGACCAAAATAATTCAATGGCTGGAGGATCACTCCTGCCACTTGTCTGCGATCCACATCCCAGGAGTGGAAAATTGGGAAGCGGATTTTCTGAGTCGTCAGACATTTCATCCGGGGGAGTGGGAACTCCATCCGGAAATCTTTGCCCAAATAACTCAATTATGGGGCATTCCAGACATGGATCTGATGGCGTCTCATCAGAACTTCAAGGTTCCTTGCTACGGGTCCAGATCCAGGGATCCCAAGGCGACTCTAGTAGATGCACTAGTAGCACCTTGGACTTTCAACCTAGCTTACGTATTCCCACCGTTTCCTCTCATTCCCAGGCTGGTAGCCAGGATCAATCAGGAGAGGGCCTCGGTGATCTTGATAGCTCCTGCGTGGCCACGCAGGACTTGGTATGCAGACCTGGTGAATATGTCATCGGCTCCACCATGGAAGCTACCTTTGAGACAGGACCTTCTTGTTCAAGGTCCATTCGAACACCCAAATCTGGTCTCCCTCCAACTGACGGCTTGGAGATTGAACGCTTGATTCTATCAAAGTGTGGGTTTTCAGATTCGGTGATAGATACTCTGGTTCAGGCCAGAAAACCTGTAACTAGAAAAATTTACCATAAAATATGGAAAAAATATATCTGTTGGTGTGAATCCAAAGGATTCCCATGGAATAAGATAAAAATTCCTAAGATTCTCTCCTTTCTTCAAGAAGGTTTGGAGAAAGGTTTATCTGCAAGTTCTCTAAAGGGACAGATCTCTGCTTTATCTGTCTTACTACACAAAAGACTAGCAGCTGTGCCAGATGTTCAAGCATTTGTTCAGGCTCTGGTTAGGATCAAGCCTGTTTACAGACCTTTGACTCCTCCCTGGAGTCTAAATTTAGTTCTTTCAGTTCTTCAAGGGGTTCCGTTTGAACCCTTACATTCCGTAGATATTAAGTTACTATCTTGGAAAGTTTTGTTTTTGGTTGCAATTTCTTCTGCTAGAAGAGTTTCAGAGTTATCTGCTCTGCAGTGTTCTCCTCCTTATCTGGTGTTCCATGCAGATAAGGTGATTTTGCGTACTAAGCCTGGTTTTCTTCCTAAAGTTGTTTCTAACAAAAATATTAACCAGGAGATAGTTGTACCTTCTTTGTGTCCGAATCCAGTTTCAAAGAAGGAACGTTTGTTACACAATTTGGACGTTGTCCATGCTCTAAAGTTCTATTTAGAGGCTACTAAAGATTTCAGACAAACATCTTCCTTGTTTGTTGTTTATTCTGGTAAAAGGAGAGGTCAAAAAGCGACTTCTACCTCTCTTTCCTTTTGGCTTAAAAGCATTATCCGTTTGGCTTATGAGACTGCCGGACAGCAGCCTCCTGAAAGAATCACAGCTCACTCCACTAGGGCTGTGGCTTCCACATGGGCCTTCAAGAACG
Organism: Bombina bombina; assembly: GCF_027579735.1. Classification (NCBI taxonomy): domain Eukaryota; kingdom Metazoa; phylum Chordata; class Amphibia; order Anura; family Bombinatoridae; genus Bombina; species Bombina bombina. The sequence goes on from NC_069502.1 coordinate 1,190,413,187, forward strand.
AGGCTTCTGTTGACCAGATATGTAAGGCAGCGACTTGGTCTTCACTGCACACTTTTGCCAAATTTTACAAATTTGATACTTTTGCTTCTTCGGAGGCTATTTTTGGGAGAAAGGTTTTGCAAGCTGTGGTGCCTTCCGTTTAGGTGACCTGATTTGCTCCCTCCCTTCATCCGTGTCCTAAAGCTTTGGTATTGGTTCCCACAAGTAAGGATGACGCCGTGGACCGGACACACCAATGTTGGAGAAAACAGAATTTATGCTTACCTGATAAATTACTTTCTCCAACGGTGTGTCCGGTCCACGGCCCGCCCTGGTTTTTTAATCAGGTCTGATGAATTATTTTCTCTAACTACAGTCACCACGGTATCATATGGTTTCTCCTTTATATATTTCCTCCTGTCCGTCGGTCGAATGACTGGGGTGGGTGGAGCCTAGGAGGGATCATGTGACCAGCTTTGCTGGGACTCTTTGCCATTTCCTGTTGGGGAAGAGAATATCCCACAAGTAAGGATGACGCCGTGGACCGGACACACCATTGGAGAAAGTAATTTATCAGGTAAGCATAAATTCTGTTTTTTTTTTGTCTGTGTAAATTTCTGCTCAGCTTTGATTTGTGGATTCATAAAATTGTAGCTTAAAAGTTTAGTTTAATAGTATAATAATTTAAAGGAGTGATGGGAACCTAAGCAGTCTGTGAATATGGTCACCTTGCCTAGAAATCAAGTCTTATTTAGTGCAGGAGATTAAGCTGCAAGCAATGCATATTTATATGCAAAAAACATGGGCTCCATTATTCAAAGCTTCAACTTTCAATTCGTCTAATCTCTGTGTAATTTTAGACTTTTACACTTTCCAAAGTTATTAAGTAGTCAAGCATCTCAAAATGCTGCTCATCTCATTGCAATCTAATCTTAATCACCAAGGTTCGATTTCATTCATCTCCACACATATTTCACTTGTACAGATCTTTGATCAGCCAGGTTTCTAAGCTATCAAGCCGTCAACTTGATCGTTCGCTCGTCAAATGATGCAGTGGACGTGACTTCAAATCCACGACCTTAGAGCTTGCGAATACCATAAAAAATAAATTGGGAATAAAAATCTACCTTATGGTAAGCAATGGGAGTGTCAGTTAAATAGGCAATGATCAACCTTGTTTTTTCATACTCTTCTTGAACCTTCACCCATTATCCGACCATAAATAAAAGACAATTAAAAATGATAATTTATCAATTAATAATTATTATTTTTTTATCAATTTATTAATTAATAAAATAATAATTTTGGTGCCACTTAATATTTTAAAGTTGAAAACAAATGAATTTTTTTATAAACCATACAGAAAAATTAACAAAACATGTTAATTATCAGTAAGTATTTTATTAAATGTTGAGAGAAGTTCCACGTCTCTGCTATGGCGAAAACTTGAACAGAAGGCTGCTATTGCTTAGAAATATGGATCATGTGGTTTAAGATCACTTAATTTAGAATGTAAGACTGAAAATTTTGCCTAATAACACCATAAATGTATTCCAATTTATCAAGTCTGCTGTAACTTGCGTCTGATTTGAAGCAAGTTAAGAAAATGGTAATTTTTAATAACTTTGGATGCCAAACATTCAGGGCCAGATTAGGAGTGGCACACTAACAGTTACACACAAGCGAAAAAGGGGTTTATCACTGGTGTTTGCGAGTGTCAGATTTAGCATTCATATTAAAAGTTTAAAGCAAATGCAAACGCGTGAGCGCAATTTCAATTTAGGCTCAAATGATTACCGTATCCTCAGAGCTGTTTCACGAAACAAAAAAGTGTCATAAAGAACATAAAAAATACATCAAAAAGTACAGTTACACTCATTTATTTATTTACAGACATATATACATATATAAACAAATGCAAAGATCCATAGAGAAAAAGCGCTCTTAGCCCGCAATATTAAAAGATGAAAAAGTTTATTGGGAAATGTTAAAAACACAAAAATAGTCCTAAAGTGGACATAATAAAATCCAGGGTGAGATGCAGGTGCACAAAGCAGAGGCGTTTCATGCACATGCGCACTTGGTCACTGCTTACCTGTGGACTATTTTTGTGTTTTTAACATGTCCCAATAAACGTTTTCATCTTTTAATATTGCGGGCTAAGAGCGCTTTTTCTCTATGGATCTTTGTTGCTGTCAGCGTGAGAAACAGACACGCCGGAATTAGCTGCCGTAGCACTCTGTTTACAAGTTCATTGGAGCCCTTTGCAGTTAAGTAGACGAAAACATGACAAATCGTATTTATGCAATATTCATATTTGTATTTATTGTAAATATTTCACATTCCACATGTTCTGAACATAGCAGAATATGTTCTATGTATTTATAAATAGAAATTCCTATATTTTTCTGTATATATCTATACCTATTTATAATAATGTATATATACATATATATATATATATATATATATATATATATATATATATATATATATATATATATATATATATATATATATGAAACATGGAAGGGAACTGCACTCCAAGACCGGATCAGGTACACATCCTGTAACTCAGCAACATCCAGCCCTGGGTGCTAAATAGCACTCCAAAAAAGCTGTGATGTCACCAGAGCCACAGGCAGTTAACCCCAGTCCGGAATGGGTGCAAGAAACAAGGGGGATTACAAATAAAAAGTAATACAACACATAGAAACACCCAACACTCACCAGCTAGCTCACAGCTAAGATAAAATCACAACTGGAAAGGTTAGTCACCGCATCTGGCTAAATGGGAAAGCTCAGGCACCACGTCAAGGTCCTTTCCATTGCCTGAGTCCCTAACTTGCCATACTATCATGCGAGCTCACAAAGCCAAACAGACTGAGAACAAAGAAGGGGTGCACAGGTGACTGTAATCACCCATAGAAAATACAAAACATGGAAGGGAACAGCACTCCAAGACCGGATCAGGTACACATCCTGTAACTCAGCAACATCCAGCCCTGGGTGCTAAATAGCACTCCAAAAAAGCTGTGATGTCACCAGAGCCACAGGCAGTTAACCCCAGTCCGGAATGGGTGCAAGAAACAAGGGGGATTACAAATAAAAAGTAATACAACACATAGAAACACCCAGCACTCACCAGCTAGCTCACAGCTAAGATAAAATCACAACTGGAAAGGTTAGTCACCGCATCTGGCCAAATGGGAAAGCTCAGGCACCCACGTCAAGGTCCTTTCCATTGCCTGAGTCCCTAACACAGCCATACTATCATGCGAGCTCACAAAGCCAAACAGACTGAGAACAAAGAAGGGGTGCACAGGTGGCTGTAATCACCCATAGAAAATACAAAACATGGAAGGGAACTGCACTCCAAGACCGGATCAGGTACACATCCTGTAACTCAGCAACATCCAGCCCTGGGTGCTAAATAGCACTCCAAAAAAGCTGTGATGTCACCAGAGCCACAGGCAGTTAACCCCAGTCCGGAATGGGTGCAAGAAACAAGGGGGATTACAAATAAAAAGTAATACAACACATAGAAAACACCCAGCACTCACCAGCTAGCTCACAGCTAAGATAAAATCACAACTGGAAAGGTTAGTCACCGCATCTGGCCAAATGGGAAAGCTCAGGCACCACGTCAAGGTCCTTTCCATTGCCTGAGTCCCTAACACAGCCATACTATCATGCGAGCTCACAAAGCCAAACAGACTGAGAACAAAGAAGGGGTGCACAGGTGGCTGTAATCACCCATAGAAAATACAAAACATGGAAGGGAACTGCACTCCAAGACCGGATCAGGTACACATCCTGTAACTCAGCAACATCCAGCCCTGGGTGCTAAATAGCACTCCAAAAAAGCTGTGATGTCACCAGAGCCACAGACAGTTAACCCCAGTCCGGAATGGGTGCAAGAAACAAGGGGGATTACAAATAAAAAGTAATACAACACATAGAAACACACAGCACTCACCAGCTAGCTCACAGCTAAGATAAAATCACAACTGGAAAGGTTAGTCACCGCATCTGGCCAAATGGGAAAGCTCAGGCACCACGTCAAGGTCCTTTCCTTAGCCTGAGTCCCTAACACAGGCACACCATCATGCGAGCTCACAAAGCTAAACAAACTGAGAACAAAGAAGGGGTGCACAGGTGGCTGTAATCACCCATAGAAAATACAAAACATGGAAGGGAACTGCACTCCAAGACCGGATCAGGTACACATCCTGTGACTCAGTAACATCCAGCCCTGGGTGCTAAATAGCACTCCAAAAAAGCTGTGATGTCACCAGAGCCACAGGCAGTTAACCCCAGTCTGGAATGGGTGCAAGAACCAAGGGAGATTACAAATAAAAAGTAATACAACACATAGAAACACCCAGCACTCACCATCTAGCTCACAGCTAAGATAAAATCACAACTGGAAAGGTTAGTCACCGCATCTGGCCAAATGGGAAAGCTCAGGCACCACGTCAAGGTCCTTTCCATTGCCTGAGTCCCTAACACAGCCATAATATCATGCGAGCTCACAAAGCCAAACAAACTGAGAACAAAGAAGGGGTGCACAGGTGGCTGTAATCACCCATAGAAAATACAAAACATGGAAGGGAACTGCACTCCAAGACCGGATCAGGTACACATCCTGTAACTCAGCAGTTGTGATTTTATCTTAGCTGTGAGCTAGCTGGTGAGTGCTGGGTGTTTCTATGTGTTATATATATATAGGTATAGATATACTGTATATATTGTACCAAAATACCATCAGCTATATGTAAAAATATGTATATATGAATAAATATAATATATTCTGCTATGTGAAGAAGATTGGCATGTGAAATATTCATTTTTTCATTTCGGGTTAGTGCACTTGAGAATATGCGATCGGGTTTTATGCACAAGTAGGTTTTTTTTATTTGCTCCATTGACTTCTATGGGGGAATACGTTAATGCGATCATGATATTTGAAGTTTCTACTTTTGCGCGCATTGGGTGCTTGAGCAAGAACTTTTTACATTCAACTTGTATACGAGCAATACATGACGTGCACAAAAACCTTAATTCTACCGGAGTTAGTGTGCGAGCGGGAACATTAAATAATGCTCCACTTGTAATCTGACCCTCAATCGCTATTCACAGGTAAAATTTGGACAGACTTGCGCAAAATCAAAAAGTTGATGTTTTGATAAATGGAGCCCATGTTTGATAACTAATCATTTGAGCAGGTTTATTAGGAACTTTCGGCCAGATTACGAGTTTGCAGTAAGAGGGGTGCGTTGCTAACTTGCACGTTATTGTCACCACTCACTTACATACAGCGCTGGTATTACAGGTTTTAACAAACCTGGCGATAAAAGACAAGAAGTGAGCTTAGAGCAAAATTGAGCTCCATAACGCACTCCAATGCCAGCGCTACTTAAGTCAGCGGTGAGCTGGTTTTATGTGCTCGTGCACCATTTCCCAATAGACATCAATGGGGAGAGCGGCTGAGAAAAAGTCTAACACCTGCAAAAAAGCAGCGTAAAGCTCAGTAACGCAGCCCCATTGATTCCTATGGGGAAACTAAATTTATGTTTACATCTAACACCCTAACATGAACCCCGAGTCTAAACACCCCTAATTTTACACTTATTAACCCCTAATCTGCCTCCCCAGACATATCCTACACCTACATTATACTTATTAACCCCTAATCTGCCACTCCAGACATCGCCGCCACCTACATTAGACTTATTAACCCCTAGACCGCCGCACTCCCGCATCGCAAACATTAGTTAAATATTATTAACCCCTAATCTGCCACCCCTAACATCGCCGCCCCTTACAATTATTAACCCCTAATCTGCCGCCCCCAACGTCGCTGCCACTATACTATATTTATTAACCCCTAAACCTAAGATTAACCCTAACCCTAACACCCCCTAACTTAAATATAATTAAAATAAATCTAAATAAAATCTACAATTAATAACTAAATAATTCCTATTTAAAACTAAATACTTACTTATAAAATAAACCCTGTTAGCTACAATATAACTAATAGTTACATTGTATCTAGAATAAAATTAAAACAAATTTATCTGTAAAATAAAATCTAAAACTAACACTACACACTACACTACAATTAAATAAATTACCTAAATTAAATACAATCAACTAAATTAAATACAAATACCTAAATTACAAAAACAAACACTAAATTACACAAAATAAAAAACAAATTACAAGATATTTAAACTAATTACACCTAATCGAATAGCCCTATCAAAATCAAAAAGCCCCTTAAAAATAAAAAAAAACGCCTAGCCTAAACTAAACTACCAATAGCCCTTAAAAGGGCCTTTTGCGGGGCATTGCCCCAAAGAAATCAGCTCTTTTACCTGTAACATAAAATACAAACAAAACCCCCCCAACAGTAAAACCCGCCACCCACACAACCAACCCCCCAAATAAAACCCTAACTAAAAAAAAAATAAGCTCCCCGTTGCCTGAAAAGGGCATTTGGATGGGCATTGCCTTTAAAAGGGCATTTAGCTCTATTGCCGCCCAAAGTCCCTAACCTAAAATAAAACTTACCTAATAAACCCTTAAAAAAACCTATCACTAACCCCTGAAGTTCCTCTTACAGTTTTGAAGAGCCGACATCCATCCTCAATAAAGCCGGGAGAAGTCCTCAGCGAAGATTGCTAAATCTGAAAAGTGTGATCAAATTCTAGTGTAGTGCAAGTTTAATTACGTGATGGTATGCAGTGCAATACACAAACATTATAAATAACTGATTAAAAAAGCTAATAAAAAATGGATACAATTGATTACAATAAGTGAATTAAACTAATGAAAAGTTGATACAATTTAATGCAATAAATGCAATATACTAAATAATATGAAACAAGGACAATATAACAATGTGGTAATTAACAAACTAATGATGTGTGCCGGCACAATACATGTGGCTAATAAGAGATCTCTTACACTGTTGGTGTTCAGTGTTAAAATCAATGTCCAAATCAAAAATGAATATCCAAAAAATAAGAAAAAAAGAAGTTATAAAGTGATGCGGTGATATCTTTGATTTGTCTAAAATGATCCTATATCCATATGCCTTAAAAAAAAATACGGCTAGATTACGAGTTTTTGTCAGGTAAGGCTGTGCGGTGCTAATGAGCCTTTTTTTTCCTCACCGCTCACTTAAGCCAACGCTGGTTATAACGAGTTTTCTGCAAGCCGGCATTAAACCTCAGAAAAGTGAGCATTGAGCAAAAATTTAGCTCCACATCTCACCTCAATACTAGCCGTACGCTTAAGTCAGTGGTGAGCTGGCTGAACGTGCTTGTGCACTATTTCCCCATAGGAAACAATGGGCTGAGCTGGCTGAAAAAAAACCTTACCCTTGCAAAAATAGCAGCGTTCAGCTCCTAAAGCAGCCCTCATTGTTTCCAATGGGGGAAATAAAAGTTATGTCTACACCTAACACCCTAACATGAATCCCGAGTCTAAACACCCTAATCTTACACTTATTAACCCCTAATCTGCCGCCACCGACATCGTCACCACCTACATTTATATTATTAACCCCCTATCTGCCGCTCCCGGACACCGCCGCCACCTACAATATACCTTATGAACCCCTAATCTGATGCCACCCAACATCGCTGATACCCTACATTTTATTTATTAACCCCTACTCTTCCACCCCCAATGTCACCGCAACTAACTACACTTATTGACCCCTAATCGGCCGCCGCCACCGTCGCCACCACTATATTAAATTTATTAACCCCTAATCTGCCGCCGCCAACGTCGCCGCCACTATAATAAGTTATTAACCCCCTAAAACTAAGTCTAACCCTAACACCCCCTAACTTAAATATAATTTAAATACATCTAAATAAATTTACTATAATTAACTAAATAATTCCTATTTAAAACTAAATACTTACCTGTAAAATAAACCTAAGCTAGCTAAATATAAACTAATAGTTACATTGTAGCCATTTTAGGATTTATATTTTATTTTACAGACAACTTTGTATTTATTTTAACTAGGTAGAATAGTTATTAAATAGTTATTAACTATTTAATAGCTACCTAGTTAAAATAAGTACAAATTTACCTGTAAACTAATCCTAACCTAAATTACAATTACACCTAATACTACACTATCATTAAATTAATTACATAAACCAACTACAATTAACTACAATTAAATTAAATAAACTAAAGTACAAAAGAAAAAAAAACACTAAATTACAGAAAATAAAAAAACATTTTTTTTTAAACTAATTACACTAAGCTAATCCCCCTAATAAAATAAAAAAGCCCCCCAAAATAATAAAATATTCCCCTACCCTATACTAAGTTACAAATAGCCCTTAAAAGGGGCCTTTTGCGGGGCATTGCCCCAAAGAATCAGCTCTTTTACCTGTAAAAAAAAAACTACAATACCCCCACCAACCATTAAAACCCACCACCCCACACACCCCAACCCTACTCTAAAACCCACCCAATCCCCCCTTAATAAAATCTAACACTACCCCCTTGAAGATCACCCTACCTTGAATTCGTCTTCTACCCTGCGGGCAACAAGTGCACCTCCAGAGAGGCAGAAGTCTTCATCCGATCCGGCCAGAAGAGGACATCCAGACTGGCAGAAGTCTTCATCCAGGTGGCATCTTCTATCTTCTTCCATCCGGAGCGGAGCGGGGTCCATCTTGAAGACATCCGACGCCAGAGCATCCTCTTCCATCCGACGGCGACTGAAGAATGAAGGTTCCTTTAAGTGACGTCATCCCCTCAATTCCGATTGGCTGATAGACTTCTGCCCCTCTGGAGGTCCACTTGTGCCCGGCAGGGTGAAGACGTCTCAAGATAGGGTGATTCTTCAAGGGGGTAGTGTTAGGTTTTATTAAGGGGGATTGGGTAGGTTTTAGAGTAGGGTTGGGTGTGTGGATGGTGGGTTTTAATGTTGGGGGGTATTGTATTTTTTTTTTACAGGTAAAAGAGCTGATTACTTTGGGGCAATGCCCCACAAAAGGCCCTTTTAAGGGCTATTTGTAATTTAGTATAGGGTAGGGAATTTTATTATTTTGGGGGGGCTTTTTTATTTCATTAGGGGGATTAAAGTAGGTGTAATTAGCTTACAAAAATGAAAATTATTTTTTTATTTTCTGTAATTTAGTGGGGGTTTTTTGTTCTTTAGTTTATTAATTTAATTGTAGTTAATTGTAGGTTAATTTAGTAAATTAATTTAATGATAGTGTAGTGTTAGGTGTAATTGTAATTTAGGTTAGGATTTATTTTACAGGGTAAATGTATACTTATTTTAACTAGGTAGCTATTAAATAGTTAATAACTATTTAATAACTATTTCTACCTAGTTAAAATAAATACAACGTTGCCTGTAAAAATAATATAAATCCTAAGATGGCTACAATGTAACTATTAGTTATATTGTAGCTATCTTAGGGTTTATTTTATAGGTAGTATTTAGTTTGAAAATAGGAATAATTTAGTAATCTATAGTAAATGTATTTAGATTTATTTAAATTATATTTAAGTTAAGGGGGGTGTTAGGGTTTAGGACTTAGGTTTAGGGATTATTAAATTTAATATAGTAGCGGCAACGTTGGGGGGGCAGATTAGGGGTTTAATAAAATGTAGATAGGTGTCGGCGATGTTAGGAATGGCAGATTAGGGGTTAATAAAATTTAACCTAGTGTTTGCGATGCGGGAGTGTGGCGGTTTAGTGGTTAATATATTTATTACAGTGCGACGATGTCGTGTCGGTTGGTAGATTAGGGTGTTTAAAAAATTTATTTAAGTGTTTCCAATGTGGGGGGGGGGGGCTCAGTTTAGGGGTTAATAGGTAAGTTTATGGGTGTACTTTTTAGCACCTTAAGTCTTAACTACTGACTTTTAAATGCCGGGTAGGAGTCTGGACAGGAGAGGGTGTACCGCTCACTTTTTCAGCATCGTAATACCGGCATTAGGAAAATCCCATTAAAAAGATAGGATACGCAATTGACGTAACAGGATTTGCGGTATGCGAAAATCGTGGAAAAAAAGATGAGCTGTACTTGCCTGACTCGTAATACCATGCGGGCGTTTTAAAAAGCAGCGTTGGGACCTCTCAATGCTGCTTTTTAAGGCTAACGCCAAACTCGTAATCTAGCCGATAGAAAACTTGATATCCGGATACTGAGTGTACCTAAATAAAACGAAGAAAGAACAAACAATATACATATTGTGTATGTAGGGTGGGTTCTATCAGTATAAACTCACTCTGAAAAACGATCCTGGGATGATAGATAGCCTCACAAATCCTATAGAATAACGTCTATGCGTTTCACCCCTATAAAAGGGCCTTCCTCAAGACATAATGAGGCTAGTATCATTGCTGCTATTAAAGGATGAATATCCAATAGTAATCTAAAAGCCCACATATGTTTGGCGCCAAACAATTAATTCAGATTTTGCCGATCTCGCTGCTACGTGTGACGTCACTTCCGGTTAAATTAATACTGACGTCACTTCCGGTATTTGCATGATTTGCTGGTGGGACCTGATTAGTTTTTTTTTTTTTATGTAGTAATTATATGAACTCCTATGTGACTCTTTTATAGAGAATCCAAAGTAAAAAAGAACTCACCCGGGGAACTCTGTTAAAATTCAATTCTTTATTTCATATACATAGCGTAAAAACTTTTCTTGTGCAGCAACACAGGTAAAAGAGGATCCTCCGTGCATCCATGTATTCAGACGCACATATTGATCCACTGAGGTAGCGTCATAGGGATCAGGTGAAGCGTTTCGGCCAATAGCCGTAGTCAAAGCCGTTGACCCCCCTCACACACCTCCATGTTTAAAAGGCAATTCGTAACTTATCATTGGTTACTAAAGACATGATGCTACCACTTACAATTGGTTGCATTTACCCCAATCATTCTAGCTATACTCTATTCTACTTCATGATACCTTCTTTTTGCTGCGCGCATTATTTACTTAGCATAAATGTTATCATGACTTTGACATAACTTTCTCACATTGTGTGATACCCACTATTTACTTATTCTCAGTATGTTTATTAAATTCATTAAGTAACCCAATTCTTGCTCTTCGTTAGCTAATCAGTAAGTGAATACCTAAATAAATAAAACAGTTTAATTTATAACGGGACAGGAGGCGTGACATTTATTTTACAAATATATCTCTTTGGTTGAAATTATCTTGTTTTATTTCTATGCATTCTGTTAAGGATTTGTGTCCTATTTTCTCTTGCACCATATCCCTTTTTATTTATCATTGGTTAAGTTTTGTGTTTTTAAAAAATTCCCAATATTGTAGCTGGTTAGTCTTGATGTTCTAAACTTCGATTTAAACTTTAGTTTTAAAATTGTAAATATTATTAACTGTTTTTTAACTCTTTTATTTCATGCTATTCACATAGTTGATATCATTCACTTTTTTTTCAGATATGTAGCATGGTTAGTCATAGCAATAAAAACTTCGATTTTGGGGCACCGCTATGTTTTAATTTCGATAGTTTAATTTCTCATCTAATGTCTTATAGCTTTTCTTTTTCGCACACATTTATTCCCAAAAGTTTATAAACCATCTGATTCAAGGTTTAAGCCCTTAGGTAATCGTGTCTGTAATTTTATCATCCCAAAATAATTTCTTGTTTGGATAATAAATAATTTATATCACCACCCTGTTTGGGGGACCCTTACTTTTTCTATAATTGTCCATCTCAATGAGTTTGGACTTTTTGCATGTTTCCCTGAAAGTGTTCAATTAACGGTGTTGTCATGGTGCCAGTTTTTATTTTTGAGAAATCTAACCAATTTATCTGTTTTCACTCCTGTGAATTGTTGAAGAAAAAGAAATCGGGGTGCAAATGATTGGAAACATATATACATATATTCACTTTGAAAGTTGTGAGGTTTTTCAGTTATTGCATTATAAAATTACATGGCAAACTGGCAAGTTAATGCTCGACTTGCAATTAAAATAGATTGAAAACTTGTTTTATTGTCACAGTAATCATTATGGGGGCCGACATAAATAATTTTTCCACATTTGCAGAATTTGAAAATAATAAATATATAAATTGCTTAAAGGGACACTCAAGTAAAAATTGTACTTATATGTAGCACAAGAGCACACATTTAAAAAAAAAAAATCCAATTTACTTCCAAATGTTGCACAATCTTTTTATATTCACACTTTTTGAGGCACTAGCTCTTACTAAGCATGTGCAAAGCTCAAGAGTATACGTAATACAAATCTCTCATTGGCTGATGCCTGTCACATTATACATGGGATGGGAAGAAATAAATTTGCCAGTAAAAAAAAAATCAGCTTTTGTGAAATTGAGTGTTATTGCATTGTCTTTTTATTGTGCAATTCTACTGTATCGAAGTGGTCCTTTAAGAGATTAAAGGCTGAAATATTGGCCTCGCAGTTTATTAAGTTTAACATTTAAAGGGGACACTGAAGCCCAATTTTTTTCTTTCGTTGAATCAAGATCGAGCATGACATTTTAAGCAACCTTTCTAATTTACTCCTATTATCAATTTTCTTCATTCTCATTGGTATCTTTATTTGAAATGCAAGAATGTAAGTTTATGATGCCGGCCCATTTTTGAGTGAACAACCTAGGTTGTCCTTGCTGATTGGTGGATAAATTCTATCCACCAATCAAAACTGCTGTCCAGAGTTCTGAACCCAAAAAAAGTTTAGATGCCTTCTTTTTCAAATAAAGAAAGCCAAGAGAATGAAGGAAAAAATGATAATAGGAGTAAATTAGAAAGTTGCTTAAAATTTGCTTGCTCTATCTAAATCACGAAATAGAAAAATTGGGTTCAGTGTCCCTTTAAGTCACCATTGGTGCATAGTTATACAAAGTTTACAATGTACTTTTATTATTTATATTGCTAGCCATTTAATATAATTGTACTGAATATTTGTAATTTTCATTGCTTCCAGTAAGGTTTGAGTGCATCCTATTGGGTCCCAGGCTCTTGATTCTGAACCAATAAATACAAAGTGATCCCTTGATCATAGAAGGCACTATTTATATCCAAATTGTCAAAGCAAAGCAAATAAGACAAAACATACCTAAGTGGTGGTAAACATTAAGGGCTGTATTATAAGTGGAGTGCAAAATATCTTCTCTGCAAAAAGCAATATTTGCGCTAGACTTAGTATTACCAGCGCATGCAAATGTGCACTGTATTAAAAGTAAGGTTGTAATGGGAGCCATTGCGCTCACTAGAGCGTGCTTCCATAGGCCTCCAATGGGAGACTTGTTCTCATGCAGTCAGAAACGGCCATGAGAACTAGCGCAGGGAAGGGGGTAAGTCGCTCAGCGATGGGCAGCAGATTGTAAATATATATGTATAAGAAGCCCCGGAAGGAATGAATTGAGAGCAGGGGCTGTGACCACACTACAGGCCAATAGCAGTGGGTTGCTAGGCAGAGTTTAGGGGAGGAGGAGCTGGTATAAGTTATTGAGGGTTGTGAGGCGGAAGCCAGCATCAGTTTCCATTTTGAAGCGGGGAAAAGCTGACAGCCAGAATGGAGAGCGTGAGCCTTTTGCTGGAACAGGTAAGGACCTTGGTTAGCGGAAAAAGGTGTTACCTGGCTCCAGCAGAGGCTCTTTTCAGAGGACAGCGGTTCAGGTGCAAGGGACGGCGACAGTCGAGCCAGCGGGGGACATCAGGTCAGGAGCCGGTACGGTCGCGGTGTGAGGCGGGTCAAAGCCCGCCCGGTGCAGGCTTTGTCCGGATGACAGGAGGGGAGTTTTGGGACAAGGGAGGTCTGTGACGGCCAGAGATGGAGGGTAGGTAGCGGAAGGTCGGGAGGTAAGAGAAGGGCTGTGGAGGAGCTGCGCACATCTCCAGTGTCAGCAGGGAGTAGGAGGGGAACACTGAGGCCTAGTTGCTGGGGACGAGCCTTAGGCAGCGGTGAGGGGGGAGTACTGAGGCGCAAGAGGTTTGTTCGGGAGCAGGAGGGTGTTGGTTGCAGTAGCCAAGGAGCGGTTATAAGTAGAAGAAAGGGGGGGGGGGGTGAGAGGGGGGGGAGATGGTTTGGTTATTGAGGGTGCTAGTGGGAATAGAAGGAGAGGAGGGGAGGGGATGAGGTGAGAATGAGAGAAGCGTTAGGGTTATTGGAGGAGCAGACGTAAGCTTCGGGAGCAGTGAGGGGAGAGATAAGGAAACTGTAAGTGCTGCGAGTGGCAGCGGTAGGAATTGGAGGGAACATTAGGAGAGGAGGTGGGGAGGGAAAAGGAGGATAGGAATGTTGTCAGGGGTAATGGGGTATTGGGGGGAGAATAGTGGAAGATGTAGGGGCAGGGGAAGAGGAGGTGCTGGATAAAGGGCAAGCTAAGGGGGAGAGGCCAAAAAGGAAAAAGGGATAGGGAGAGGAAAGGGGGAGCTGAGGCGGACAGGCTGGCAGGCATATTGCAGGGGAATATCAAGTGGGATAGGAAGAGGCCGTTGAGGGTTTTGGTGCAGGATATAAGGGAAAGGGATAGGGTTACAGGGGTAGGGGGGATGGGGGGAAAAATGGGGCTACAGAGACAAGAGAGGGGCAGGTGAGAACAGGGAGTGGGGGTAAAAGGCTGAAAAAAGGAATAATCTGGAAGTTAATGATTGCGTTTCAGAACCGGAGGAGTCGGACGGCGTCCCGGTGGAAGGCTGGGGTTGCCTGTGGAGCAGTCTTCATTACAGGGGGCTGGAGGAGGACGTCCTGTGGATGAATGAATCTTACAGTGACCTTCGCTGGTGAAGAGTCGCAGTTGGGACAGCAGACGGAACCAGAGAGATCGGCACAGGTAGGAGAGATTGGCTACTTTTAATGCAGCTGCTCAATTCACTGGTGCCTGGGGCGGGACACCGTAACTCAGACGTGACGGGGACATTGGGGGGATTAGGGAGGAACGAGAGAGGGGTAGGGGAAGAGAGAGGGAGACACTAGGGGGGCAGAGACATCATGTTAATCATTCTTCACAGAGATCAGGTGGAGGTTCAGGGTGGACAGAGCAGAAAGGGACAGGAGCAGGAGCAGAGGGGCACGGCAGAGGAGAGATCCCGGACGCCAAGGATAGACTACAGGAGCGGGAAAGGCACACGTCCCCCACATGGGGCAGGCGGGGATAGAGATCGAGAACATACACAAAGAGGGAAATCTCTATGTCTTATAACATTGATGATAGGGGGAGAAGATCTGCAAGGTGACATGGCGGAAAGAAGGGAGAGAGGCTACAAATGGTGGTGCAGGAGGCCTGTGACTAGGCCGCCAGGTGAGACGGCGGGTTCCCTGCAGGGGGGGAAGAAAAAAGAAGAGTTGGGGGAGGGAGTGTTATGAGACGGTGATGAAAGGGTCTGAAGGAGCTGGTGGCTCAATTAGAAGACAAAAGGAAGGTTGGGAGTGATGTGGGAGACAGCAGCGGGAGCATGGGTACCGCCAGTGAAGGAGGTTAGTGTACCGGTGGTGGGAACCCCTTCGAGGAGTGGGGGAGATAAAGAAGGGTCGGTGCCGGTTACAAGCGGTGAAGTGTTAATTGTGGCGGATCAAGCTTTGCGAAGCCTTGCTTGTGCTCGGTAGGAACGCTTGGGATCCTTCTGTGTAAAGAGGTTAAAGAAAAAGATATGGAAACGAGAGTTTGTAGAGGTTTTTTCATGTTGCCGTTGGATCACTTTATTGAGATAAAGGAGGATCCAAAGGGGGAACAGGGCAAAAAGGAAGAGGAGGAGAGAAAGAAAAAGTGGAGGAAATTACCTAAAACTTTTTCAAACTGGACGAGGGCCTTTTGCATATAGCCAGCGTGACTTGGGGAGAAATTCCCCCGAGCAGAGTTCGGCTATGTTTTGTTATTTTGATGAAATAGCAGGGGGCTCAGAGGAAATATGGGGGGGCTTGCCAGGTGGCGGTACGATGAACAGTTCCCGCCAGAGGCGGGCGGTACGACCTGAGATGCGGTGGGATGACAGGGAGATGGGGGGTGTGGTTGGAGTTGATGACTCCTTTGAGGGGGCAGTCCTTTCGGAGCGGAGGAACGGGGGCTAGCGAACGGCCATGGGGGCCACAGCGGGGCAATTAAAAAAGGCCTCTGCTTCAGTTTAACGAAGGGGGTGTGTAGGTTTGGAGGGGGCAGTCCTTTCGGAGCGAGAGGGAACGGGGGGCCTAGCGGAACGGCCCGTGGGGGGCCACAGCGGTGGCAATTAAAAAAGGCCTCTGCTTCCAGTTTTTAACGAAGGGGTGTGTAGGTTTGGAGGGGCTTGCAAATACAAGCACGAGTGCTCAGGATGCGGAGGTGCGCACTCTGGGGCCAAAATGTTTCCGGAAAGGAAAAGGGAATGGAAAGGAGGTGAGGGTGCTGCTGCGGGCTCGGACCCCGGTGAGGGTAAGAGAGATGGCCCCGTGGGCTAAGACAGTACGGTAAGACAAAGGGTAGAGAGGGGGATGCGGAGCTGTTACTGTACGGGGCTTCAGTTCAGGGTTTCGTTATCCCGTTCGAGGGGTCAAAGGGATCGGGTGTGCCCTGGGAATTTGAAATCGGCATGAGCTATTCCCAGAGGTGGTTCAAGTTAAGTTGGATAAGGAGGTGGCGCTGGGGAGGAATGGCGGGCCCCCTTCAGGGACCCTCCATTCCCGAACTTGAGGGTTGTCCCCCGCTAGGGGGTGGTCCCAAAGAAGACGGCGGGGACAATTTAGGTTGATTCACCACCTGTCCTCATCCTAAGGGACTCGTCTGTTTACGATGGATTGACCCGTCTTTGACTGCAGTACGTTACGCATCATTGATAAGGCGGGTGAGTGTGCTCAGGAGAGCGGGGGTAGGAGCATTGTTGGCAAAGGTGGATGTTTGAGGCGACTTTCGGCTTTTACCAGTCCCTCCGGTGTGTCATCATTTATTGGTTTGCCAATTTCAAGGGGAATTCTTCATGGATTTGTGTTTACCCATGGGATGCTCCATATCCGGTGCGTATTTTGAAAAATTTAGTACGTTCGTGGAATGGGTGGTGAAGAAAAAGGCGGGCAGGTCATCGATGGTCCATTATTTGGACGATTTCCTGTTTGTGGGGGAGGCTGATTCTGGAGTTTGTGAAACATTGCTGGAAACATTTGTTGAAGTGGCTGAGCAATATCAGGATTCCGATTTGCACCAGGAAAGACGGAAGGGCCGGGCGGTGACTAAGTTGAGTTTTTCTGGGGATCCAGATTGACTCAGTCTTGATGGAATGCTCGTTACCTTGGGAGAGGTGGTAGATCTGAGAAAGGGTCATACATGGGATGCTGGGGAAGGTGAAAGTGTCGTTGCG
Source organism: Bombina bombina (assembly GCF_027579735.1). Lineage (NCBI taxonomy): Eukaryota > Metazoa > Chordata > Amphibia > Anura > Bombinatoridae > Bombina > Bombina bombina. The sequence goes on from NC_069502.1 coordinate 1,190,430,499, forward strand.
AGAGTTGCAATCGCTAACTGGGCAAGCTTAATTTTTCCTGTCGGGTGATCCCAGTTTGGAAGGGTGTTTGGAAGGTGCATGGCATTGGCTACGGGTTGGGTGAAGGAAACCGTAACCACAGGATCCGGCTTTCAAATGATTTGAAGGAGGATCTAAGGGTGTGGTTGGTGTTTCTGGAGGAGTTCAATGGCAGTCGCTCATTCAGGAGGGGGCCGGTATCGGATGAGTGGTGACGCCTATTACACGGATGCTTCAGGAGCCCATGGCTTTGGGGCATACTTTGACGGCAGATGGTGTGTGGATACATGGCCTGAGGATGGAGGGAACAAGGTTTAACCAAGAACTTGGTGTTTTCTAGAATTGTTTCCGTTGGTGGTGGCTGTGATGGTATGGAATGGTGAGCTGAGGGATAGGAAGGTGACTTTCCACTCCTGACAATCTGGGAGTGGTATTTGCGATCAATAAGTTGACAGCGAAGTCGAGGCCGGTGAATTCGGCTTCTCCGAGTGTTTGTCCTGGGAATGCTTGAGGGGGAATGTGTTTTTTCGGGCGGTGCATGTACCCGGGAAGCAAAATGTGATTGCTGACTCTCTTTCCGTTGCCAGTGGCAGGTAGTTTCGGGAAGCAGCCCCCGGAGGCGAAGTTGGATGGGTAAGAATGCCCAAGGGCATTGTGGCAGATGGACTTCTTAAAGGTTTGAAGATAGGCGAGAGGAGCTTTAGCCCAGAGTACGTTAAGAGCTTACGTGCCAGTATGGAAACGGTGGTTTTGTAGGCCTGTACAGGATGGGATCAGCTGTCAAAAGAGGAATGGGGTGTGGTACTTAGTTGATTGGGTGCAGGAATGGAAAGAGGCAAAGATTGTCAAAAGTCCATGGTGAATCGTCAGGTGGCCGGCAGTTAGCCTTTCTGTTAAGCTGATGGGATGGGTCGATTTAACAAGAGTTCTGGGTAAAATTGGTGGTTGAGAGGTGTTTGTAGAGGTGGAGCTGTGGGGGACAAAAAGACGTCCACTTGTATTGGGTTTACTATTAAAGTAGTTGGGGCTTTGGAGGAGGTGTGCAATTCGAAGTTTGCGTATTATTTGATCGGGTGGCTTTTGTATTAGCTTTTTTCGGGGCTTTTAGGGTGTTGGAATTGGTAGGGGCCAATAGAAAGGACAATGGTGGTATCGGGTTGAGAGATGTGGTGATATCAAGGGAGGAAGTGTCTATTTGGCTTAGAAAATTAAGACAGATCAGGAGGGTGTGCGCCACTCAATCAAGTTATTCGCTATCGGGGTGTTTGTTGCCCGGTAGGTTCACTGGTGGACTATCTGAGGATCAGGCCAAGAGGTGAGGGCCCTCTTCTGAGGCCATGAGGATGGAGGAGCATTGTCCAAATATCAGTTTGGGGCGGTGCTTAGTAGGAGGGCTTTGTCCGTGGCAGGGGTGGATCCGAAAGACTTTGGATGCCATTATTTAGAATAGGCGCGGGCAACTGAGGCGCATGAATTGGGTTTGAGTGAGGAAGTTGTGAAGAAGGTGGGAAGGTGGAATGTCGGGGCTGTTTTAAACGGTTATGTTCGGCCCCAAACATGATAGCATAGTTTTGTTCTTTCTCGACAGGTCCAGTTCAGTGTTGGATAGTTGGACATTCTTTCATTTACTGGGCGAGAAAGGCAGCAGCAACAAAGGAAGGGGGAATCCAGTTGGGACTTCCTCGGGAACAGGTTGGGGTAAAGTGGTTTGGGGTAAGAGGGTCTCAGATGGGAAGGGGGTAGTGGCTACAGTGAGTAAGTATGCCAGGCTGTACAAGCCTCCTGACATTTTTGGTGATACACGCTGGAGGAAATGACTTGGGTTTTATGGCTCAAAAAGATTTGATTGACCAGTTGAAGGGGTGGCATGCGTAGGTTGAAGGTTTTGTTCCCGAAGGTGATAATTGTGTGGTCAGAAATTGAGGACAAGGTTGGAATGGCGTTCAGCTTGGGAAGTCAGGAGGCTGGACTTATCCAGAAGAAAGGTTAAACAGGACGCTATCTCAGGTTTTGTTTCTCAGTTGGGGGGTTTTGGCATTCGCATGTTGAATTTGAAGGGGAATCAGGCAGATGCTTTTTTATTAAGGATGGGGTGCATCTCAACGAAGTTGGGTTGCACTTATTTAATTTTAACCTAAAAGAAGGGGTACAGAAGGCCTTAGCCCGGTTGGGCTGTGGTGTCCGACGCGTTAGGTCGGTTCTGTGGCGGGTTGCTGGCCTTATCAGGCGAGTTTTATGTGGTAATGGTACCCTCATCGGACGATGGGGAGAGTTTAAGAAAAGGGGGCGTGCCTGGCCGCAGCCAGTGGAAGGCACGTGTGGTGGATGATGGACAGCACCCCAGGGTTTTTTGTAACCACATTGGTTAGGTGGTTGTGTTATTTGTAACATTTGTTTGTTTAATAAATGCGGGCTGCGGCCTTTTGTACCCAAAACTTGGTCATGTTTGGTTATTGGTTCACAAGAAGAGTGCCCGAATGTAGTAGTGTCAAAGAAGCCCCGGAAGGAATGAATTGAGAGCAGGGGCATGTGACCACACTACAGGCCAATAGCAGTGGTTGCTAGGCAGAGTTTAGGGGAGGAGGAGCTGGTATAAGTAATTGAGGGTAGTGAGGCGGAAGCCAGCATCAGTTTCCATTTTGAAAGCGGGGGAAAAGCCTCCCTCCCTCCCCTCCCTGTTTTATGAATTTGGAAGTCGCAGCTGGATGGGGCGGGTGCTGGCCTTATCAGGCGAGTTTTATGTGGTAATGGTACCTCATCGGACGATGGGGAGAGTTTAAGAAAAGGGGGGCGTGCCTGGCAGCATCAGTGGAAGGCACTGGTGTGGTGGATGATGGACAAGCACCCCAGGGTTTTTTGTAACCACATTTGGTTAGGTGGTTGTGTTATTTGTAAACATTTGTTTGTTTAATAAATGCGGGCTGCGGCCTTTTGTACCCCAAAACTTTGGTCATGTTTGGTATATTGGTTCACAGAAGGAGTGCCGAAATGTGTGAGTCAATGATTATATACATATATATTTATGTGTTAATATGTTTATATACACATTTTAACACATAACTATCTATGTACATAAGCATATACCTATATAGCTACATAGCATATACCTATATATTTACAGGGAACACAGTCCCCATTAGACTGTAATGTAAAGGCCCTTTTCAGTGCCATTTTTTTCTAACACCCCACAGCCACTCTTTAAGGCCTAAAAAACTGCTTTGTGCAGTTATTTTTGGGGTTAATTGGGGGCATTTAGAAAATTAACAGAGATCTGATCTCTGGTTAATTTTCAGAGCAGCTAATTGCTACCCCAGCTGACGGTAGCAATAACCAGCCACAGCTGGTTTAATTATTGCGCACCTGTAAAAGGGCGAATTTTCCAGTTTATGGGCGCTCGCATTAAATTAGCGACTCCATTTGTAATCCTAGCTCTAAGTGTTTTTAAAATCAGCTCTAGAATCTATCTAAACTTTTAAGGGACTTTAATTGATCACTTCTGATAAAGATGCACTGTAAATTGTTTTATAATCTAGCTGTGCTTATTCTAATACTCTGTGCTCCAGCCGCTCACTTCAAAACTCATATTTTTTTATGAGCAAACTGTTTGAACTGTTCTCAATCAGTGCTCTAGCAGTACGGCCCTTTTTTTTAATTAGCGCGCCAACTGGAGAACAGTTCAACCTCTTAGGTCAAAAAAAAATCTGAATTGAGGGTCCAGACTCCGGGTAATAGAATGGCACAGCTAGATTAAAATGTAAGTTACAACATATCGTCATTACAGTGATCAATTAAAGTCCCTGTAAAATATTGCTTAGATTCCGGGCATGAGTTTAAAACTTGTAAAGATTACTATCACTTTAAGAATTGTAGGGCTTTGCCCTAAAATGTTGAAGCTCTTTTGTAGGAAAATCCAAAAAAAAAACCCTTTTCTTTGCCCTGAAAAGGTGGAAAGGGTATTTCTGCTTGGGCTTGCCCTTAGGAGGGCATTTGGTTGGGCAATGCCCAGAAAGTGATTCCTTACTAGAAACAATAAAAAATAATAATTTTTTCAGTTAAATTACATTATATGCTAGCAAGATAAATAATAAAAGTACGTTGTAAACCCTTTATAAACTATGGAACAATGATGACTCAATGTAGAAAGGGAGTCGCATACTTGAGCCCTTTAATCACTTAAGTAATTTATATATTTGTAATGTGGTATGATGATTATGTGACATTAAATGCCCCAACCAAATGACCTTTACAGGGCAATTTTTTTTAGAAAATAATTATTTTTTGGGTTAGGTTTTTTTTTTTTTATTAGGATTTTTTAAGAATAGATTCTTTTTATAAGGCAAAATTAGGTGGAATCACTTGGCGGCACTACCCCTACCAAATGCCCAACAAGTGACATTTACAGGGCAATCTTTTATGTGGGATAAGGTTATTTTCTCAGGTTAGGATTTTTCACCTGCAAAAGGCTTTATCATTGTAGGGCAAATCCCTGCAAGGGCACTTCTCATGGCACTTTGTTAGTGTAGGTTTTTTAAGATAGGCTTTCTTTTGGTGGTTACTATAGTTTTAGAATAAGGTTTTGTTTACTAAAAGAGCTGATTACTTCACCTAGGGCACTGCCCGACAAATGCCCTATTCATGGCAATATTTAGATAAGGTTTTAGTGTTAGTTGAGGGTTCGTTATTTTGAGTTTGACTTTTATTTTTTAAGAGGACTATTAGTTTTAGTATAGGTCTAACTGTTTTGTTTTCTGTTAAGTTAGTTTTTTTTTATTTCTGAAATGTTAGGGTTTTATGTTCTGTAGTGGTAACTTTTTATTTTCTGTACTGTTAAGTTTTCTTTTTTATAATGTAGGGGGGTGTCTAGGTTAGGGGTGTTGGGGATTTAGATATTAGGAGGCTACTTAGTGGTGGGCTATGTGGAGAATTAGGGGTTCATAGTGTACAGAGTTAATTGTTTTAGGGCTATGTAATGGTTTAGGGGTTAATAGTGTAGGGAGGTTAACTGCAGTGAGCTATGTGGCGGTTTAGGGGTTAATAGTGTAGGGAGTTGATTTTGGTGGGCTATGTTGCAGTTTAGGGGTTTTAGTGTAGGAGTATTTATTGCAGTGGGGCAATTTGGTGGTTTAGCGAATTAATTAGTGTAGGGAGTTAATTGCGGTGGGATATGTGGCAGTTAGGTGGTTAATGGTATAGTGGGGTAATTTGCAGTTAGGTTTGTGGTGGTTTAGGGTTTTAGGAAGTAGGGTCTTATTGTGATTCTTGTAAGAGCATGAGTATGGGTGTTTGGCATTTTTTCAGTATTCACAATCATTGAAGTCTATAAGGCTATACGCTAATGCAATCATAACTTCTCAAGATGGTGACTTTTGCGCAATTCAGGTTCGCTTTGCACACATCATTTTTACTTTTAACTCACAATAAGAGGACAACTAGATGCACACAAAAAACTGTGCTCTAGCCGAAGTTAACACTCGTGTGGGAGCACACAAATAGTGATCCATTTTAATTTTAGCCCGTTATTAGCAAAGCAATAGTGTTATATGTCTTTTATTTATTTTTTATGCTAGTTTCTTTTTCAATAAAGTGTCAGGTCCCTATAGTTGATATGAGAAGTATCAAATTTATTGTCTATAAGGGATGGGGCGAATGTTCTGAAACATTCTAAAAGGAAATACATTTTAAACACATTCGTTGTTCGTTTGATTTTGTAAAAAAAATGATTTAATGTAATGGTATTTCCTAATGCTTTGTTTAAATGTAATATTCTATTAGATTTTTTTAATTTGAATATTGCATAATTAAATCGATATATTTGTAATAGTATTTCATAAAAGCTACTCTTTAAACGTAATATTCAAATTATTGCAAAATATACAAATATTTGTATCTATTATGTATCAATTTACTTAAATTGCCTGCCCACACAAACTTATAAGCTTCTGAATAGTATTTATCAAATTGAATGTTTAAGTTCAAAATTTCAAATGTGAATATTCAATCTATTATGATGTCTTGTAGCATTGAACAAATCCTTTCTGTGTTTTCAGACTCCCATTGATTACTATGGCATACGCGGGCCTCAAGGGTGGTGGTTTGAATGACTAGGTATGCTGCGTCGGAGTTGACGCGAGCAATACTGTTGAATGTTTGATAAATTGGGAAGAGGGTTGTTACGGCTTACCCTTAGTCTCGCCTGAGAGATGGACCGCTTAGTAGCCTGGATTCCTATTGCTGAGTGGGGGCAGAAACTGCTTTCCATAGTATTCTATATGAGTCTCGCAAATGTAGAATAATCCCCCTTAGCTGTAGTACAGCTAGGATACCCTTCTGCCCACAAAAACGAGTCAACGCTGCGATTGAGGGACAACAAGAACTGAGAGACTGGGATGCCAGCCTGCTTTTTTATTTAGGTTACATGCACACAGGGCACTACCTCCCAGGGGGGGAAGCATAAAATCCCCCATCACACATTTAGACAAAGCCCTTGGGACAGGCCACCGCAGATAACAAGTACACACAAGAAAACAATTGAGTCCTTCTTATCACCTAGCAGAGAATGCTATCACAAACTTAATTACAGTACACAATATGCTAGGAAACCTGCCTCAGAAAATAGTTTTCTCAAAACTGAACAGAGTTAACCCTTTATGAAATGATACTTGTTACAGTTTTCTTGGAGCCCTTCTTAGGCGTCTGGCTTGGCTGGTTCAGGCATTGCTGCTGGGAAATAAGTTTCTTCACAACAAAATAACTAATGCTTCTGTAACAAGGGTCAAATAGAGTCAAATGTGAATTCGGAAACATCTGGAATGATGCAAGCGTTGATCTGCATCAGATTGAGATCGTGGGAGTATATATTTACGTCACATGTTTCAACATGTGATGATCTTGACGCTTTGTTAACTAGCTTTCTTGTGGACCATGGAATAGTAAATATTTTTCTTTTAACCATCTGCCCAGGCTGGGGCCTCTTTTTCTATTTCAAGATTTGTCATTGGAGAGGTGGCTGACTCCTTGCTCCTGTGCCTAGTTGTTTGGGTGCTGTTCCCCATACTCATTTTCCGCTTTGTTAACTATGGTGGATCAATTTCGTGTCAAATTTGAATAAGGATTCCAGCGTATTATCAGTTGAAGCTTTGATAAATGTACTCGTATGAGGCCTATTTATCAAGCTGTCAACCGCAAATACGCTGGAATTCCACAGCGTAAATGTGGCGAGCCTGATTAGCCTCATTTATCAAGCCTACAGACCGGCAAATGTTGAAATTTGTGATGTAACATACGATCCTCCGGTCTCAGTCCGACACAGATCGATGCTTACGTCATTACAGATGTTCCAAATTCAAATTCGGCACTATCTGACACTTATGCAAGTTATCAAACATCTAACAGGTATGCCAGCCACTATTCCGGCCCAGCGTACCTGCTTTTCAATCCGCCGCCCTGTAGCCCACGGATGCCATAGGAATCAATGGAAGTCTGAAAGCAGCGAAAGCTCATGTTCGCTGCTGCCTGATATCCGATTGATTTCTATGGTAGAATAAAAAATATGTTTACACTAACACCCTAACATAAGCATCGGGTCTAAACACCCCTAATCTGCCGCCCCGACATTGCCACCACTAAAATAAAATGTATTTACCCCTGTCCTGCCGCTCCTAGACCCCGCGCAACTAAATAAAGTTATTAACCCCTATCCCGCTGCTCCCGGACCCCGCCGCCACCTATAATGTTATTAACCCCACTATACTGCCGCTTCGGACCCCACCGCAACTAAATAAAGTTATTAACCCATAAACCCCTGGCCTCCCACATCACTACCACTTACTAAACCTATTAACCCCTAAACTGCCAGCCTCCCACATCGCCATCAACTAAATTACCTATTAACCCCTAAACCTAACAACCTGCTAACTGTACATTAAAATTACATCATCCCTATCTAATAATAAATTTAAACTTACCTTTAGATTTAAATTAAACTATTTTAAACTATTAATTAACCTACCCTAACTATATACTACAATTACATTAAACTATATTAAACTAATAATTTAATCTACCCTAACTGTTATACTAAAATTACATTAAACTATATTAAACTAATAATTAATCTACCCTAACTCTTATACTAAATTACATAAAACTATAAATTAAATTAACTAAATTACATATTTAAAACCTAACCCTTCTCAAATAATTTAAATCTACTATTAAAAATTACAAAGTTACAAAAAACTAGCAACTAAGTTACACAAAATAACAAACACTAAGTTACAAAAAATAAACACTAAATTACACAAAAAATATCAAATATTTAAACTAATTACACCTCATCTAAGAGCCCTATGAAAATAAAACAGCCCCCCCCCAAAAATAAAAAAAAACCCTAGCCTACAATAAACTACCAATGGCCCTTAAAAGGGCCTTTTGCGGGGCATTGCCCCAAAGAAATCAGCTCTTTTACCTGTAAATAAAATACAAACAACCCCCCAACAATAAAACCCACTACCCACACAACCAACCCCCAAATAAAATTATATCTAAAAAAACCTAAGCACTTCATTGCCCTGAAAAGGGCATTTGGATGGGCATTGCCCTTAAAAGGGAATTTATCTCTTTTTCCGCCCAAAGTCCCTAAACTAAAATTAAAACCCACCCAATAAACCCTTGCAAAAACCTAACACAACCCTGAAGATCCACTTACAGTTTTTGAAGACCCTACATCCATCCTCAACAAAGCGGCAGGAAGTCCTCAGCAAAGCCGGCAGAAGTCTTCATCCAAGCAGGCCGAAGTCTTCATCCAAGCCGGCAGAAGTCTTCATCCAGACGGCATCTTCTATCTTCATCCATCCGGCGCGGAGCGGCTCCATTTTCAAGTCATCCAGCACAGAGCAACCCTCTTCTGGAACAATTAAGTTTATTTTAAATGATGTCATCCAAGATGGCGTCCCTTATATTCCAATTGGCTGATAGAATTCTATCAGTCAATCAGAATAAAGGTTGAAAAAATCCCTATTGCTGTTGCAATCAGCCAATAGGATTATGCTTCCATCCTATTGGCTGATCCAATCAGCCAATAGAATGCAAGCTCAATCCTATTGGCTGATTGGATTAGCCAATAGGATGAAAGCTCAATCCTATTGGCTGATTTTTTTAACCTTAATTCCGATTGGCTGATAGAATTCTATCAGCCAATCGGAATCTAAGGGACTCAATCTTGGATGATGTAATTTAAGGGAAACTTCATTGTTCCAGAAGATGTCAATTGAAGAGGATGCTCCGCGCCGGATGTCTTGAAGATGGAGCCGCCTCTGTGCCGGATGGATGAAGAATAGAAGATGCCGTCTGGATTAAGACTTCTGCCAGCTTGGATGAAGACTTCGGCCCACTTGGATGAAGACTTCTGCGCGCTTCGCTAAGGACTTCTTGCCGCTTCCTTGAGAATGGATGTCGGGTCTTCAAAAACTGTAAGTGGATCTTCGAGGGTTAGTGTTTTTTAGATAGAATTTTATTTTGGGGGAATGGTTGTGTGGGTGGTGGGTTTTACTATTGGGGGGTATGTGTATTTTTATTTACAGGTAATAGATTTATTTGGGGCAATGCCCTGCAAAAGGCCCTTTTAAGGGCCATTGGCAGTTTAGTTTAGGCTAGGGTTTTTTTATTTTGGGGGGGGTTATTTTCATAGGGCTCTTAGATTAGGTAAATATTAGTTTAAATATTTGATAATTTATTTATTTTTTTGTGTAACTTAGTGTTTGTTTTGCAACTAACTAACGCCTAGATTTAGAGTTCTGCGGCCAAAAGGGTGTGTTAGCTACGCTTGCGTGCTTTTTTTCACCCCGCACCTTTTAAATACCGCTGGTATTTAGAGTTCACAGAAGGGCTGCGTTAGGCTCCAGAAAGGGAGCATATAGCATAATTTACCGCCACTGCAACTCTAAATACCCAGCTTACGGACGCGGGCCAACTTCAAAAATGTGCTCGTGCACGATTCCCCATAGGAAACAATGGGGCCGTTTGAGCTGAAAAAAACCTAACACCTGCAAAAAAGCAGCGTTCAGCTCCTACGCAGCCTCATTGTTTCCTATGGGGAAACACTTCCTATGTCTGCACCTAACACCCTAACATGTACCCCGAGTCTAAAAACCCCTAACCTTACACTTATTAACCCTAATCTGCCGACCCCTCTATCGCTGACCCCTGCATATTTTTTTAACCCCTAATCTGCAGCTCCATACACCGCCGCCACCTACGTTATCCCTATGTACCCCTAATCTGCTGCCCCTAACACCGCCGACCCCCTATATTATATTTATTAACCCCTAATCTGCCGCCCCCAACGTCGCCGCCACCTACCTACAATTATTAACCCCTAATCTGCCGACCGGACCTCACCGCTACCTATAATAAAGTTATTAACCCCTAATCCACCTCACTCCTGCCTCAATAACCCTATAATAAATAGTATTAACCCCTAATCTGCCCTCCCTAACATCACTTTCAGCAGATTAGGGGTTAATACTTGAATTTAGGTGTCGGTGATGTTAGGGAGGGCAGATTAGGGGTTTAATACTATTTATTATAGGGTTATGAGGCGGGAGTGAGGCGGATTAGGGGTTAATAACTTTATTATAGTAGCTGTGAGGTCCGGTCAGCAGATTAGGGGTTAATAATTGTAGGTAGGTGGTGGAGACGTTGGGGGCAGCAGATTAGGGGTTAATAAATATTATGTAGGGGTCGGCAGTGTTAGGGGCAGCAGATTAGGGGTACATAGGGATAACGTAGGTTGCGACGGTGTGCGGTCGGCAGATTAGGGGTTAAAAAAAATTATTAGAGTGGCGGCGATGTGGGGGGCCTCGGTTTAGGGGTACATAGGTAGTTTATGGGTGTTAGTGTACTTTAGAGCACAGTAGTTAAGAGCTTTATGAACCGGCGTGTAATGTTATTTTCAAACATTAGAAAAAAATTACAACAATTTTAAACGAATTACACCTACTCTAAGCCCCCTAATAAAATAACAAAGACCCCCAAAATAAAAAAATGCCCTACCCTATTCTAAATTACAAAAGTTCAAAGCTCTTTTACCTTACCAGCCCTTAAAAGGACCTTTTGTGGGGCATGCCCAAAGAATTCAGTTCTTTTGCCTGTAAAAAAAAACATACAATACCCCCCCCAACATTACAACCCACCACCCACATACCCCTAATCTAACCCAATCCCCCTTAAATAAACCTAACACTAAGCCCCTGAAGATCTTCCTACCTTGTCTTCACCATGCCAGGTATCACCGATCGTTCCAGGCTCCGAAATCTTCATCCAAGCCCAAGCGGGAGCTAGACATCCATCATCCGGTGGCTGAAGAGGTCCAGAAGAGGCTCCAAAGTCTTCATCCTATCCGGGAAGAAGAGGCGATCCGGACCGGCAACCATCTTGATCCAAGCGGCATCTTCTATCTTCATCCGATGACGACCGGCTCCATCTTGAAGACCTCCACCGCGGACCCATCTTCTTCTTCCGACGACTTCCCGATGAATGACGGTTCCTTTAAGGGACGTAATCCAAGATGGCGTCCCTCGAATTCTGATTGGCTGATAGGATTCTATCAGCCAATCGGAATTAAAGTAGGAAAATTCTGATTGGCTGATTCCATCAGCCAATCAGAATCAAGTTCAATCCGATTGGCTGATCCGATCAGCCAATCAGATTGAGCTCGCATTCTATTGGCTGATCGGAACAGCCAATAGAATGCAAGCTCAATCTGATTGGCTGATTGAATCAGCCAATCAGATTGAACTTGATTCTGATTGGCTGATGGAATCAGCCAATCACAATTTTCCTACCTTAATTCTGATTGGCTGATAGAATCCTATCAGCCAATCGGAATTCGAGGGACGCCATCTTGGATGACGTCCCTTAAAGGAACCGTCATTCGTCGGGAAGTCGTCGGAAGAAGAAGATGGGTCCGCGGTGGAGGTCTTCAAGATGGAGCCCGGTCGTCATCGGATGAAGATAGAAGATGCCGCTTGGATCAAGATGGTTGCCGGTCCGGATCGCCTCTTCTTCCCGGATAGGATGAAGACTTTGGAGCCTCATCTGGACCTCTTCATCCACCGGATGATGGATGTCTAGCCCCCGCTTGGGCTTGGATGAAGATTTCGGAGCCTGGACCGATCGGTGATACCTGGCATGGTGAAGACAAGGTAGGAAGATCTTCAGGGGCTTAGTGTTAGGTTTATTTAAGGGGGGTTTGGGGTAGAGTAGGGGTATGTGGGTGGTGGGTTGTAATGTTGGGGGGGTATTGTATGTTTTTTTTTACAGGCAAAAGAGCTGAATTCTTTGGGGCATGCCCCACAAAAGGTCCTTTTAAGGGCTGGTAAGGTAAAAGAGCTTTGAACTTTTGTAATTTAGAATAGGGTAGGGCATTTTTTTATTTTGGGGGTCTTTGTTATTTTATTAGGGTGCTTAGAGTAGGTGTAATTAGTTTAAAATTGTTGTAATTTTTTTCTAATGTTTGTAAATATTTTTTTATTTTTTGTAACTTAGTTGTTTTTTATTTTTTGTACTTTAGTTAGTTTATTTAATTGTATTTATTTGTAGGAATTGTATTTAATTTATTTATTGATAGTGTAGTGTTAGGTTTAATTGTAGATAATTGTAGGTAGTTTATTTAATTTATTTATTGATAGTGTAGTGTTAGGTTTAATTGTAACTTAGGTTAGGATTTATTTTACAGGTAATTTTGTAATTATTTTAACTAGGTAACTATTAAATAGTTATTAACTATTTAATAGCTATTGTACCTGGTTAAAATAATTACAAAGTTGCCTGTAAAATAAATATTAATCCTAAAATAGCTACAATATAATTATAATTTATATTGTAGCTATATTAGGGTTTATTTTACAGGTAAGTATTTAGCTTTAAATAGGAATAATTTATTTAATAAGAGTTAATTTATTTCGTTAGATTTAATATATTTTTAATTTAGGGGGGGTGTTAGGGTTAAAGTTAGACTTAGCTTTAGGGGTTAATACATTTATTAGAGTAGCGGTGAGCTCCTGTCGGCAGATTAGGGGTTAATACTTGAAGTTAGGTGTCGGCATTGTTAGGGAGGGCAGATTAGGGGTTAATACTATTTATTATAGGGTTATTGAGGCGGGAGTGAGGCGGATTAAGGGTTAATACATTTATTATAGTAGTGCTCAGGTCCGGTCGGCAGATTAGGGGTTAATAAGTGTAGTTAGGTGGAAGCGACGTAGGGGTCGGCGATGTTAGGGCAGCAGATTAGGGGTACATAGGGATAATGTAGGTGGCGGGGGGTGTACGGAGCGGCATATTAGGGGTTAAAAATAATATGCAGGGGTCAGCGATAGCGGGGGCGGCAGATTAGGGGGTTAATAAGTGTAAGGTTAGGGGTGTTTAGACTCAGGGTACATGTTAGAGTGTTAGGTGCAGACTTAGGAAGTGTTTCCTCATAGAAAATAATGGGGCTGCGTTAGGAGCTGAACGCGGCTTTTTTGCAGGTTTTAGTTTGTTTTTTCAGCTCAAACAGCCCCATTGTTTTCTATGGGGGAATCGTGCACAAGCACGTTTTTGAAGCTGGCCGCGTCCGTAAGCAATGCTGGTATCGAGAGTTGAAGTTGCGGTAAATATGCTCTACGCTCCTTTTTTGGAGCCTAACGCAGCCATTCTGTGAACTCTAAATACCAGCGGTATTTAAAAGGTGCGGCCAAAAAAAAGCACGCATAGCTGACGCACCCCTTTGGCCGCAAAACTCTAAATCTAGGCGTTAGTTAGTTGTGGCAGTGTCGGGAGTGGCGGAATAGGGGTTAATAACTTTATTAGAGTTACGATGGGCTCCGGGAGCAGCGGGGATAGGGGTTAATAACTTTATTAGAGTTACGGTGGGCTCCGGGGAGCAGCGGGATAGGGGTTAATAACTTTATTTAGTTGCGGCGGGGTCCGGGAGCGGCGGGATAGGGTTTAAATATTTTAGTATAGCTGCGGTGTTTAGTGACAGGGTATAAATAAAGCTGGTAAAAAGCTGAATAGCAGCGAGATTGATGACTGTTAGCTGCTCATCGCCCCGTACTTGGTGCACGGCTTTTTGACAGCTTTTTTGTTAAATATAGAGAGTGTATTCAGGTCCGCGGCTGTGGTGTTAGGCGATGTCAGGTGAGCGTATTGGTGCCGGCGAATGCAGCACAGTTGACGGCTTGATAAGTAGGCCTCTATGTTTCCATATTAATTTGGCCTCAGATGCAACACTTCCCATAGGGGTCTGAAGAGTCTCAAGCATACATTACTGGCTTCTAGGAGTTTTGATTCTCCTCATCCACTGTTTAACTACACAAGCTATGCTTTACTAAAAACTACAAAAGCTGTGCTTTACTAAAAAACTACACAAGCTATGCTTTACTAAAAAACTACACAAGCTATGCTTTACTAAAAAACTACACAAGCTGTGCTTTACTAAAAAACTACACAAGCTATGCTTTACTAAAAATCTACACAAGCTATGCTTTACTAAAAAACTACACAAGCTATGCTTTACTAAAAAAACTACACAAGCTGTGCTTTACTAAAAAACTACACAAGCTATGCTTTACTAAAAAACTACACAAGCTGTGCTTTACTAAAAAACTACACAAGCTATGCTTTGCTAAAAAACTACACAAGCTATGCTTTACTAAAAACTACACAAGCTATGCTTTACTAAAAACTACACAAGCTATGCTTTACTAAAAACTACATAAGCTATGCTTTACTAAAAAAACTACACAAGCTATGCTTTACTAAAAAACTACACAAGCTATGCTTTGCTAAAAATCTACACAAGCTATGCTTTACTAAAAACAACACAAGTTATGCTTTACTAAAAAACTACACAAGCTATGCTTTACTAAAAAAACTACACAAGCTATGCTTTACTAAAAAACTACACAAGCTGTGCTTTACTAAAAAACTACACAAGCTATGCTTTACTAAAAAAACTACACAAGCTGTGCTTTACTAAAAAACTACACAAGCTATGCTTTACTAAAAAACTACACAAGCTATGCTTTACTAAAAACTACACAAGCTATGCTTTACTAAAAACTACACAAGCTATGCTTTACTAAAAAAAACTACACAAGCTGTGCTTTACTAAAAAACTACACAAGCTATGCTTTACTAAAAAACTACACAAGCTATGCTTTACTAAAAAACTACACAAACTATGCTTTACTAAAAAACTGCACAAGCTATGCTTTGCTAAAAATCTACACAAGCTATGCTTTACTAAAAAACTACACAAGCTATGCTTTACTAAAAAACTACACAAGCTATGCTTTACTAAAAACCACACAAGCTATGCTTTACTAAAAACTACACAAGCTATGCTTTACTAAAAACTACACAAGCTATGCTTTACTAAAAAAACTACACAAGCTATGCTTTACTAAAAAAACACACAAGCTATGCTTTACTAAAAAACTACACAAGCTATGCTTTACTAAAAACTACACAAGCTATGCTTTACTAAAAACTACACAAGCTATGCTTTACTAAAAACTACACAAGCTATGCTTTACTAAAAACTACACAAGCTATGCTTTACTAAAAACTACACAAGCTATGCTTTACTAAAAAACTACACAAGCTATGCTTTACTAAAAACTACACAAGCTATGCTTTACTAAAAACTACACAAGCTGTGCTTTACTAAAAACTACACAAGTTATGCTTTACTAAAAAAACTACACAAGCTATGCTATACTAAAAACTACACAAGCTATGCTTTACTAAAAACTACACAAGCTATGCTTTACTAAAAACTACACAAGCTATGCTTTACTAAAAACTACACAATCTATGCTTTACTAAAAACTACACAAGCTATACTTTACTGATATAAAGGCTGCTCTCTGAGGAAAGATAGAATTCAATTTAAGCACCATACAAATAAATACAGAGTCTCTATATTATCAAATAACACAGAAGAAAAGTGATCCCAGCATTTTGCTCTGCATTGAAATGTGTATCTCTAGTTAAAAACAGTGGCTTAGAGGGGGCATGGGAGAAAACAAAAGTTTACAAGCTGCCATCATAAATGCTGAACCACACAGTGTATGCAGCTCACCTTCTCAGCTTCTCTTTGTGCTGTCACTCTGTACCACACCGGAGGTCAGGTAAGGGGAGGATAGTGAAGAGAGAGGAGCTGCAGTAAAAATTTACATTGAGCTATATTAAAATGGTGACACCTACAGGTCGATATGAAAAGTGCAGGCACAAATTAGATATTAAAGGGACAGTCTAAACAATAATTTTTATTGTTTTAAAAGATAGATAATCCCTGTATTACCCATTTCCTAGTTCTGCATAACCAACACTGTTATATCAATACACTTTTTTACCTTGATTATCAAGTATCTAAGCCTCTGTAAACTGCCCCTTATTTCAGTTCTTTTGACAGACTTGCATTTTAGCCAATCAGTGCTAGCTCCTAGGAACTCCACGTGCGTGAGCACAGTGTTATCTATATGACACACATGAACTAACACAATCTAGTGGTGAAAAACTGTCAAAATGCCCTGAGATAAGAGGCAGCCTTTAAGGGCTTAGAAATTAGCATATGAACCGCCTACATTTAGCTTTCAACTAAGAATACCAAGAGAATAAAGCAAAATTGTTGATAAAAGTAGATAGGAACATTTTTAAAATTAGATGCCCTATTTGTATCATGAAAGGTTTTTTTTTGGACTAGACTGTCCCTTTAACTTGCACCACTTTCTTTCTGCAGACATCCTGCATTTTCTGCGATGACATCACAGATCGCAGCATGTTCCACCTTTGGGATCTATACCTATACATAATCATGTATATATAAGTATAAATATATATGTGTGCAAGAAAATATAATTTTTATATATATATATATATATATATGTGTGTGTATGTATGAATAAATAGAACATATTCTGCTATGTGAAGATCTTTGGAATATAAAATATTCAATATTTTCATGTTGGGTTAGTGCACTTGAGAATGGGCGATTGGGTTTGTTATTGTGCGCCTAATATTATAAGTTCAGTTTTTTACATGTGCCAGGTTAGCGCACAAGTGGCAAAATGTTACTTTCAACTCATAATACTAGTGAAACAGGACATGCGCAAAAAGCTTACTTCAAGCGCAGTTAACGCTCAAGCAGTTTTTAAATTGTGCTCCACTTGTAATCTAGCCCTAGTTTTCTTATTTAGCTATTAATGGTGTAGATTGTTCTTTTTGGGTGTATTTTGTTTTTGATTTGTTATTTAGTATAATGAGAATTTAAATGTGTTTCATGCATTTTCTAAATGAGATTTCACTCCTCTTTGATGTCAGCAGTTGCTGCAGTTTTAAAGTATATATAGCATTACATAACCAATTTATTTTAATCTGACTTGATATCTGCATAGACTGCAAGATTGTGCAGAATGAGAAATTTACATTTTATCTTCACACGTTCAGTTATTGACTGTTATTGGAAAAAATAAGCATAGAATGATTGTGAAAATGATGACTTGCTATACTATAAGACCCTATAAAGAAGACATTAAAATCAATTTTGCAATTTTTCGAGGCATTTATGGGTTAGCGTATATAATTGCGAGGGGATTTTCTACGATATTGTGTTACACCACTTACACGCTAAAAGGCTTGCTTGTGCTGTGACATCATTAATTTAGGGGATTAGAACATGTTTTTTTCAATTAAAACAGACAAATTAATTATATTGGTGATTACCATTAATGTGTTGGAAAAACTGCATATTACCAATCTACGATGTGCATATGCATACACAAAATGTAATTATAGGGTCATTACAAGAAAGGGCAATGGTCACTTTATTTGGATTTACATCCTTAGCACAGTTTACAATGATCGCTGGAGTGCACCTAGGGTTGACATATGGGCTATGTTTTTATGGACACATCACATATAAATGCTGCAGTTGTGCAGAGGGGAACAGGAATAGTAATCTCTAGCCTCATTATACATGTGCTGTCTTGGGGTGCAATGCATGTTACCATATGCACACTTTGAAATATGGGTAGCTTAGAAAACTGCTAGTGAAACTAGTACACTGAGCAAACGTCATGTTGGAGACTACTATATAAAATGTGCACACATTATGATTACGTGTTGTTAAACATGGCCGAGGCATTATGTAGTTTGCAAACTGTTATGGACAGCAATTACATGGGCAACACTTTAGAAACATTTGCTTACATTGTAGATGTGAATATTACAAAATTAGCATCAATAAAAGGAAGAAATAGCTTCATGCACACATGAAAATAAATATTACAATACATTTATAGAGATTTCTTTTGAGCGCCTGAACAATGTTCCAAACACATTCACATTGTGCACACAAAAATATGTTTATGTAATCAACATGCTAACCTTTAATAGAGTTTTTACCCTCACATTTGCTATATAGCACAAAGAAGTCACCTCTATGTAAATACAGAGGCCACTACTTGTGACAGATTTGTTTAAAGGGTCAGTGTATTAGAATGATTGCACACTTCCTATTATAAGTTTTCATTGTGTACTATTACTTTGAATTGGATTATTTTCAATAGTTAAACATTATCCTAGTGTTATGAATTACTAAAAAATATTTTATTCAAATTGCAAGATATAGCCAAATATTTGTATTTTATTAATAAATAGATATACACTGCAGCTTCTTTAAAACAAAACACATAAATGATGTACACTACACTGTACATTAAAGGGACACTGTATCCAAAAAAAATATTTTGTAATTCAGAAAGAGCATGCAATTTTAAGCAACTTTCTAATTTACTCCTATTATCAATTTTCTTCGTTCTCTTGCTATCATTATTTGAAAAAGAAGGCATCTAAGCTTTTTTTGGTTTCAGTACTTTGGACAGCACTTTTTTATTGGTGGATGAATTTATCCACCAATCAGCAAGGACAACCAAGTTGTTCACCAAAAATGGGCCGGCATCTAAACTTACATTCTTGCATTTCAAATAAAGATACCAAGAGAATAAAGAAAATTTGATAATAGGAGTAAATTAGAAAGTTTCTTAAAATGTCAAGCTCTATCTGAATCACGAAAAAACATTTTTGGGTACAGTGTCCCTTTAAGGTGTTGTCATAAAAAATGTCCCATTATTCTAAACATAAACAAACAAAGACACAAATGTTTTATCATTTGGAACATTTATTTAAATGTTTATAGAACTAGCATTTTGTAATTAATACACAATAAATTAAGGTTACATGACAGTGTTCACTTAGAAGTCCAAAGGAAGTGTTGTGGGTTCCAGCAATATTAAAACCAAGATAAAAATGTTATGTGCATTCAGTTTTGCAATATACCATAATTCCTCCCTTAGGCCTTACAGTTAATATCAACTAGGCCTCTGCTAGAATCATTGGATGTAAGGATATCTCAAGTCCCAATAATGCTAGTGATCATGATTTCATTTAGCATATTTTCCCCTGATTTGTTATGTGCTTGGTAATAGTCTATAGTAGTTATTTTGTGGTTTTATAATCCATAAGCAACATTTGTATGGAGTCTTTTGTTGTCTTCACTAATAAAGTATATGGTCAGTCTTGTTTCCTATCAACACAAATAGGTATCTGACATGTGCATAATGTAATACAATTAATTTGCAATTCTAACTGTGCCACATCTAACCAATCCCAATTTTTTTTTAACAAAACAAATGTCAACCATAATTCAATGCAACGTGTAATTGTAATCCATATTAGCAGCCAATACAAATTTAAAACACTTTTTACTAATTGCGCAACAAAAAATATAAATTGGACCCCTTCCTTAAATCCCATTAGACTTGAAAAATATTGCCATGGTGGCATCACGCTTTACCCTGGAAGAAGAGGAGTGAGAAGGATCAACATGAAGGGATGTAGAGCGATATTGCAGATATTGTTATAGATACAGTTATAGACATATATTTATATTTTTATTTGTATTTGTAAATGCAGATTTTTGGTAATTAACATTATTTAAAAAATTATATTTACATAGATGAAAACATATCTGAGCATAAAGAAAAAAAACAAAGGATGAAGGTATGCAAACTACAACTAAATCCTACTTCCTATGACCTACTTACTATAAACTATATACAAAACAAACCTAATAACTATTAACTATTTCTTATTTCATTATAATCTACTTATTTTTAACTCTTAAATATTTACTAATATCTATGAACTACTAGGTAATCTATACTACTTATATCCTTCTCATAACAAATAATTTAGGGTACTATAGTTTTGCCAGACCCTTTAGAAGAAAGTCAGAACCTAACTGTATAATAAGTAGAAATATTCGGCTAGATTACGAGTTGTGTGTTAGGGTTAAAAAGCAGCGTTAAGAGGTCGTAATGCTGCTTTTTAACGCCCTCTGGTATTACGAGTATTGCAGGTACAGGTGTACCGCTCACTTTTTTGGCCAGACTCGGAAATTCTGCAAATCCACTTACGTCAATTGCGTATCCTCTTTTTTCAATGGGACTTGCACAGCACCGGTATTATGAGTCTAACCAAAAGTGAGCGGTAGACCCTCTCCTGTCAAGACTGATACCGCATTTTAAAGTCAGTAGTCCCGCACATTTTATTGGCCTTACCGCAAATCAACTTATGCAATTTGCGTATAGTCTTTTTTCAATGGGACTTCCATAGCGTCGGTATTACAAGGTTTTTTTTAGGCCAAAAAGTGAGCGGTACAGCCTATCCCGCAAGATTTGTAATGCATTCTAAAGTCAGTAGTTAAGAGTTTTACACTACAACGCCGTAGCATAAAACTCTTAACTAAAGTGCTAAAAAGTACACTAACACCCATAAACTACATATTAACCCCTAAACCGAGGCCCCCCCCACATCGCAAACACTAAAATAAATATTTTAACCCCTAATCTGCCGAACCGGACATCGCCGCCACTATAATAAATATATTAACCACTAAACCCCTATTACGAGTATTGCAGGTACAGGTGTATCGCTCACTTTTTTGGCCAGACTCGGAAATTCTGCAAATCCACTTACGTCAATTGCGTATCCTCTTTTTTCAATGGGACTTGCACAGCACCGGTATTACGAGTCTAACCAAAAGTGAGCGGTAGACCCTCTCCTGTCAAGACTGATACCGCATTTTAAAGTCAGTAGTCCCGCACATTTTATTGGCCTTACCGCAAATCAACTTATGCAATTTGCGTATAGTCTTTTTTCAATGGGACTTCCATAGCGTCGGTATTACAAGCTTTTTTTTTAGGCCAAAAAGTGAGCGGTACAGCCTATCCCGCAATATTTGTAACGCATTCTATAGTCAGTAGTTAAGAGTTTTACACTACAACGCCGTAGCATAAAACTCTTAACTAAAGTGCTAAAAAGTACACTAACACCCATAAACTACCTATTAACCCCTAAACCGAGGCCCCCCCCCCACATTGCAAACACTAAAATAAATATTTTAACCCCTAATCTGCCGAACCAGACATCGCCGCCACTATAATTAATATATTAACCCCTAAAACGCTGCACTCCCGCATCTCAAACACTAGTTAAATATTATTAACCCCTAATCTGCCATCCCTAACATCGCCGCCACCTACCTACATTTATTAACCCCTAATCTGCCGCTCCCAATGTCACTGCCACTATATTAAATGTTTTAACCCCTAAACCTAAGTCTAACCTAACCCCCCTAATTTAAATATAATTACAATAAATCTAAATAAAATTACTATAATTACCTAAATAATTCCTATTTAAAACTAAATACTTACCTATAAAATAAACCCTAAGCTAGCTACAATATAACTAATAGTTACATTGTAGCTAGCTTAGGGTTTATTTTTATTTTACAGGCACGTTTGTATTTATTTTAACTAGGTAGAATAGTTATTAAATAGTTATTAACTATTTAATAACTACCTAGTTAAAATAAAGACAAACTTACTTGTAAAATAAAACCTAACCTAAGTTACACTAACACCTAACACTACACTATAATTAAATAAATTAACTAAATTAAATACAATTAATTACAATTAAATAACATTATCTAAAGTACGAAAACAAACAAACATTCAATTACAGAAAATAATAAATTAATTACAAGATTTTTAAACTAATTACACTCTAATCACCCTAACAAAATAAAAAAGCCCTACCCTACACTAAATTACAAATAGCCCTTAAAAGGGCCTTTTGCTGGGCATTGCCCCAAAGTAATCAGCTCTTTTACCTGTAATAAAAAGTACAAATACCACCCCCAACATTAAAACCCACCACCCACTCAACCAACCCTACTCTAAAACCCACCCAATCCCCCCTTAAAAAAAACTAACACTAACCTCTTGAAGATCACCGTACCATGAGACATCTTCACCCAACCGGGCAGAAGTAGTCCTCCAACCAAGCAGAAGTGGTCCTCCAGACGGGCAAAAGTCTTCATCCAACTAGGCAGAAGTGTTCCTCCAGACGGGCAGAAGTCTTCATTCAGACAGCATTTTCTATCTTCATTCATCCGGCGCGGAGCAGGTCCATCTTCAAGACATCCAACGCGGAGCATCCTCTTCATTCGGAGTCTTCTTACTAAATGACAGTACCTTTAAGTGATCCAAGATGTCGTCCCTTCAATTCCGATTGGCTGTAGGATTGAGCTGGCAATAGGATTGAGCTGGCATTCTATTGGCTAATTGGATCAGCCAATAGGATTGAATTTCAATCCTATTGGCTGATTGCATCAGCCAATAGGATTTTTTCTACCTTAATTTTCTACCTTAATTCCGGAATTTTCTACCTTAATTTGGAATTGAAGGGATGCCATCTTGGATGACGTCACTTAATGGTACCGTCATTTAGTAAGAAGACTCCGGATGAAGAGGATGCTCTGCATCTGATGTCTTGAAGATTGACCCGCTCAGTGCCGGATGGATGAAGATAGAAGATGCCGTCTGGATGAAGACTTCTGCCTGTCTGGAGGACCACTTCTGCCCTGTTGGATGAAGACTTCTGCCCGTATGGAGGTACTTTTTTTTTTACAGGTAAAAGAGCTGATTACTTTGGGGCAATGCCCCGCAAAAGGCCTTTTAAGGGCTATTTGTAATTTAGTGTAGGGTAGAGCTTTTTTTTATTTTGGGGGCTTTTTATTTTGTTAGGGGGATTAGAGTAGATGTAATTAGTTTAAAAATCTTGTAATTATTTTATTATTTTCTGTAATTTAGTGGGGGGGTTTTCGTACTTTAGATAATTTTATTTAATTGTAATTAATTGTATTTAATTTAATTTGTAATTGTAACTTAGGCTAGGTTTTATTTTACAGGTAAATGTGTCTTTATTTTAACTAGGTAGTTATTAAATAGTTAATAACTATTTAATAACTATTCTACCTAGTTAAAATAAATGCAAAGTTGCCTGTAAAATAAAAATAAACCCTAAGCTAGCTACAATGTAACTATTGGTTATATTGTAGCTAGCTTAGGGTTTATTTTATAGGTAAGTATTTAGTTTTAAATAGGAATTATTTAGTTAATTGTATTCATTTTATTTAGATTTATTGTAATTATATTTAAGTTAGGGGGGGTTAGGGTTAGGGTTAGACTTAGGTTTAGGGGTTAATAACTTTATTATAGTGGTGGCGACATTGTGGGCAGCAGATTAGGGGTTAATAAATATAATGTAGGGTTCGGCGATGTTGGGGCAGCAGATTAGGGGTTCATAAGTATAATGTAGGTGGCGGCGGTGTCCGGAGCGGCAGATTAGGGGTTAATAATATAATGCAGGTGTCGGTGATATCGGGGGCGGCAGATTAGGGGTTAATAAGTGTAAGATTAGGGGTGTTTAGACTCGGGGTTCATGCTAGGGTGTTAGGTGTAGATATAAATGCATTTCCCCATAGGAATCAATGGGGCTGCGTTAGGACCTTTACGCTGCTTTTTTGCAGGTGTAAGGTTTTTTTTCAGCCAGCTCTCCCCCCAGCGCTGGTATTGAGGTGAGATGTGGAGCTAAATTTTGCTCTTCGCTCACTTTTTTGCGGTTAACGCCGGGTTTGTAAAAACCCGTAATACCAGCACTGTCTGTAAGTGAGCAGTTAGCATAAACTGCTTGTTAGCACCGCACAGCCTCTAACGCAAAACTCATAATCTAGGTGCTTATTTGCAAACATCATAATATTTATCATTTCAAATAATCCTTCAGGAACTGTACAAATAAATAAAAGAAAAGCAACCTTTTCACAAGGCACAAGTGTCTGCTGTGAAAGGTAATTTTAAAGACTAAAAATGTTTTGTCAATCTTCAAGCTAAATGAATAATGCTTTCTTTCAAATTACTTCTTTATTCGTTTGGATGATTCTGGAGGAAAAATTAAAAAACTGTCATGCACCAAATTATAATTTTACAAAGAGGCCTGTCATTTATGTTTTGTCTTGTGCTAGCTGTACAGTTGAGTCACTAGGTTGTGAAGGGCTAAATTTACATCATGTCATTATACAAATTTTACAAAGAACTTATATCTTTTACTTGTCCCAAAAGATTTTCCCTTTGTTTATCCACAGCTGCTTGATGCATCGCATTCAGTTATCTGATCCATTGCAGATTATCTCAGTGAATATTTTTCCTCCAAAAGCTTACCTTAAAAAGTAAGACATGTACAGTACATGTAAATATTAATCTATTACTAAATCTTCCAATAAAAAGCATCAAGCCCCAAAAATACTGGGCTCAATTCCTCTGTCCAAATGTCTGCCTCTGTCATGTTACTAACAAACTAGCATGCATGTTTGCTTACCTTCTAAAGGTCTTTGATTCCATTAAGTCACCACTCTTCAGTTTTGCTAATGTCAGTGTCCTATGTTTGGAGTTTCCCTGTGAAGATCCCAAAACTGTTGTTGCTGACACTGCCACCAGCCTTTTGTGCTGTCAGTGATTGAGTGCACTTTTGGCAATGAGTGTTGAAATACCTCTCTTGCCCTGTCATGCGCGGACTTCTTTTGTCAGTATACGGTGCCTACAGAATCCCTGCACAGCTGCGCTGCCGTGGACGTGACAAGGAACACTACATGGCAATGTGCTTATTGATATAGAAAACATTAGAGACATTTCAAAGATCAAAATAAACCTTGTTTGGCACATATTTAGTACACACATATGTCTGAGTGCATTTAAAAAAGACCTCCAATCCTGTACTGTCCATTGTAAATGTATGTATGCATGAAGTGCATTAGTACTTATCACTTATCCACCCGTGATGCCATTTTGTGGCCTCCAACTGTGGCCACACAGATGAGTGCCTGAGGATATGGTAATTGTGAGAGGATCCAGGATACTCTGCAAACACGTTAATAATGTGAATGTTGCCATCTTACACAAAGTGGACACTGATAGAATAAAAGTGTTGGTGGATGCTATATGCCATTTGCTGGATCCATGGTGGCCGCAGAGCAATATGAGTGCAGTGTATTGTCCCAAACACGTTAGGTATGCCCCCCATATTATTTTAGTCCCTCTTAAGATCAGTCCAAGCATCCTCTGTGTGAGGGAATCCTATGAAAGGATGACACTTGTTGATAATGGCATTCCTAAACTTCCCAATTATGTCAATGAAAGTGCCTTGAGTAATACTTTATGGCATGGTATAAACTAGTAATGTGCTGTTTATAGATGCTGTAGATGTCATAAACCTCAGCATCAGTGAATGCACACACCCTGCACGATTGTTTTGAGACAGAGTTGTCCAATTGCAAGAGAACAAGAAAACTCAATATCCATGTTTGCATAGTCAAATAGCAAAACTAATTAGTCTACCAAATGAGCACTGCTACATAATGGTGATCAAAAAGTCAAGAATAGCTCGAAAGGCCAAGTAAATCAATTGGGACATATTGGCTGTGATGCGATGTTTGTTTAATATCTAGTGCACTTGGCCTATGTGAGCACCTAAGTAATGATTCTTGACCATATGCAGATGAAACGTATTAAAAACATAGAAGCCCAATTATTTAACCAGAGGTGGGAGGTGTGCTTAACCCCTTAATGACCACAGCACTTTTCCATTTTCTGTCCGTTTGGGACCAAGGCTATTTTTACATTTCTGCGGTGTTTGTGTTTAGCTGTAATTTTCCCCTTACTCATTTAATGTATCCACACATATTATATACCGTTTTTCTCGCCATTAAATGGACTTTCAAAATATACCATTATTTTCATCATATCTTATAATTTACTATAAAAAAATTATAAAATATGAGGAAAAAATGGAAAAAAACACACTTTTTCTAACTTTGACCCCCAAAATCTGTTATACATCTACAACCACCAAAAAAAACATATGCTAAATAGTTTCTAAATTTTGTCCTGAGTTTAGAAATACCCAATGTTTACATGTTCTTTGCTTTTTTTGCAAGTTATAGGGCCATAAATACAAGTAGCATTTTGCTATTTCCAAACCACTTTTTTTCAGAATTAGCGATAGTTATATTGGGACACTGATATCTTTCAGGAATCCCTGAATATCCATTGATATGTATATATTTTTTTTTAGAAGACATCCCAAAGTATTGATCTAGGCCCATTTTGGTATATTTCATGCCACCATTTCACCACCAAATGCGATCAAATAAAAAAAAATTGTTCACTTTTTCACAATTTTTTTCACAAACTTTAGGTTTCTCACTGAAATTATTTACAAAAAACTTATTCAATTATAGCATACATGGTTGTAAATGCTTCTCTGGGATCCCCTTTGTTCATAAATAGCAGACATATATGGCTTTGGTTTTGCTTTTTACTAATTAGAAGGCTGCTAAATGCGACTGCGCACCACACGTGTATTATGCCCAGCAGTGAAGGGGTTAATTAGGGAGCATGTAGGGAGCTTCTAGGGTTAATTTTAGCTTCAGTGTAGTGTAGTAGACAACCCCAAGTATTGATCTAGGCCCATTTTGGTATATTTCATGCCACCATTTCACCACCAAATGCAATCAAATTAAAAAAAAAAGCTAAATTTTTCACAATTTTAGGTTTCTCACTAAAATTATTTACAAACAGCATGTGCAATTATGGCACAAATGGTTGTAAATGGTTCTCTGGGATCCCCTTTGTTCAGAAATAACAGACATATATGACTTTGGCGTTGCTTTTTAGTAATTAGAAGGCCGCTAAGTGCTGCTGCGCATCACACGTGTATTATGGCTAGCAGTGAAGGGGTTAATTAGGTAGTTTGTAGGGAGCTTGCAGGGTTAATTTTAGCTTTATTGTAGAGATCAGACTCCCACCTGACACATCAGACCCCCTGATCCCTATCAAACAGCTCCCTTCCCTCCCCCACCCCACAATTGTCCCCGCCATCTTAAGTACTGGCAGAAAGTCTGCCAGTACTAAAATAAAAGTGTTTTTTTTTAAAAAATAAAATACATTTTTAGCATATTTACATATGCTACTTTGTAGGATCCCCCCTTAGCCCCCAACATCCCTGATCCCCCCCAAAACAGCTCTCTAACCCCCCCTCTGCCTTATTGGGGGCCATCTTGGGTACTGGCAGCTGTCTGCCAGTACCCAGTTTGCAAGAAAAATTGGTTTTTTTTAATGATTATGTTATGCTTCCCCCCCCACAGACCAATCCCCCACCCCCTGATTAAGGTATTTTATATATATAAAAACTAATTTTTATTAACTTTTTAAAATTTTAATACAAACTTTTTTTCTGTAGTGTAGCGGTTCCCACCCGCTCCCTCCCCATGCACGCGCCCGCCCCCGCCCTCCCGTGCGCGCCTCCGATCACCCCCGCCCACGATCCCGCCCCCCTACACATCATCAAGGCCATCGATGGCCGCCACCCGCCTCCCGAACCGGCTCCCACCCACCAACGAATTTAGCCGGTGATGTCCGGTGCAGAGAGGGCCACAGAGTGGCTCTCTCTGCACCGGATTGCTAAAAAAGGTTATTGCAGGATGCCTCAAAATCGAGGCATCACTGCAATAACCGGAAAGCAACTGGAAGCGAGCAGGATCGCTTCCAGCTGCTTTCCAGACCAAGGACGTATGCCACACGTCCTCGATCATTAAGTGTATTTTTTTTGAGGGCGTGTGGCGTACGTCCTTGGTCGTTAAGGGCTTAAAGGGACACTGAACCCAAAAAAAATCTTGTGTGATTCAGATAGAGCATGCAATTTTAAGCAACTTTCTAATTTACTACTATTATCAAATTTTCTTCATTCTCTTGGTATCTTTATTTGAAATGCAAGAATGTAAGTTTAGATGCCGGCCCATTTTTGGTGAACAACCTAGGTTGTTCTTGCTGATTGGTGGATAAATTAACCCACCAATAAACAAGTGCTTTCCATGCACTGAACCAAAAATATAGCTAAGATGCCTTCTTTTTCAAATAAAGAAAGCAAAAGAACAAAGAAAATTTGATAATAGGAGTAAATTAGAAAGTTGCTTGAAATTGCATGCTCTATCTGAATCACGAAAGAAAACAATTGGGTTCAGTGTCCCTTTAATAGCACAGCCACACACATATTACTCAGCAACTTTTAATACTAGTGCATAATAGTGTTAGTTCATGATAATCGAACTGCCACTGGACTCGTAATACTAGTGGGTGCTAAATTCACATTTGCAAACTCGCAAACGTGTGCGTAAACCTCGCACAGTTGATAGAACGTCACTTGTAATCTAGCCCTATATACTGAATGTTATTACATATTGTAAAAAGGTATTGAGCTTCAGATAGCTATTCATTATTATAAATAAATCCTCTGATGCCCTGAAAATATTTCCAATAGAACAAACTCCTAACAACCCTTTAAAGAATAATAGATGTGGGCACAGTATACGCTGTAAGCCTGGCACACACGCTGGCAAGCAGGCAACTGCAATTAGATTACACAAGCAGACATTTATTCTTACAAAATTATTTCTCCAACATTGGTGTGTCCGGTCCACGGCGTCATCCTTACTTGTGGGATATTCTCTTCCCCAACAGGAAATGGCAAAGAGTCCCAGCAAAGCTGGTCACATGATCCCTCCTAGGCTCCGCCTACCCCAGTCATTCTCTTTGCCGTTGCACAGGCAACATCTCCACGGAGATGGTTAAGAGTTTTTTGGTGTTTAAATGTAGTTTTTATTCTTCTATCAAGTGTTTGTTATTTTAAAATAGTGCTGGTATGTACTATTTACTCTGAAACAGAAAAGGATGAAGATTTCTGTTTGTAAGAGGAAGATGATTTTAGCAGACAGTAACTAAAATCGATTGCTGTTTCCACATAGGACTGTTGAGATGAAGTAACTTCAGTTGGGGGAAACAGTTAGCAGACTTTTCTGCTTAAGGTATGACTAGCCATATTTCTAACAAGACTGTGTAATGCTGGAAGGCTGTCATTTCCCCTCATGGGGACCGGTAAGCCATTTTCTTAGTCAAAAACAAACAGAATAAAGGGCTTATTATGGGCTAAAAAACTGGTAGACATTTTTATGGGCTAAATCGATTGCTTTATTTGTGCATATTATTCAAATTTAGGCTAACAATTGACATTTATAATCTTGGGGAACGTTTATAAAACGGCAGGCACTGTATTGGACACCTTTTTCAGTCAGGGGGCCTTTCTAGTCATAGACTGAGCCTCATTTTCACGCCATTAATGCGCAGTTGTTTTTTGAGAGCAGGGCATGCAGATGCATGTGTGAGGATCTAAGAATCTCTGAAAAAGCTTTTAGAAGGCGTCATTTGGTATCGTATTCCCCTCAGGGCTTGGTTGGGTCTTAGCAAAGACTGTATCTGGGACTGTATAGGGGTTAAATTGAAAAACGGCTCCGGTTCCGTTATTTTAAGGGTTAAAGCTCTGAAATTTGGTGTGCAATACTTTTAAGGCTTTAAGACACTGTGGTGAAAATTTGGTAATTTTTGAACAATTCCTTCATACTTTTTCACATATTCAGTAATAAAGTGTTTTCTGTTTGAAATTTAAAGTGACAGTAACGGTTTTATTTTAAAACGTTTTTTGTGCTTTGTTGACAAGTTTAAGCCTGTTTAACATGTCTGTACCTTCAGATAAGCTATGTTCTATATGTATGAAAGCCAATGTGTCTCCCCATTTAAATTTATGTGATAATTGTGCCATAGCGTCCAAACAAAGTAAGGACAGTACTGCCACAAATAATGATATTGCCCAAGATGATTCCTCAAATGAGGGGAGTAAACATGATACTACATCATCCCCTACTGTGTCTACACCAGTTTTGCCCATGCAGGAGGCCCCTAGTACATCTAGTGTGCCAATACTTATTACCATGCAACAATTAACGGATGTAATGGATAACTCCATAGCAAATCTTTTATCCAAAATGCCTACTTATCAGAGAAAGCGCGATTGCTCTGTTTTAAACACTGAAGAGCAAGAGGACGCTGATGATAATTGTTCTGTCATACCCTCACACCAATCTGAAGGGGCCATGAGGGAGGTTTTGTCTGAGGGAGAAATTTCAGATTCAGGAAAAATTTCTCATCAAGCTGAACCTGATGTTGTGACATTTAAATTTAAATTAGAACATCTCCGCGCACTGCTTAAGGAGGTATTATCCACTCTGGATGATTGTGACAATTTGGTCATTCCAGAGAAATTATGCAAGATGGACAGGTTCCTAGAGGTTCCGGTGCCCCCCGACGCTTTTCCTATACCCAAGCGGGTGGCGGACATAGTAAATAAAGAGTGGGAAAAGCCCGGCATACCTTTTGTTCCTCCCCCTATATTTAAGAAATTATTTCCTATGGTCGACCCCAGAAAGGACTTATGGCAGACAGTCCCCAAGGTCGAGGGGGCAGTTTCTACTCTAAACAAACGCACTACTATTCCTATCGAAGATAGTTGTGCTTTCAAAGATCCTATGGATAAAAAATTGGAGGGTTTGCTTAAAAAAGATTTTTGTACAGCAAGGCTACCTTCTACAACCAATTTCATGCATTGTTCCTGTCACTACGGCAGCGTGGTTCTGGTTCGAGGAACTAGAAAAGTCGCTCAGTAGAGAAACTCCATATGAGGAGGTTATGGACAGAGTTCACGCACTTAAATTGGCTAACTCTTTTATTTTAGATGCCGCTTTACAATTAGCAAAATTAGCGGCGAAAAATTCAGGGTTTGCTATCGTGGCGCGCAGAGCGCTTTGGCTAAAGTCTTGGTCAGCGGATGTGTCATCCAAGACAAAATTGCTTAACATTCCTTTCAAAGGTAAAACTTTATTTGGACCTGATTTGAAAGAGATTATTTCAGACATCACTGGGGGAAAGGGCCACGCCCTTCCACAGGATAGGTCTTTTAAGGCTAAAAATAAGCCTAATTTTCGTCCCTTTCGCAGAAATGGATCAGCCTCTAATTCTGCATCCTCTAAGCAAGAGGGTAATGCCTCACAACCCAAACCAGCCTGGAAACCAATGCAAGGCTGGAACAAGGGTAAGCAGGCCAAGAAGCCTGCCACTGATAACAAAACAGCATGAAGGAGTAGCCCCCGATCCGGGACCGGATCTGGTGGGGGGCAGACTCTCTCTCTTTGCTCAGGCTTGGGCAAGAGATGTTCAGGATCCTTGGGCGCTAGAAATAGTTTCTCAAGGTTATCTCCTGGAATTCAAGGAACTACCCCCAAGGGGAAGGTTCCACAAGTCTCACTTATCCTCAAACCAAATAAAGAGACAGGCATTCTTACATTGTGTAGAAGACCTGTTAAAGATGGGAGTGATACACCCAGTTCCAATAAAGGAACAAGGAATGGGATTTTATTCCAATCTGTTCGTAGTTCTCAAAAAAGAGGGAACGTTCAGACCAATTCTGGATTTGAAGATCCTAAACAAATTTCTCAGGGTACCATCGTTCAAAATGGAAACTATTCGAACGATTCAACCCACCATCCAGGAAGGTCAATTTATGACTACCGTGGATCTAAAGGATGCGTACCTACATATCCCTATCCACAAGGAACATCATCAGTTCCTAAGGTTCGCTTTTCTGGACAAACATTACCAGTTTGTGGCTCTTCCATTCGGATTAGCCACTGCTCCAAGGATTTTCACAAAGGTGCTAGGGTCCCTTCTAGCGGTTCTAAGACCAAGGGGCATTGCAGTAGTACCCTACTTGGACGACATTCTAATACAAGCGTCGTCCCTGTCAAAGGCAAAGGCTCATACGGACATCGTTCTAGCCTTTCTCACATCTCACGGATGGAAGGTGAACAAAGAAAAGAGTTCTCTGTCCCCGTCAACAAGAGTTCCCTTCTTGGGAACAATAATAGATTCCTTAGAAATGAGGATTTTTCTGACAGAGGTCAGAAAATCAAAACTTCTAAGCTCTTGTCAAGTACTTCATTCTGTTCCTCGTCCTTCCATAGCGCAGTGCATGGAAGTAATAGGATTGATGGTTGCAACAATGGACATAGTTCCTTTTGCACGAATTCATCTAAGACCATTACAACTGTGCATGCTCAAACAGTGGAATGGGGATTATACAGACTTGTCTCCAATGATTCAAGTAGATCAAAAGACCAGAGATTCACTCCGTTGGTGGCTGACCCTGGACCATCTGTCCCAGGGAATGAGCTTCCCCAGGCCAGAGTGGGTCATTGTCACCACCGACGCCAGTCTAGTGGGCTGGGGTGCGGTCTGGGAATCCCTGAAAGCTCAGGGTCTATGGTCTCGGGAAGAGTCTCTTCTCCCGATAAACATTCTGGAACTGAGAGCGATATTCAATGCTCTCAGAGCTTGGCCTCAACTAGCAAAGGCCAAATTCATAAGGTTCCAATCAGACAACATGACGACTGTTGCTTATATCAATCATCAAGGGGGAACAAAGAGTTCCCTGGCGATGAAAGAAGTGACCAAAATAATTCAATGGCTGGAGGATCACTCCTGCCACTTGTCTGCGATCCACATCCCAGGAGTGGAAAATTGGGAAGCGGATTTTCTGAGTCGTCAGACATTTCATCCGGGGGAGTGGGAACTCCATCCGGAAATCTTTGCCCAAATAACTCAATTATGGGGCATTCCAGACATGGATCTGATGGCGTCTCATCAGAACTTCAAGGTTCCTTGCTACGGGTCCAGATCCAGGGATCCCAAGGCGACTCTAGTAGATGCACTAGTAGCACCTTGGACTTTCAACCTAGCTTACGTATTCCCACCGTTTCCTCTCATTCCCAGGCTGGTAGCCAGGATCAATCAGGAGAGGGCCTCGGTGATCTTGATAGCTCCTGCGTGGCCACGCAGGACTTGGTATGCAGACCTGGTGAATATGTCATCGGCTCCACCATGGAAGCTACCTTTGAGACAGGACCTTCTTGTTCAAGGTCCATTCGAACACCCAAATCTGGTCTCCCTCCAACTGACGGCTTGGAGATTGAACGCTTGATTCTATCAAAGCGTGGGTTTTCAGATTCGGTGATAGATACTCTGGTTCAGGCCAGAAAACCTGTAACTAGAAAAATTTACCATAAAATATGGAAAAAATATATCTGTTGGTGTGAATCCAAAGGATTCCCATGGAATAAGATAAAAATTCCTAAGATTCTCTCCTTTCTTCAAGAAGGTTTGGAGAAAGGTTTATCTGCAAGTTCTCTAAAGGGACAGATCTCTGCTTTATCTGTCTTACTACACAAAAGACTAGCAGCTGTGCCAGATGTTCAAGCATTTGTTCAGGCTCTGGTTAGGATCAAGCCTGTTTACAGACCTTTGACTCCTCCCTGGAGTCTAAATTTAGTTCTTTCAGTTCTTCAAGGGGTTCCGTTTGAACCCTTACATTCCGTAGATATTAAGTTACTATCTTGGAAAGTTTTGTTTTTGGTTGCAATTTCTTCTGCTAGAAGAGTTTCAGAGTTATCTGCTCTGCAGTGTTCTCCTCCTTATCTGGTGTTCCATGCAGATAAGGTGATTTTGCGTACTAAGCCTGGTTTTCTTCCTAAAGTTGTTTTTAACAAAAATATTAACCAGGAGATAGTTGTACCTTCTTTGTGTCCGAATCCAGTTTCTAAGAAGGAACGTTTGTTACACAATTTGGACTTTGTCCATGCTCTAAAGTTCTATTTAGAGGCTACTAAAGATTTCAGACAAACATCTTCCTTGTTTGTTGTTTATTCTGGTAAAAGGAGAGGTCAAAAAGCGACTTCTACCTCTCTTTCCTTTTGGCTTAAAAGCATTATCCGTTTGGCTTATGAGACTGCCGGACAGCAGCCTCCTGAAAGAATCACAGCTCACTCCACTAGGGCTGTGGCTTCCACATGGGCCTTCAAGAACGAGGCTTCTGTTGACCAGATATGTAAGGCAGCGACTTGGTCTTCACTGCACACTTTTGCCAAATTTTACAAATTTGATACTTTTGCTTCTTCGGAGGCTATTTTTGGGAGAAAGGTTTTGCAAGCTGTGGTGCCTTCCGTTTAGGTGACCTGATTTGCTCCCTCCCTTCATCCGTGTCCTAAAGCTTTGGTATTGGTTCCCACAAGTAAGGATGACGCCGTGGACCGGACACACCAATGTTGGAGAAAACAGAATTTATGCTTACCTGATAAATTACTTTCTCCAACGGTGTGTCCGGTCCACGGCCCGCCCTGGTTTTTTAATCAGGTCTGATGAATTATTTTCTCTAACTACAGTCACCACGGTATCATATGGTTTCTCCTTTATATATTTCCTCCTGTCCGTCGGTCGAATGACTGGGGTGGGTGGAGCCTAGGAGGGATCATGTGACCAGTTTTGCTGGGACTCTTTGCCATTTCCTGTTGGGGAAGAGAATATCCCACAAGTAAGGATGACGCCGTGGACCGGACACACCATTGGAGAAAGTAATTTATCAGGTAAGCATAAATTCTGGTTTTTTTTTGTCTGTGTAAATTTCTGCTCAGCTTTGATTTGTGGATTCATAAAATTGTAGCTTAAAAGTTTAGTTTAATAGTATAATAATTTAAAGGAGTGATGGGAACCTAAGCAGTCTGTGAATATGGTCACCTTGCCTAGAAATCAAGTCTTATTTAGTGCAGGAGATTAAGCTGCAAGCAATGCATATTTATATGCAAAAAACATGGGCTCCATTATTCAAAGCTTCAACTTTCAATTCGTCTAATCTCTGTGTAATTTTAGACTTTTACACTTTCCAAAGTTATTAAGTAGTCAAGCATCTCAAAATGCTGCTCATCTCATTGCAATCTAATCTTAATCACCAAGGTTCGATTTCATTCATCTCCACACATATTTCACTTGTACAGATCTTTGATCAGCCAGGTTTCTAAGCTATCAAGCCGTCAACTTGATCGTTCGCTCGTCAAATGATGCAGTGGACGTGACTTCAAATCCACGACCTTAGAGCTTGCGAATACCATAAAAAATAAATTGGGAATAAAAATCTACCTTATGGTAAACAATGGGAGTGTCAGTTAAATAGGCAATGATCAACCTTGTTTTTTCATACTCTTCTTGAACCTTCACCCATTATCCGACCATAAATAAAAGACAATTAAAAATGATAATTTATCAATTAATAATTATTATTTTTTTATCAATTTATTAATTAATAAAATAATAATTTTGGTGCCACTTAATATTTTAAAGTTGAAAACAAATGAATTTTTTTATAAACCATACAGAAAAATTAACAAAACATGTTAATTATCAGTAAGTATTTTATTAAATGTTGAGAGAAGTTCCACGTCTCTGCTATGGCGAAAACTTGAACAGAAGGCTGCTATTGCTTAGAAATATGGATCATGTGGTTTAAGATCACTTAATTTAGAATGTAAGACTGAAAATTTTGCCTAATAACACCATAAATGTATTCCAATTTATCAAGTCTGCTGTAACTTGCGTCTGATTTGAAGCAAGTTAAGAAAATGGTAATTTTTAATAACTTTGGATGCCAAACATTCAGGGCCAGATTAGGAGTGGCACACTAACAGTTACACACAAGCGAAAAAGGGGTTTATCACTGGTGTTTGCGAGTGTCAGATTTAGCATTCATATTAAAAGTTTAAAGCAAATGCAAACGCGTGAGCGCAATTTCAATTTATGCTCAAATGATTACCGTATCCTCAGAGCTGTTTCACGAAACAAAAAAGTGTCATAAAGAACATAAAAAATACATCAAAAAGTACAGTTACACTCATTTATTTATTTACAGACATATATACATATATAAACAAATGCAAAGATCCATAGAGAAAAAGCGCTCTTAGCCCGCAATATTAAAAGATGAAAAAGTTTATTGGGAAATGTTAAAAACACAAAAATAGTCCTAAAGTGGACATAATAAAATCCAGGGTGAGATGCAGGTGCACAAAGCAGAGGCGTTTCATGCACATGCGCACTTGGTCACTGCTTACCTGTGGACTATTTTTGTGTTTTTAACATGTCCCAATAAACGTTTTCATCTTTTAATATTGCGGGCTAAGAGCGCTTTTTCTCTATGGATCTTTGTTGCTGTCAGCGTGAGAAACAGACACGCCGGAATTAGCTGCCGTAGCACTCTGTTTACAAGTTCATTGGAGCCCTTTGCAGTTAAGTAGACGAAAACATGACAAATCGTATTTATGCAATATTCATATTTGTATTTATTGTAAATATTTCACATTCCACATGTTCTGAACATAGCAGAATATGTTCTATGTATTTATAAATAGAAATTCCTATATTTTTCTGTATATATCTATACCTATTTATAATAATGTATATATACATATATATATATATATATATATATATATATATATATATATATATATATATGAAACATGGAAGGGAACTGCACTCCAAGACCGGATCAGGTACACATCCTGTAACTCAGCAACATCCAGCCCTGGGTGCTAAATAGCACTCCAAAAAAGCTGTAATGTCACCAGAGCCACAGGCAGTTAACCCCAGTCCGGAATGGGTGCAAGAAACAAGGGGGATTACAAATAAAAAGTAATACAACACATAGAAACACCCAACACTCACCAGCTAGCTCACAGCTAAGATAAAATCACAACTGGAAAGGTTAGTCACCGCATCTGGCTAAATGGGAAAGCTCAGGCACCACGTCAAGGTCCTTTCCATTGCCTGAGTCCCTAACACAGCCATACTATCATGCAAGCTCACAAAGCCAAACAGACTGAGAACAAAGAAGGGGTGCACAGGTGGCTGTAATCACCCATAGAAAATACAAAACATGGAAGGGAACAGCACTCCAAGACCGGATCAGGTACACATCCTGTAACTCAGCAACATCCAGCCCTGGGTGCTAAATAGCACTCCAAAAAAGCTGTGATGTCACCAGAGCCACAGGCAGTTAACCCCAGTCCGGAATGGGTGCAAGAAACAAGGGGGATTACAAATAAAAAGTAATACAACACATAGAAACACCCAGCACTCACCAGCTAGCTCACAGCTAAGATAAAATCACAACTGGAAAGGTTAGTCACCGCATCTGGCCAAATGGGAAAGCTCAGGCACCACGTCAAGGTCCTTTCCATTGCCTGAGTCCCTAACACAGCCATACTATCATGCGAGCTCACAAAGCCAAACAGACTGAGAACAAAGAAGGGGTGCACAGGTGGCTGTAATCACCCATAGAAAATACAAAACATGGAAGGGAACTGCACTCCAAGACCAGATCAGGTACACATCCTGTAACTCAGCAACATCCAGCCCTGGGTGCTAAATAGCACTCCAAAAAAGCTGTGATGTCACCAGAGCCACAGGCAGTTAACCCCAGTCCGGAATGGGTGCAAGAAACAAGGGGGATTACAAATAAAAAGTAATACAACACATAGAAACACCCAGCACTCACCAGCTAGCTCACAGCTAAGATAAAATCACAACTGGAAAGGTTAGTCACCGCATCTGGCCAAATGGGAAAGCTCAGGCACCACGTCAAGGTCCTTTCCATTGCCTGAGTCCCTAACACAGCCATACTATCATGCGAGCTCACAAAGCCAAACAGACTGAGAACAAAGAAGGGGTGCACAGGTGGCTGTAATCACCCATAGAAAATACAAAACATGGAAGGGAACTGCACTCCAAGACCGGATCAGGTACACATCCTGTAACTCAGCAACATCCAGCCCTGGGTGCTAAATAGCACTCCAAAAAAGCTGTGATGTCACCAGAGCCACAGACAGTTAACCCCAGTCCGGAATGGGTGCAAGAAACAAGGGGGATTACAAATAAAAAGTAATACAACACATAGAAACACACAGCACTCACCAGCTAGCTCACAGCTAAGATAAAATCACAACTGGAAAGGTTAGTCACCGCATCTGGCCAAATGGGAAAGCTCAGGCACCACGTCAAGGTCCTTTCCTTAGCCTGAGTCCCTAACACAGGCACACCATCATGCGAGCTCACAAAGCTAAACAAACTGAGAACAAAGAAGGGGTGCACAGGTGGCTGTAATCACCCATAGAAAATACAAAACATGGAAGGGAACTGCACTCCAAGACCGGATCAGGTACACATCCTGTGACTCAGTAACATCCAGCCCTGGGTGCTAAATAGCACTCCAAAAAAGCTGTGATGTCACCAGAGCCACAGGCAGTTAACCCCAGTCTGGAATGGGTGCAAGAACCAAGGGAGATTACAAATAAAAAGTAATACAACACATAGAAACACCCAGCACTCACCATCTAGCTCACAGCTAAGATAAAATCACAACTGGAAAGGTTAGTCACCGCATCTGGCCAAATGGGAAAGCTCAGGCACCACGTCAAGGTCCTTTCCATTGCCTGAGTCCCTAACACAGCCATAATATCATGCGAGCTCACAAAGCCAAACAAACTGAGAACAAAGAAGGGGTGCACAGGTGGCTGTAATCACCCATAGAAAATACAAAACATGGAAGGGAACTGCACTCCAAGACCGGATCAGGTACACATCCTGTAACTCAGCAGTTGTGATTTTATCTTAGCTGTGAGCTAGCTGGTGAGTGCTGGGTGTTTCTATGTGTTATATATATATAGGTATAGATATACTGTATATATTGTACCAAAATACCATCAGCTATATGTAAAAATATGTATATATGAATAAATATAATATATTCTGCTATGTGAAGAAGATTGGCATGTGAAATATTCATTTTTTCATTTCGGGTTAGTGCACTTGAGAATATGCGATCGGGTTTTATGCACAAGTAGGTTTTTTTTATTTGCTCCATTGACTTCTATGGGGGAATACGTTAATGCGATCATGATATTTGAAGTTTCTACTTTTGCGCGCATTGGGTGCTTGAGCAAGAACTTTTTACATTCAACTTGTATACGAGCAATACATGACGTGCACAAAAACCTTAATTCTACCGGAGTTAGTGTGCGAGCGGGAACATTAAATAATGCTCCACTTGTAATCTGACCCTCAATCGCTATTCACAGGTAAAATTTGGACAGACTTGCGCAAAATCAAAAAGTTGATGTTTTGATAAATGGAGCCCATGTTTGATAACTAATCATTTGAGCAGGTTTATTAGGAACTTTCGGCCAGATTACGAGTTTGCAGTAAGAGGGGTGCGTTGCTAACTTGCACGTTATTGTCACCACTCACTTACATACAGCGCTGGTATTACAGGTTTTAACAAACCTGGCGATAAAAGACAAGAAGTGAGCTTAGAGCAAAATTGAGCTCCATAACGCACTCCAATGCCAGCGCTACTTAAGTCAGCGGTGAGCTGGTTTTATGTGCTCGTGCACCATTTCCCAATAGACATCAATGGGGAGAGTCGGCTGAGAAAAAGTCTAACACCTGCAAAAAAGCAGCGTAAAGCTCAGTAACGCAGCCCCATTGATTCCTATGGGGAAACTAAATTTATGTTTACATCTAACACCCTAACATGAACCCCGAGTCTAAACACCCCTAATTTTACACTTATTAACCCCTAATCTGCCTCCCCAGACATATCCTACACCTACATTATACTTATTAACCCCTAATCTGCCACTCCAGACATCGCCGCCACCTACATTAGACTTATTAACCCCTAGACCGCCGCACTCCCGCATCGCAAACATTAGTTAAATATTATTAACCCCTAATCTGCCACCCCTAACATCGCCGCCCCTTACAATTATTAACCCCTAATCTGCCGCCCCCAACGTCGCTGCCACTATACTATATTTATTAACCCCTAAACCTAAGATTAACCCTAACCCTAACACCCCCTAACTTAAATATAATTAAAATAAATCTAAATAAAACCTACAATTAATAACTAAATAATTCCTATTTAAAACTAAATACTTACCTATAAAATAAACCCTGTTAGCTACAATATAACTAATAGTTACATTGTATCTAGAATAAAATTAAAACAAATTTATCTGTAAAATAAAATCTAAAACTAACACTACACACTACACTACAATTAAATAAATTACCTAAATTAAATACAATCAACTAAATTAAATACAAATACCTAAATTACAAAAACAAACACTAAATTACACAAAATAAAAAACAAATTACAAGATATTTAAACTAATTACACCTAATCGAATAGCCCTATCAAAATAAAAAAGCCCCTTAAAAATAAAAAAAACGCCTAGCCTAAACTAAACTACCAATAGCCCTTAAAAGGGCCTTTTGCAGGGCATTGCCCCAAAGAAATCAGCTCTTTTACCTGTAACATAAAATACAAACAAAACCCCCCAACAGTAAAACCCGCCACCCACACAACCAACCCCCCAAATAAAACCCTAACTAAAAAAAAAATAAGCTCCCCGTTGCCCTGAAAAGGGCATTTGGATGGGCATTGCCTTTAAAAGGGCATTTAGCTCTATTGCCGCCCAAAGTCCCTAACCTAAAATAAAACTTACCTAATAAACCCTTAAAAAAACCTATCACTAACCCCTGAAGTTCCTCTTACAGTTTTGAAGAGCCGACATCCATCCTCAATAAAGCCGGGAGAAGTCCTCAGCGAAGAGGAAAGAAGTTGTCAACGAAGCCGGGAGAAGTCTTCATCCAAGCAGGGAGAAGTGGTCCTCCAGATGGGCAGAAGTCTTCATCCAGGCGGCATCTTCTATCTTCATCCATCCGGCGCGGAGCACCCTCTTCTGCCGACGACTACCTGACAAATGAAGGTTCCTTTAAGTGACGTCATCCAAGAGGGGGTCCTTTAGATTCTGATTGGCTGATAGAATTCTATTAGTCAATCGGAATTAAGGTTGAAAAATTCATATTGGCTGATGCAATCAGCCAATAGGATTGAACTTCAATCCTATTGGCTGATCCAATCAGCCAATAAGATTGAGCTCGCATTCTATCAGCCAATCAGAATCTAAGGGACACCATCTTGGATGACGTCACTTAAAGGAACCTTCATTCATCGGGTAGTCGTCGGCAGATGTCTTGAAGATGGACCCACTCCACCCCGGATGGATGAAGATAGAAGATGCCGTCTGGATGTAGACATCTGCCCGTCTGGAGGACCACTTCTCCCGGCTTGGATGAAGACTTCTTTCCGCCTTGCTGAGGACTTCTCCTGGCTTCGTTGAGGATGGATGTCGGCTCTTCAAAACTGAAAGTGGATATTCAGGGGTTAGTGTTAGGTTTTTTTAAGGGTTTATTGGGTGGGTTTTATTTTTAGGTTAGGGCTTTGGGCTGCAATAGAGCTAAATGCCCTTTTAAGGGCAATGCCCATCCAAATGCCCTTTTCAGGGCAGTGGGGAGTTTAGGTTTTTTTATTTAGGCTTTTATTTTGGGGGTTGGTTGTGAAGTTGGTGGGTTTTACTGTTGGAGGGTTGTTTGCATTTTATTTTACAGGTAAAAGAGCTGATTTCTTTGGGGCAATGCCCCGCAAAAGGCCCTTTTTTGGTAGTTTAGGCTAGGGTTTTTTTTTTGGGGGGGGGTTTATTTTGATAGGGCTATTAGATTAGGTGTAATTAGTTTAATTATCTTGTAATTTGTTTTTTATTTTGTGTAATTTAGTGGGTTTTTTTTGTAATTTAGGTATTTGTATTTCATTTAGTTAATTATATTTAAATTAGGTAATTTATTTAATTGTAGTGTAGTGTTAGTGTAACTTAGGTTAGGTTTTATTTTACAGGTAAATTTGTATTTATTTTAGCTAGGTAGTTATTAAATAGTTAATAACTATTTAGTAACTATTCTACCTAGTTAAAATAAACACAAACTTGCCTGTAAAATAAAAATAAACCCTAAGCTAGATAGAATGTAACTATTAGTTATATTGTAACTAACTTAGGGTTTATTTTATAGGTAAGTATTTAGTTTTAAATATGAATTATTTAGTTATCAATTGTAGGTTTTATTTATATTTATTTTAATTATATTTAAGTTAGGGGGTGTTAGGGTTAGGGCTATACTTAGGTTTAGGGGTTAATAAATAAAGTATAGTGACGGCGACATTGGGGGCGGCAGATTAGGGGTTAATAAATGTAGCTAGGTGCTGTTAGGGACAGCAGATTAGGGGTAAATAATATTCAACTAGTGTTTACGATGCAGGAGTGCGGCAGTTTAGGGGTTAATATGTTTATTCAAGTGGCGGCATTGTCGGGAGCAGCAGATTAGGGGTTAATAATTTTATTTTAGTATTTGCGATGCGGGAGGACCTCGGTTTAGGGGTTAACAGGTAGTTTATGGATGTTAGTGTACTTTTTAACACTTTAGTTATGAGTTTTATCCTACAGCTTTGTAGTGTAAAACTCATAACTACTGACTTTAGAATGCGTTACGAATCTTGCGGGATAGGCTTTACCGCTCACTTTTTGGCCTAAAAAAAAAAGCTTGTAATACCGGCGCTTTGGAAGTCCCTTTGAAAAAATACTATACGCAAATTGCGTAAGTTGATTTGCGGTAAGGCCAATAAAATGTGCGGGACAGCTGTACCTACAAGATAGTAATAGAAGCGGTAATGAAAAAGCAGCGTTATGAGCCTTAAAGGGACAGTAAAGTAAAAAAAAAAAATCTTTCCTGATTTAAATAGGGCATGCAATTTTAAACAACTTTCCAATTTACTTTTATTACCAATTTTGCTTTGTTCTCTTGGTATTCTTAGTTGAAAGCTAAACCTAGGAGGTTCATGTGCTAATTTCTTAGACCTTGAAGACTGCCTCTAATCGGAAAGCATTTTGACAGTTTTTCACCACTAGAGGGCATTAGTTCATGTGTTTCATATAGATAACATTGAGCTCCGGCACGTGAAGCTCCTAAGAGCATGCACTGATTGGCTAAAAATGCATGTCTGTCAAAAGAACTGAAATAAGGGAGCAGTTTGCAGAGGCATAGATACAAGGTAATCACAGAGTTAAAAAGTATATTATTATAACTGTATTGGTTATGCAAAATTGGGGAATGGGTAATAAAGGGATTATCTACCTTTTTAAACAACATAAATTCTGGTGTTTACTGTCCCTTTAACGCTGCTTTTTTACTCATAACGCAAAACTCATAATCTAGCCGTTAGTAAAGAGTTACAGGTAATGTTGAAGGAAAGGTATTGTTATAGTTTTGGCACATGCTGATTGAATAGTTTAATGCAGTATAATTATTTATTATACAATGTGAGTGTAGATGCTTCAAGAAACTCTTGTTACCATCTTATCTCTACTGTATTTGCAGTGTTGATATGATGCAAGTTCAGTGACACACCTTAAAATAAATGTGGTTTTACTAGTGATGTAATGAAGCAAGAGGGTTGCGAAAAGGCCTTTGTTGGTATACTAAGGCTAGAATTCATGTAAAATTGCAAGTGGTTTTAGTATATTGATAAAAAAAAGATTGAAAACAGTAAATAAAAATGGTTATAAATAGCGCACAAGTATTTTTCTATTAGTAGTTTAAATTCTGTTTACCGCTAAGTATGCTGTATAAATTCAATCAACATAATCAGAATACATGATTAACAAAAAGTTCAGTATGTATAAAACATATACGGCTAGATTTAGAGTTTTGTCGGTAAAGACAGCTTTATTTTCCCAGCGCACCCTTAAGACAACGCTGGTATTTAGAGTTGTCTGAGGGGCTGCATTAGGCTCAGAAAAGGGAGCGTTGAGCCTAATTTAGCTCCACTTCAACCCTCAATACCAGCGTTGCTTACGGTAGCGGTAAGCTGGAAAAACGTGCTCGTGCACGATATCCCCATAGGAAACAATGGGGCAGTTTGGGCTGAAAAAAAAACTAACACCTGCAAAAAAGCAGTGTTCAGCTCCTAACGCAGCCCCATTGTTTCCTATGGGGAAACACTCTCTAAGTCTACACCTAACACCCTAACATAAACCCCGAGTCTAAACACTCCTAACCTTACACTTATTAACCCCTAATCTGCCGCCCTGCTATCGCTGACACCTGCATTATATTATTAACCCCTAATCTGCCACTCCGGACACCACCGCAACCTACATTATCCTTATGTACCCCTAATCTGCTGCCCCTAACATCGCCGACCCCTATATTATATTTATTAACCCCTAATCTGCCCCCCCCCCCAAGGTCGCCGCTACCTTACCTACACTTATTAACCCCTAATCTGTCGACCGGACCTCGCCGCCACTATAATAAATGTATTAACCCCTAAACCAACGCACTCCCGCCTCGCAAACACTAGAATAAATAGTATTAACATCTAATCTGCCCTCCCTAACATCGCCGCCACCTACCTACAATTATTAACCCCTAATCTCCTGCCCGCACCGTCGCCACTACTATAATAAAGTTATTAACCCCTAAACCTAACTCTAAACCTAACCCTAACTCCCCCCTAACATAAATATTATTTAAATGAAACG
The DNA here is from genome assembly GCF_027579735.1 of Bombina bombina. Classification (NCBI taxonomy): domain Eukaryota; kingdom Metazoa; phylum Chordata; class Amphibia; order Anura; family Bombinatoridae; genus Bombina; species Bombina bombina. Next base: position 1,190,475,296 of record NC_069502.1, read on the forward strand.
AAATAATATTGCTAAAATTAACTAAATTAATCCTATTTAAAACTAAATACTTACCTAGAAAATAAACCCTAATATAGCTACAATATAACTAATAGTTACATTGTAGCTATTTTAGGATTTATATTTATTTACAGGCAACTTTGTATTTATTTTAACTAGGTACAATAGCTATTAAATAGTTAATAACTATTTAATAGCTACCTAGTTAAAATAATTACAAAATTACCTGTAAAATAAATCCTAACCTAAGTTACAAATACACCTAATACTACACTATCATTAAATTAATAAAATAAATTACCTACAATTAGATAAATTAAAATACAATAAAATAAACTATTCTATAATACAAAAAACAAACACTAAATTACAAAAAATAAAAAAGAATTACAAGAAGTTTAAACTAATTACACCTAATCTAAGCCCCCTAATAAAATAAAAAATCCCCCCAAAATAAAAAAAATACCCTACCATATTCTAAACTACCAAAGTAATCAGCTCTATTACCAGCCCTTAAAAGGGCTTTTTTGCGGGGCATTGCCCCAAAGTAATCAGCTCTTTTACCTGAAAATAAAAATACAATACCCCCCAACATTACAACCCACCACCCACATACCCCTACTCTAACCCACCCAAACCCCCCTTAAAAAAACCTATCGCTAACCCCCTGAAGATCTCCCTACCTTGAGTCGTCTTCACCCAGCCGAGCCGAATTCTTCATACAAGGTGCGCAGAGGAGGTCCTTGATCCGGTATAAGTCTTCATCCAAGCGGGGCAAGAAGAGGTCCTCCATCCGGTAGAAGTGTTCATCCAGGCAGCGTCTTCAATCTTCATCCATCCGGAGCGGAGCGGAGCCATCTTCAAAGGAGCTGACACGGAGCCATCCTCTTCAACCGACGACTTCCCGACGAATGAAGGTTCCTTTAAGGGACATCATCCAAGATGGCATCCCTTCAATTCCTATTGGCTGATAGAATTCTATCAGCCAATCGGAATTAAGGTAGAAAAAATCTGATTGGCTGATGCCAGTCGTATTGAACTCTCATTCTATTGGCTGTTCCGATAGAGGGTCTACCGCTCACTTCTTCCAAGTCTCCAAATACCGGCGTTAGGCAGATCCCATTGAAAAGATAGGATATGCAATTGGCGTAAGGGGATTTGTGGTAGCCTGGAGTCGCAGTGAGGAGGTAAGTGTTAGACCCTTTCCTGGATGACCCCTTAACGCTGCTTTTGATGGCTAACGCAGAACTCTAAATCTAGGTGATAGTAAGTATCTATATTCAAATGACACATGTAGTTGCTTAGTATATCAGTTCATCTGACCCGTGGTACGAGTACTTTAGTTTAGTTTAAATGAATACTTACAGCACCCCAACTCAATCATATGAGGTAAATCTCATACTAATCTCATTACAATCTCATTTCCCATGACTACTGTTCTAATTGTAGAGTGCCTCTTGGGGTAGTTAGAAGGAATCAGAATGATGTCCTCTAATTCTGTGTAAGTAAAAACATTAAAACAAGGCGAAAACCAATAGGGTGATACCATTTAATTTATTTACATAAAGTGACGTAAAGTAAAAGTTGCAGTCACATGATGTTTTTGACCAATTGGAGTGCTGTTAAATTGTGTCAGAGTGTTTCACTTGCCTGTGTCTCAGTAGAATATCTTTGAACCAATAAGTGTACCCTTCTATTTTCCGTCAGCTGTATTAGCTGCTGTTGTATCATCGTGGGCGGCTCTTTTTAGGGTCCAATCATGAATAGTGCTTAAAAAAGAGTAATGATAGGGCTAATGCACAATAGTATTCAAATTACATAGCAACATTACTATTCTTAGGAACTTATGACACTAATACATTTTTTTAATTGTTACATGAATGGTATGCAAGCGAGGACCAGCCAAAGAAACATGCGGCTAGATTACGAGTTTTGCGTTACAGTTTCTTTCCTAAGATATGGTGAGTCCACGGATTGAGTAAATGGGAATATCACTCCTGGCCAGCAGGAGGAGGCAAAGAGCACCAAAGTTAAACTGTTACGTATCACTCTCTTACCCACAACCCCCGGTCATTCTCTTTGCCTTCGGTGCATGGAGGAGGTGAAGTTTAGGTGTCTGAGGAAAAATTTTGATTTCATCTACAAGCAAGTTTTGGGGTATAGCCGTATTTTACATCATTCCTTGCAGTCGGGTAGTGGTGGCTTTAAAGGGACACTGAACCCAATTTTTTTTATTTTGTGATTTAGATAGAGCATGCAATTTTCAGCAACTTTCTAATTTACTCCTATTATCAATTGTCTTCATTCTCTTGCTATCTTTATTTGAAAAAGAAAGTCCAGGACCTTGGACAGCACTTGTTTATTGGTGGATGAATATATCCACCAATCAGGAAGAACAACTCAGGTTGTTTACCAAAATGAGCCGGCATCTAAACATATTTTTGCTTTTCAAATAATGATACCAAGAGAATGAAGAACATTTGCTAATAGGAGTAAATTAGAAAGTTGCTTAAAATTGCATGCTCTATCTGAATCACAAAATAAAAAAAATAGGGTTCAGTGTCCCTTTAAAGCAGTTAGGAACTTGTAAAGAGGTACTTACTGAGTTTTCCTAACAATTACTTCCCTAGTTTAGAAAGCCAGAGTTGGCTACTCTGTTCTTTCTTTTTCAAAGGTCTCTGTGAATAACTGTGTCTTCTCATACTTTGTAACTGCCTACATGCCGGACAACAGAGCAGGTAAGTGCTTTCTCTTCCAGTTGGGGAGACCATGCACTTAACAAATTAAAAGACACAGCTTTTTATTGGGACATAGATAATCCTGTTGTATGGGTTAAACTGAAGCAGGCACTGTAATATGTGTGAGACTAACATTTAAACTCTTTTGAAAAGAAAGGGTAAAATGTTTTTATTAAGCATCTTTTTCTGACACATATTTACTTGATAAAACAATATAAGTTTAAACTGAAAGTAAGGCTGAATTTTCTATTTCAGCAGCTTATTAATTTCCCCTTTGCTTTAAAATAAAACGATGCAACATTTTAAACTGTCAGGTTTGAAAAAACGGTTATTTTGGGTACTCAGAGTACCAGGAAGCTATTTTTAGTGCCTCTCTGTGTCGCAGCAGTAATTTGAGCTCAGCAGTTGCAGTCACATGACCGGCTGTACTTCGTAACGTTTCTGAGGAAAAATTTGTTTTTCTCCATTTCTGGGTGATCCGGTCTTAATTGGTAGCGGTAAGGCACCTCAGTTATTGAGGTGTGGGGTTGTCTGAGGGGTATTTTAGAAGTTTATTTAATGTTTATTAAATATTTTTTCTTAACTTTTCTCACATAATTTTAGCTGGGGTTCAATCCTAATTTGGGATAAAATGTAAAGTGTATTTTTTCCTTGGCTTATTTTAACTGAATATTAAAATCTTTGAAACTTATATGTACAGTTTATTTACTGTTTCACAACATGTCTGATACGGAGCCTGCTCTCATGAATTCATGCTTATTATGATTAGATGCACAAATTGCAGCTCCTATGAAAATTTGTTCTTCATGGATCAAGAAAACCTTGCAAAATAAAGGTAAGCTTTTTGTGCTTGTCGGGTTGTGCTCATATTATGAGTTTAAAATAAAGTTTTTTCAATCTCTCCCAATAACCCAATGAGCTAAAAAAGCTGTTTAGAATATCACGTCCACGTTCACTTATACCCCCATAGCAGTCAATGTAGCAAAGAATTAAAAAAAAAAATGAGCAAGCCCAATCACATCTAATCATGTGCTCTAACCCGACATGAAAATATGAATATTTCACCTTCCAATGTTCTTCACGTACAAGAATATGTTCTATTTATTCATAAATACATATTTCTACATATATCTTATGGTATTTTGCTACAATATATATGTATACCTCTCTATCTATCATCTATCTATCTCTCTATCTATCTATCTCTCTATCTCTCTATCTATCTACTATCTATCTATCTCTCTATCTATCTATCTATCTATCTATCTATCTATCATCTCTCTCTCTCTCTCTCTATATATATATATATATATATATATATATATATATATATATATATATATATACTGTATATACACAGTATCCCACAAAAGTGAGTACACCCCTCACATTTTTTTTTTTTTAAATCACCTTTATTTAGCATCAGAGTCATCACGTTACATGTTCGGAGATGCAGCTCCCAGGTGCATACAAAGGCTGATTCATTTTCAAATACATAACAGTTTAAACTTAAGTCTGCTTGTCTTCTGGGACGACAGCCATGCAGACCAATTTGATGCAGTATATGGCATATGGTCTGAGCACTGACAGGCTGACCCCCCACCCCCTAAACCTCTGCAGCAATGCCTGAAGCACTCATACGTCTATTTCCCAAAGACAACCTCTGGATATGATGCTGAGCACGTGCACTCAACTTCTTTGGTCGACCATGGCGAGGACTGTTCTGAGTGGAACCTGTCCTGTGAAACAGCTGTATGGTCTTGCCCACCGTGCTGCGCATCAGTTTCAGGGTCTTGGCAATCTTCTTATAGCCTAGGCCATCTTTATGTAGAGCAACAATTATTTTATTAGATCCTCAGAGAGTTATTTGCCATGAGGTGCCATGTTTTACTTCCAGTGACCAGTATGAGAGAGTGTGAGAGCGATAAAACAAAATTTAACACACCTGCTCCCCATTCACACCTGAGACCTTGTAACACTAATGAGTCACATGACACCGGGGAGGGAAAATGGCTTATTGGGCCCAATTTGGACATTTTCACTTAGGGGTGTACTCACTTTTGTTGAGTTATTTTGAGGGGACAGCAAATTTACACTGTTATACAGGCTGTACACTCACTAATTTACATTGCAGCAAAGTGTCAGTTATTCAGTGTTGTCACATGAAAAGATATAATAAAATATTTATAAAAGTGTGAGGGGTGTACTTACTTATGTGGGATACTATATATATATATATATATATATATATATATATATATACACATACATAATTATATATAGGAAATATGTCAGGTATCCATCCATTTAACCTATTATTCTGTCTGTTTCTTTAAGTCAAGACTATGTAAGCTAGCTACTCCTGTTCACAGGTGCTTAGTAATTCAGTAATGTGAGCTGTTTTCAGTCTGCAGTACCTATTGCAACAAACTCCGTCAGAAGCTCTGCTAATCTCTCTAAGGATTCTACTTTATATCCATATTTCTCCCTTGTAGGCTTGTGGAAAACTCCTGCCTTTCTTCATTTAATGGTCTGAGGAGTTACCTTGTTTAAACTTGCGGATACGAATTGTGTATTCCTTTCTAATACGAATACAGAACTCTTGTTTTTAACCCCTTAACGACACGCCTTGCACAAACTGGTCTTTAAAGACCAGCGACTTACCCTGTACGACATTGGGGTTGAAAGCGGCTGGAAGCGATCCTGATCGCTTCCAGACGCTTTCCGGTTATTGCAGTGATGCCTCGATATCAATGCATCACTGCAATAACATTTTTCCCCATCCGATGCAGAGAGAGCCACTCTGTGGCCATCTCTGCATCGGACATCGATGGCCGCAATCGTTCCGGATCGCTGGGGGGCACGCATGGACACGCGCATGCACGGGGGAGGCGGGTGGGCGGGTGCGTGCACGGGGAGGGAGCGGGTGGGAACCATTACACTATGGAACAGAGTTTGTTTAAATTTAGAGAGAGAGAGGGGGAATAAAAACTTTAATCTAAATAATCTAAGTGATCTGGGAGGGGGTGGGAGTTTAGTCTTGGCCTTGGGGAGGGGAAGCTACACTACAGAAAAGTGGGGGAAAAAATAAAAAGTATATATTTTTTTGTAAACCTGGTACTGGCAGACAGCTGCCAGTACCCAAGATTACTCCTAATAAAGTAGAGGGGGAGGGTTAGAGAGCTGTTTGGGGTGGGGGGATCAGGGAGGTTTGGGGCTAAAGGGGATCCTACACAGCAGCATATGTAAATATGCTAAAAAAAAAAATAAAAGATACCTTTTATTTTAGTACTGGCAGACTTTCTGCCAGTACTTAAGATGGCGGGGACAATTGTGGGGTGGGGGAGGGAAGAGAGCTGTTTGGGAGGGATCAGGGGGTCTGATGTGTTAGGTGGGAGGCTGATCTCTACACTAAAGCTAAAATTAACCCTCCAAGCTCCCTACAAGATCCCTAATTAACCCCTTCACTGCTAGACATAATACACTCTTGTGATGTGCAGTGGCATTTAGCAGCCTTCTAATCACCAAAAAGCATCGCCAAAGCCATATATGTCTGCTATTTCTGAATAAAGGGGATTCCAGAGAAGCATTTACAACCATTTGAGCCATAATTGCACAAGCTGTTTGTAAATAATTTCAGTGAGAAACCTAAAATTGCGAAAAAAATTAAGTTATTTTTAAATTTGATCGCATTTGGCGGTGAAATGGTGGCATTAAATATACCAAAATGGGCCTAGATCAATACTTTGGGTTGTTTACTACACTACACTAAAGCTAAAATTAACTCTACAAGCTCCTTACATGCTCCCTAATTAACCCCTTCACTGCTGGGCATAAAACACGTGTGGTGCGCAGTGGCATTTAGCAGCCTTCTAAATACCAAAAAGCAACGCCAAAGCCATATAAGTCTGCTATTTCTGATCAAAGGGAATCCCAGAGAAGCATTTACAATCATTTATGCCATAATTGCACAAGTTGTTTGTAAATAATTTCTGTGAGAAACCTAAAGTTTGTGAAAAAAAAATGTGAAAAAGTGAACAATTTTGTTTATTTGATCGCATTTGGCGGTGAAATGGTGGCATGAAATATACCAAAATGAGCCTAGATCAATACTTTGGAATATCTTCTAAAACAAAATATATACATGTCAAGGGATATTCAGGTATTCCTGACAGATATCAGGATTCCAATGTAACTAGTGCTCATTTTGAAATAAAGTGGTTTTGAAATAGCAAAGTGCTACTTGTATTTATTGCCCTATAACTTGCAAAAAAAGCAAAGAACATGTTAACATTGGGTATTTCTAAACTCAGGACAAAATTTAAAAACTATTTAGCATGGTTGTTTTATGGTGGTTGTAGATGTGTAACAGATTTTGGGGGTCCGAGTTAGAAAAAGTGTGTTTTTTTCCATTTTTTCCTCATATTTTATAATATGTTTAATAGTAAATTATAACATATGATGAAAATAATGGTATCTTTAGAAATTCCATTTAGTGACGAGAAAAACGGTATATAATATGTGTGGGTACAGTAAATGAGTAAGAGGAAAATGACAGCTAAACACAAGCACCGCAGAAATGTAAAAATAGCCCTGGTCCTTAAGGGAAAGAAATTGAAAAATGGCCTTGTCCTTAAGGGGTTAACAAGCTATTTACGCTGTGACTATTCATTTTTGGATTTTGTTTCTCCAGCTACCATCTGGCAGAGATCCGTGATAAACTCACTACCACTGCAGCACCAGAGATTTCCCTCATCTCTGACATGAACATACACTTTCTCATTTCCTCCTCCTTCACTAATGAGCAGATCAGCTTCGTAACTCAGCGGGCTGTCTCCACCATCTAAACAAGTTAGCTACGTTCTGGCTCATACTGCTAAGGATTGGAACCAGGTTGAATTTGAAGCTTTGGTATAGTACAGTGCAGCTAAATCTTATATTACGCTGTCGTGTGTTTAGCAAAACATTCTGTCAAGTTTAAACCGAACTCTTATACTTTGCAAAACCTTGTCTGCTATTAGCACCCTACAACTGATCTCTGCTAACTTTAACTACCATATAATTAGGAATACTATCACAATTGCTTATTGTTAGATCTATTAACTTTGAGCTGTTTAAGTTTTCCTACATTTACCATATAAAAACATAGAATTTGAGATGAGAACCAAAAAGGCCCATCAAGTCTACCCATATTACATGTTACTTTTTCCTTAGGATAGTCTTATGCATGTTCCAGGCATTTTTGAATTCCTTTAAAGTATTTGTGTTTACCACCTCAAATGGAAGTTTATTCCATGAATCCTCCACCCTTTCTGTAAAAAAATGCTTCCTCAAATTTCTCCTAAATCTGCTACCCTCTAACTTTAGATTGTGACCCCTTTTGAAATAACAAAATACATTGTATCATATTCTCAGTCACTACAGAAAACAGGTGACTTAAAATAGTTACTCATCTCTTGTTACTTTTTACCTCTGCAGTTGTGATCCACAACAAACAAAAAAACAAAGATACATTGTCATTACATAATTAATAAGCTTGCAAATGGATCCAGCAGAGCTACCAAAGCATGCAATTGCTTCAACGAGTAGATTTACTCACCCATGGTCTCAGGGACCTACAGCTTTTAAATGAGAGTCTCTGCAGTATTATGAGAGAATCTTTTAGGTTTAAAGGTCAATACACCTGAAGATTCTCCTGAACCACATGTTTGCCCTCCGGAGAAATTATTTGGGGATAGAGCTCAGTACAGGCAGTTCAAAAATGCCTGTAAACTGGTATTTTCACTCAAACCCAAAACTTACTGTACAGAAAGAGTGAAGTGTCTAACTGTTATTTTTTTATTTATGTGGTGAGTCTAGGCAGACTGTTTCTTCGAGTCTAATGAACCAATACTAGATCAGTTGAGGAATTCTTCAAAGTCATGGGGTTGCTTTATGAGGACACAAATAAACAGCTTACTGCTGAAACAAACATTAGGGCCTTAAAACAAGGCAGACGAATAGTTATTGAATATATAACAGACTTCAAGAAATTCGCCAAAGACACTGAGTGGAATGAAATTGCTTTGAGGAACCAATTTAGGCTCGGCTTATCTAATTCAGTGAAAGATGAATTTGCTAGAACTGACCTTCCTAAAACACTTGAAGCTTCGATCAATTTGAGTATCCAGATAGATCGTAGACTTAGAGAGAGAAAGGCTGAATGGCATAACCCTTACACCACCTACAGGATTTCCGGTGCTTATTCAACTACTTCCACCAACGCATCAGAAGAATCCATGGAAATAAACCCTAAAGAGGAAACCAGAAGAAGAAAAAAAAAAACCTCAGCAAATACTGTGCCAGTTCTACTCATGGGGTTAAGGATTGCCCTGTTCTTCTAAAAAAAAAAAGAAGAGTAAGTCTAATCTATTAAAATATTTGTTTAACCTCAAAATTAAAGACTGCCTCTTACTTCATGTTAACTCTCTCTTTACAGTGGGACCATCATCAGATACATGCTGATGCTATTTTGGATTCCGGTGCCTACGTCAATCTTATAGATAAATCACATGATAAAAAAAAAAAAATTCCACTAATCTTGAAATCATCACCTGTCTCTATACATGTCATTGATGGTACACAAATTAACACTGGTCCAATTACTCACCACACCATTCCTATTCGAGTTAAAAATAATTCTGGTCAAACTGAATTTTTAATCTTCAATGTCATACCTTCACCTCTGTTTCCCATAGTCTTAGGACTCAAATGGTTAAAAACTCATCAACCCAGCATTTTGTGTAATCAACTTTAGGTCAACTTGGATTCAGAATTTTGCACTAAGACCTGTTACACACACACTGTTGTTTTGGCATATGTAATGCCCCAGGTGCATGGTGGCATATCTAGATGACATCTTAATTTACTCGAACACCCTCCAAGAACATGTTAAACATGTCTGTTGGGTTTTATCAAGATTAAGGACACACCGATTATACGCAAAGCCTGAAAATGTCTATTCCATGTACAAGAGATAACCTTCCTAGAATATAAGATCAGTCCTACTGGAATCCAAATGCAGAATGATAAAGTTGATACAATCAGGAATTGGCCAATACCCTCTTCAAGAAAGGACATTCAACGATTCCTTGGATTTGCGAACTACTATCGCAAATTCATAAAAAAAATTCTCCTCCATTGTTAAACCCCTAATCTACCTCACAAGCAGAATAAAACCTTTCCAGTGGTCTCCTGCAGCACAAGGAGCTTTTGACTTCCTAAAAAAGCAAATTTACTGAGGCTCCTATTTTACGTTTTCCGGAACCTTCTCTACAGTATATCTTGGATGTAGATTCATCTAAATTTGCCATTGGGGCAATACTGTCTCAATGCAATAATTCATTGGAGCTCATTCACCAAGTTGCTTTCTTTTCCAGAGTAATGAGTCCTGCTGAGCTAAACTACCCAATTGGGGAGAAGGAGTTATTAGCCCTCAAATGCTTCTTTGAACATTGGCAGCATCTCTTGGAAGGCACATTACTCCCTATATTCATTTATACTGATCATAAAAACCTGGATTACCTACAGCCAAACAAAACTCTGTCTTCACAACAAGTTAGATGAAGCCTATTATATTACAGGTTTCACTACAACCCCACCATTTTCAAAAGTCACCAGCCACCACTGCATACAGCAGTTGTATGTTCTTTTAACTTTGAAAAATAGGTTATTTTAATTGTTCAAATTCTATAATGTAAGATTTTTGTTAATATTAATTGTCTATCAGGTAGATTACGAGTTTTGTGTTATGGCTTTTAATGTGGAAAAAATGGCAACTCCAGCATAATGGCAGTAACGTAGCTATTGCAAATAATGTCGGTATGCTGTAACGCAAGCATTTTAGCCTATAATGCAACGTCCATTCCACACTCAAAAAATGAAGTTTTTGCGTTGGATTTTCATAGCGCTGGTATTACAGGTTGTTCGGTGAGGCTAAAATGCTTGCTTTACAGCCTATACCGACACGATCCATACCACCATCTGAGAACAATAGTTATGAGTTTTGCGCCACAAAATTGTTTCACAAAACTCATAACTAAACTGTTACAAAGTACACTAACACCCATAAACTACCTATAACCCCTAAACCCACCACCCCCCTGCAACAAAAACACTATATTAAACCTATTAACCCCTAATCTGCCACCTACCCACATTGCGACTATTAAATAAATGTATTAACCTCTTATCTGCCGCTCCCGACATTGTGGACACTAATACAAATTATTAACCCCTATTCAACCGCTCCCCGACATCGCCGACACTATAATAAAGCTATTAACCCCTATCCCGCCGCTAACTGACATCCCCAACACTATAATAAAGCAATTAACCCATAAACCTCCAACCTCCCACATCTCTGCCACTAAATAAACCTATTAACCCCTAAACCACAGGCAGCTACAATGCAAAACACTAAATTAAACTATTAACCCTAAACCTAACTACCCCTAACTTTAAATTAAAATTACAATATAACTATATTTAAATAAATAAAAACTTACCTGTGAAATAAAAATAACCCTAACATTAAACTATAAATTAACCTAACCTTACTATTCTAATAAAATAAAAAATACTACCAATTAAAAAAATCTAAATTACAAATTTAAAAAAATCTACACAACTAGAAAAATGAAAAAATCTAAAATTACAAAAAATAATAAACACTAAATTACAAAAAATAAAAAACACTAAGCTTACAAAAATATTTAAAAAAATTATCAAAAATAAAAACAATAACACCTAATCTAATAGCCCTATAAAAATAAAAATGCCCCCCAAAAGTAAAAACACCCCTAGCCTACAATAAACCACCAATAGCCCTTAAAATGGCCTTTTGTAGGGCATTGCCCTAAGTTAAACAGCTTGTTCACCTGTAAAAAAAATATAAAGTCCCCCAACAGTAAATCCCACCACCCAACCAACCCCCCAAAATAAAAAAAACCTAACTCTAAAAAAAACCTTAGCTACCCATTGCCCCTAAAGGAGCATTTGTATGGGCATTGCCATTAAAAGGTCATTCAGCTCTTTTTTATTGCCCTTAAAAGGGCATTTAGCTCTTTTTCAAAAGCCCAAAGCCTAATCGGAAAAAAACCCTCCCCCATTAATGAAATAAATACCTAACACTAACCTCAGAATATCTACTCATGGTTGCTGAAGTCTGGACATCCAGGCGGCCAGAAGTCTTCATCCAGGCAGCAACATCTTCATCCATCGTGGGGGCGTCTTCTATCTTCAGCTCGGTGGCACGGGCAGCGAAGACATCCAGCATGGAGCGTACTCTTCATACAGTCCCCGCCGTACACTGAAGCTTCAATGCAAGGTAGCCGTTTCAAAATGGTGTACCTTGCATTCCTATTGGCTGGTTTGATTCATCAAATTCAAATCAGCCAATAGGATAAGAGCTTCTAAAATCCTATTGGCTGTTCAAAAAAACTTTAGGTGTCGGTGATGTTGGGGGTGGCGGATTAAGGGTGTTAAGACTTGGGGTTTATGTTAGGGTATTAGATTTAAACGTAACTTTTTTCCCCATAGATATCAATGGGGTTGCGTTATGGAGATTTTTCATTCCGCACTTCAGTTGTTAGTTTTTTTTCTAACACTCTCTCCCCATTGATGACTATGGAGGAAAGCGTGCATGAGCACGTCAAAGCAGCCCTTGGATTTTGTGTGGTATGGAGCTTAATGCCATCATATCGCACGCACAAAGAGGCTTTTCAGTAACTCGCAATGGCAGCACTATGGAGAGTGAAATAAAACAACTTTTTTGCTGTTAGTTTCGCACCCTGTTTAGAGCAAGACTCGTAATCTATGTGTATATATTAGCTGTTCCCATTAGAAATAAAGGTAATGAACCGAAATCCAACATTTGTCCAAACGAAATGCCTGCATGGGCGAAAATAGTCTGAACCAAACATTTTAACAAATCTGAAACAAATCTTTCAGACTAAACAAATTTTTCACCCAAACACGTCATGCAATTACTGCTATAATGAATATGTTTCTTTTTTGCTTGCAGAAGTGTAGGAGTATGCCATTTAGCGAGATACACAGCTATAAATCTATGTTTTGTCCTTCCAGAATCCCATGAAGGATATGAGGATCTTTCTGGATAATTTCACCTGAGCAGAGATCTTTTGTGCATCAAGTCCTTAGACTTAATTAATCCTCATTCTATTCCCCCAATATACACTGAGAGTTGACTAAACTTGCCACAGGTAATTACATAATATTTCTTTTCTCTTGAGCAAATGGATTTCCTTGATAATGGATTTTAATTCCTTTGCAATTAACCTATTGCATCCAATAACTTGTTCCTTCATATGTCTCTTTGTTTTATCAACATTAATGAAGGGGCTGTTGAGAGTCAATAAATTTAGAGTCAATGCTGTCTGACATTAAATAAATTATCTTACCAAAAAGATTTATTAGAGTGTCAAGTGCTGTCTATTTAAATACAAAGTGACTGAGATATAATGCAGAACAACTGTAATTTATAGTTGGCTTTGTTATCTTTTTATTCAGCTCATAATTACAATGTTTTAAAAGACTTGTTGGAAAATAGTATGCTCTATATGCACCGTAATATATAAAAGTGAGATTTTGTGTAAACTAAGACTTGCTGTTCATTTCTGAGCTATTGAAATAGCTGTTATTTGTGCAGTTAAAGTGTAAGCTTAGTAAGAAGTGCCATTAGAATATAATATATATATATATATATATATACAACCCCAATTCCAAAAAAGTTGGAACAGTATGGAGAATGCAAAAAACAAACAAAAGGAGTTATTTGAAAATTCAATTCACCCTGTACTATATTGAAAACAATATGATGACTGCAACACAATCCAAAATAGTTGGGGCAGGGGCAATTTAGGACTTACAGAGATGTGAAAAGTTGAAATAAGAAGGTGATGTGAAACAGGTGAGGCAATCGTGTAATCATAGGACATAAGGAGCCTTCAAAAAAGGCCTAGTCCTTCAAGGCCTTGCCAATCGGCCAACAGATGCTTCAGCGAATAATCCAACACTTTGAGAACAACATTCCCTAAAGACAAATCAGTAGGATTTTGGGTATTTCACCTTCTACAGTGAACAATATCATTAAAAGATTTAAGGAATCCGGTCAAATCTTGGTGCGTAAAGGGCAAGGCCGAAAACCACTTCTTTATGCACATGATCTACGACCACTCAGACATCACTAAAAACAGTCAAGAGTCTCTAATGGATATCCTGACATGGGCTTGGGAATACTTTGGTAAACCTTTGTCAGTCAATAACATTCGCCGCTGCATCCACATATGCAAGTTAAGACTCTACTATGCTAAACAGAAGCCATACATCAAAACTGTGCAGAAGCGCTGCCAACTTCTCTTGTCTCAATCTCATCTGAGATGAACAGTAGCTCAGTGGAATTGTGTTTTGTGATCCGACGAGTCAACATTTCAAATAGTTTTTGGAAAAAACAGTCATTGTGTTCTTTGGGCCAAAAAGGAAAAGATGTTATCAGTGTCAGGTCCAAAAGCCAGCATCTGTCATGGTATTGGGGTGTGTCCATGGCATAGGTAACTTGCACATCTGTGAGGGCACCATTAATGCAGAAAGATATCTATACATTTTGGAGGAACATATGCTGCGATTCAGACGTGGTCTTTTCCAGGGACGTCCCTGCATTTTTCAGCAGGACAACGCCAAACCACATTCTGCCCAGATTACAAGCACATGGTTGCATAAGCAGAGAGTGTGGCTGCTAGTATGGCCTGCCTGCAGTCCTGACCTGTCTCTGATTAAGAATGTGTGGCGCACTATGATGCACAATGAAGGCTCCGTACATTTGCATAGCTGAAGACATGCATAATGGATGAATGGGGGAAAATTCTCCTTGCTAAACTAAACCAACTGTTGTCTTCAGTGCCAAACTTTTTTGGAATGTGCTGCAGTCATCAGATTTGAAATGAGTGTATATTTTCAAAAATACATTAAATTCACAAAGTAAAACATCAAATAATGTGTAAATAATGTGTTTTCAATACACAGGGATAGTACAATAGTACAGGGATTTTTACTTTCTTTGAATACACAGGCTGACACGATACTACCTATTTTCTGATAAGACTGTGGGATTTGAAGAGTAGGATTTTAGATATTTAAAAGTGAAATAAAGATGTTTTATGTGGCGATATGGACATTTTTTAATTATTTTTTAATCACAAAAAAATCACTACATTGTCTTGGCTGGAATTTGTTTTTTGTATTTAAATCAAAGATTTTTATTGAGGTATTGCAACAAAACATATTCAACACGCTTTATCATGAACACAGGTTATAACATACAAGTAGGAATTGTTAAGAGTTCAATCATATATGAGCTCTATATGAGTATAATGATATAAGGTGAGATATATTTATCACAAATCTTCTTATATGTTTGATTATATATTAACGACCCATGTAATACATATAAAATAATATGATATATTTTCTCCAGAGGCACTGGCTATAAGGGCACGTGAAAAACATTACGGTACCTCATTTTTATAATTATTGAGCTGATTCTTACTCCCAGGAGACTAAACTTGCCCTATAGAGTGATACCTTACTAGTCTTATGAAATATAAGGGACGACATTTGTATGTTAAATAGGGAATAGATAACATGTTGCATCTAGCACGTAATTATGGAGTATGAGTCATTAGTCAAAGATATATAGTTACTCAACCTAAATATATCATATTTATTGTAGTGGTATATCCTATTGTTATTCAAGGTTCAACTTTTAGCAATATTTTTATCTGTGCCTGAGAATATTAAAGGACTCATATATGACTGTCTTACTTGTGACAACTTGTTTCAATAGCAAAAAATAAATAGCGGGTTAATACCGCTGAATAATTCACCAAACAGGGTGAATATAGAAATAAATAAAGATAGGAACACTGTAAATAGTACAATAAGCAAACACTGCCTGAGCAAATGGCGCCCAGCAAAAATTAACCACTCTGCAATATAGTATAGATAACATTTTTATGGGGAGATAATAGCATGTATGCTAAAAACTAGGAGAGTAGCCAATCCAATAGGGTTAGTTACAACTAATAGAATGATAACTTATGAGCATAAGATAAGTGCTGTCTTGGTTATATGAGTAATGGAATTGGGTAGAGTGGCTAAACTCTCAGATAGAAAAATCAGAGGGTTGGCAAGAGTGGACAAGAGCCGCATTACCAGGGGCTCAAGTTTCCACTACCTAGGACCCAACAGGAAGTAACATCCATCTCCAGAGATTAACGGGCCAGCAAGCGTTATAGCTCTGGCCTGCTGTGTAGGCAAACCTTCCCACTGCTCTTGCTTCTCCATATTAGTATGCATAGATGTATTATTAAGGGGATATACATTGCCCCCTTCTCTTTCAATGCAATGCGATCGCATAGGGATAGGGAAGTGCTCTGAAGGTCAGCACCTCACTCTTTTTTTAGTATCAAGCAGCTCAGTCAGTGTAGCATAGTATGGTAGTTCCCACTGAGTACAGTAGCTTTACCCGGTCACTCAGCTAACCGGGGGGGGGTGTTGAGTTGGAGTTATAGGCCCGCAGCCTTTGATCATAAACAGTCCGCTTAGAAGTTTCTGCTTGGTGCTAAAAATAATATTACCCCATACTATGCCTACGTCAATAATATTTCAAAGTGTTGATCTAGGATGTCATAGTATGAAAAGGATACACATCAGATCATGCAATGAATTGTCAGAGCTTCCAAATTTTGCGGCTCAGCATGTCCGCGGTCAAGCCACGCCCCCAGAATTTGATTTTATATATGTGTCCACATTGAACTTGTGTAAAAATAGTATAAAAATATAGCTGCAAGCAGCAATAAAGGTGGCCAACCGCATCACCTTTGCAATGACATAAAAGCTGCTAAGTCACAATGTATTGCTATATAGCACATTTCACAGCTTTAACTTAAGCGGTTACAAAGAAAACACATTTTCAAAATGTTCGCATAAACCAATATGGCTGCCATAGCTTGTGACCAATTTTTGCAACATGAGCAACTGTGACTTTAGGTCACAATATAAGGTTACAAAGCAAGTTTCACAGTTCTAACAAAAATGTTTGCAAAGAAAATTTTCTAAATTTTTGCATAAAACACAATGGCTGCCAAATCATATGATATACAGCCTCCATATTGTGCACAATAGTTCTAATCATAGATGTCAATAAACATGGCAAAAATAAAGCTTTTTTGTAAAATGGTTTTTGTTTTATTTATTAATTTAAAAATACCGTTAAGCATTTTTGATCAATTCAAAATGGCTGCCAAACCACATGATCTATCAACTTCTCTTGAACAAATCTGAATGTTAGTCATAAGATAACTCTGTAAACCAAATTTCAAGTATTTCGCATAAGCAGTTTCAGAGAATAAGATTTTTGTAATTTTTAAAAACAGCACATACGGAACAAAATGGCCGCCAAGTGATGCAATGTATGGCTTTCAAATTGCACATACTAATGCTTACTATAGACCTCTACAATTTGCAGAAGTTTCATGAAAATTTGTAAATGTTTAATTTCACGAAGGCGACTGCGCCATGCAAATTTTGACTGCAATATTGCATTTAGGGGTCATGACTATGTGTAATCAGGGTTCTGCTGCACTGTAATATAGTTAAATAGTGCAAATATAATGCATAAAGTGCACATTTACGCAATTAAACAACGATAAAAAGGCGAATGGCTCATAGCAGCCATGTTGATTATGGAAGATTCACAGTTTTAACAATCTTGGTAGATGACCTTGCAAAGAGTGCATGTGCAAAATTGCGCTTCATTGCACTTAGCGTTTGCAGAGAAGAAGATGTTTAAAGATTTTCACACATTTCAAAATGGCAGCTAGATCATGTGACTAAATCACTTCTCTTTAGCAAACTTTATTCTGGGACAGTACAGCAGTACACACAGCAAGTTTCACAACTGTAACATAAGTGGTTCCAGAGAAGAAGATTTTCAAGCGTTTGTCAAAATTTGTCGCAAAAAGCAATATGGCTGCTAGATCACATGACCTATGGGATGTATGTTGCATAGGATTATGCACAGCATAGATCTCTAGCACTGTGCCAAGTTTCATGAGTTTTTGAGCAAGCACTGTTCCAAGTTTCATGAGTTTTTGAGTGATGCTGTTGTTATTATAAGCATTTGAAAAAAACGGCGGAAAATAATAATAACAATAATAAAAATAATAATAATAATAATAATCTAAGCAAAAACAATAGGTGTCCAGCACTATAGTGCTTGGCCACCTAATTAAACTGTATTTTATCACAAATTTTCTACGAAAAGGCTTTTTTGGCAAAATGTTATCATAACATTTTTTTAAACTGTTACTATTTGTGTGTGTATTCATACAATGACCTTCATTTATAAATATGAAAAAGGGATAATGTTCCCAGGCAGGGAACCTGTCTGTCTGCATTGGAAGCTAGTAAGGTGGCATCTGTATTTATCATTGCAAAAGCAAAAACTTGTGCTGCCCCTCTTGTGCAATCAATTGTGAGAGATCAGAGGAAACTGTCATCCGGGGAAGTGAATCATCCTGGCCAGTTCAGTCAGAAGTGGCAGATAGCATAAGAAGCAGACCTTTGTTTCATAGCTTAAAGTGAAGGTAAAGTATGGACGTTTTTTAAGCATAATTATATTACTTATAGCCTAAATAGTGTGATCTCTAACTTTTTTCCCAGCATTTCAATATGTATTTTTTTATTGCAAACGATTTATATTTTACTAACTGTGCCGGTGTTTACTCCTCCCGCGATCCATTTCCTGGTTTTTGACACTCTTACGTATAGAGCGGTCCCACCCGCTCTATACGTATCTCAAAAGAGCGTTCTCGTGTAACTAACAAATTGCGCATGCGCACATTGCGACGACGATTACCTATGCGCATGCGTTACTCGAATTGCTTGTAATGGAGAAGAAATAGCAGCACTAAACGGGAGCGAGCTTCTCAAATAAGGGAAGAATTAATTGCAACGCATGCGCAAATCGTCAAGTAGAGGAATGACGTCAAATGACGGCCGCCTAACGGCCAGGTTTTCAATTGGCCTTTTCAAGAACGTGACCGGCAAGGAAAAAAAAAAAAAAATCGGGTTGTTTTGAAAGCGCAGAAAATTTAATGCAAAAACAGAGATAAGTGAGTTTATATGCTAAATAAAAAAAAATGATGAATGAAACTAGCATTAATTTTGGGATTATTTTAACATGTACTCATACAATAAACCTAACTTTACCTTCACTTTATGGTTACAGGCTCATGCAAAGCAAAGGCTCAGAAGCTGCTTTTAAAACTTCATAAATGAAAACGTTTGTTTAAACAATAGGCAACAGAAGGATAGTTGTTCTTTTAAGGATCCCATGGATAAGAAGCTAGAGGCTTACTTAAAAAGATGTACATTCATCAGGGATTACAGTGGCAACCAGCTGCAAGTATTGCTACGTTGCGGGGCAGCATCTTATTGGTGCAATGCCTTATCTGACCTGATTTCAGAAGAGACTACTTTAGAGGAGATCCAGGATAGGATCAAGGCTATTAAACTGGCCGATACTTTTATCTGTGATGCCAACATGCAAGTGATTAGACTGGGAGCCAAGTTATCTGGCTTCGCTGTTCTAGCTCACAGAGCTCTGTGGTTAAAATCTTGCTCTGCAGATTTATCTTCTAAGTCTAAATTTCTGTCTTTACCTTATAAGGAAAGAGTTTATTTGGGCCTGGTCTGACGGAAATTATTTCCGAAATTATGGGTGGAATGGGATCTTTCCTACCTCAGGACAAGAAGAATAGACCAAAAAGGTCACCAGAATTCTAATATTTGTTCCTTTCGCAAGTCTTCCTCTTCCAAGCCAGAGCAATCCAGAACCTCATGGAGATCCAGTCAGCCTTGGGATAAAGGGGAAACAAACATAGAAGTCTTCAACTGATTCTAAATCAGCATGAAGGGACTGCCCCTGATCCATTCCTGGATCAAGTGGGGGTCAGGCTCTCTTTTTTTTCAGCAGGCTTTGATCCACAATGTCCAAGATCCTTGGACCATGAACATTGTACCCCAGGGTTACAGGATAGGGTTCAAGTCTAGCCCCCCCAGGACATATTTCTCCTGTCAAGGTTATCTACAGACCAAGTAAAGAGAGAGGCCTTCTTAAACTGTGTAAATGACCTTTCATCCCTGGGAGTGATTGTTCTGGTTCCAGTAAAGGAACAGGATCAAGGATTTTATTCAAATCTTTTTGTTGTTTCCAAAAAGGAGGGAACTTTCCGTCTCATCCTTGACTTAAAGTGTCTCAACAGATTCCTCAAGGTTCTGATCTTCAAAATAGAGACTATTTGTTCCATTCTTCCCTTGGTCCAAGAGGGTCAGTTCATGATGACCATAGATCTGAAGGATGCATATCTTCATATTCCCATTCACAAGGAACATCACCAGTTTCTGAGGTTTGCATTTCTGCATAAACATTTCCAGTTTGTTGCCCTTCCTGTTGGCCTTGCTACAGCTCCCAGAATCTTCACAAAGTTTCTGGGGGCTCTTTTGTCAGTGGTCAGATCTCAGAGAATTGTGGTTGCTCCTTACCTGGATAATATCTTGGTTCAGGCTCCATCTTTTTAACTAGCAAAATCTCATACAGGGACATTGTTGTCTATTATTCATTTTCACGGGTGAAAAGTGAATCTGGAAATGAGTTCCCTAGTCCCAGATACAAGGGTGTGTTTCCTGGGAACAATTATAGATTCCTTATCCATGAAGATTTTTCTGACGGATGTCAGACAATCCAAAATTCTTCCCTTCCTCTTCTGGCTTCTACCCGTCCATCAGTGGCTCAATGCATGGAGGTGATTGGTCTGATGGTTGCTTCTTTGGACATCATTCCTTTTGCTCGATTCCATCTGAGACCACTACAGCTATTTGTGCTCAGTTAATGGAACGGAGACCACTCAGATCTCTCACAGAGGATAGATTTCTCAGGACCATATGTCTCGGGGTACATGTTTCCTGAGACTTTTCTGGGTGATTGTGACCACGTACAGGCTGGGGAGCAGTTTGGGGCTTTTTAAAGGCTCAGGGCATTTGGACTCGGGAGGAATCCTCTCTTCCAATAAACATCTTAGAGTTGAGAGCTATTTTCAATGCCTTGACAGCTTGTCCTCAGCGAGCTTTGGTCTTGTTTATCAGATTCCAATTGGACAATATCACCTTGGTGGCTTACATCAACCACCAGGGAGGAACTCAGAGTTCATTAGCAAGGAATGAGGTGATCCGCATTCTTCAGTGGGTGGAATCTCATGATTGTCTTCTATCTGTCATCCACATTCCAGGGGTAAACAACAGATTTTCTGAGCAGGCAGACCTTTCATCCCGGGGAGTGGGCTCTCCATCCGGAGGTATTTTCAAAGGTTACCCTAAGATGGGGAGTTTCGGAGTTAGATCTGATGGCGTCCCATCAAAACGCCAAACTCCCAAAGTACGGTTCAAGATTAAGAGATCCTTAAGCTACTCTGATAGATACTCTGGCAGTGCCTTGGAACTTTGGTATAGCTTACCTGTTTCCTCCATTTGCTCTCCATTACGAGTCATTGCTCGTATCAAACAGGAGAGAGCGTCTGTGATTCTAATAGCTCCTACCTGGCCTCGCAGGATCTGGTTCGCAGATCTGGTGAAGATGTCATCTATTCCACCTTGGAGATTATCTCTGAGGAAGGACCTTCTACTTCAGGGTCCCTTCCTCCACCCAAATCTGGATTCTCTGAAGCTGACTGCTTGGAGATTGAATGCCTAGTTTAGGCTAGGTGTGGCTGCTCTGAGAAGGTCATTGATACCATGTGTGGTTATCTATTAATTTAAAATATCTTTACTTTCTACTAAATTTAAACCACTAAATCTCTATGGTGGTACCACTAAAACCAACACAGATAAATTGTGAAATAAACTCTATGAGGGTCCTCCATTATTTGTCAAACAGTTTATTTAGGAATCAATATATGTTAATAATAAGATAAATATTTACAGGTATATATATATATATCAATCTATTTTACAGATACAGTCCACATTTTAAGATACAGGGCAACTTTTCTAAACTAACCCCAATTGTGCTACACAGAATATTATCCCAGAAATACTTAGCTAGATTCTCTGTGTCCAACACCATCCATCTTTTAGCAGGAGCAGGATACAATAGAAGAGACAGGGGCTCTGGTGTTACAGTATTTTATAACCCAATTCAAAAGGGAGTGGCTTATCAAATGCCACTCAAAAAGACCAATGGGAGTGTCTATAGTTCAGAGAGAAAGGTGTACCTGGGGGAAGGGATCCCAATAACAGCTAAGTGAATATTCCAGTGATAAAATGTCACCACATTCCCTCACTTTTTCTTCTCCTATGTTGCCCCATTTTCTAGTTATACCCACTAGTACAGAAGAACACAGTGGGAGCAAAAACCTTACAGGAGAAATTCTCCCACCATCCCTTCGGAATCATTCCCTCAGCGATATGAGCTCTTCTGTACTTTCCTAGGACTGTCAATTCCTAATCTAACTTTATACAATTCATTAGAAAAATTAATTTAAAAATATACATAGAAACACAAAATCCTATGCTAAACCCCATTAGCAACATTTATACAATGATCTTAAATATTGGGAAAAGTTCATGTATGAGTGTGTGAGTGTGGGTACACTAGATGGGTATGTGTGTAGTAAAATCTTTATTAAGAAAGTGTGAATCGTGCCTGTAAAACAAAAGTTATAATGGTTCACTGAAGTTCTTTGTTGTCATCTTTTCGTATCTGGTCCTTGCTTTTGGCATCTGGTCCTTGCTTTTGCTTTACCAAATCTCTCTCTTTGAACCACTTTGTTTTTTCCAAGACCCTCAAAGGAATGAAAAAAGATTAAAACCAGGCATATATTTACTTCACACTACAACACTCCATCTGCAGTAGAAACCACATTCACAGTTATTAACTTCAAGTTGGAAAGTGCCTCTGTTATTGCATCATCCCACTCGCACCCTTACTTAACTTATGTTGCTTGATTTATATGATTATTTACCCCTTTATGCTATATATATATATATATATATATATATATATATATATATATATATATATATATATATATATATATTATTTTGGCATAATGCACCAGTTTACATCTCCATTGTGATACATTATACTTATTTAATTTGTCCAACGCCACCATCATAGCTTCATGGTATGATCAGTCCTGAAGACACCTGAAAAACAACAATCTATAATATGTGTTATTGGGGAAAAACTGGAAGGAAAGGTGAGAAGCCTTCTATCTTCATTGGTTTTCTTCCTGCAAGATAAGACTTCAGACAGTTTACATAGAAATGGTATTGCATGTGGCCTCCCAAAACTAATCACAATGGAGGTATCTGTTATTGTTTTTTTAGAAAGAGAATGCATCAATTAACTATACATTCTTAATATTGGCATTTAAAACTTAATAATGAAAAACACTTAAAATTATTAATTGAACTTAAAACTAAAGTACACATTACAC
Organism: Bombina bombina; assembly: GCF_027579735.1. Lineage (NCBI taxonomy): Eukaryota > Metazoa > Chordata > Amphibia > Anura > Bombinatoridae > Bombina > Bombina bombina. Next base: position 1,190,498,649 of record NC_069502.1, read on the forward strand.
GATACAAATGTACTGCAAACAAATATGCTTATAAAAAAAAATGAATGATTTAATTTGAGCCCTCCAGCTCTGTCAGTTGCTTCTTTAGAAACCCAATTTGATCTCTCATTCTCCTGTTTTTTTGTTTGAGTTCCCAATAACTTAAGTTGGCCTTATTGTTTATCTCATTTGACCTCAGCCTCCAATTTTCTCCTCTGTTAATATCGCCATTTAAATTCCTGTCTCTCCAGTTTTCTGTATGTGATGCTCTACTATTCTGATATCCACAAACATTCCTTCTATTACCCCTCTCTGATTCCTGCCTGTGAATATTCAGATTATTCTCCATTGACTGCTTCACTGCAGAATTTGCCTTAATGGTGTATGGGTGATAATTCCACCACTTCTCAGCTCTAGTGAACACCATATGTAGGTTTGTGGAGTTTGGATCATACAGCTTTACAAACTCCTGACATTTTCTGGGGAGAGCTTCAAGTACCCTCTGTATGTGAGCTGGTGACCCCCAGACCATTTGGGTCTGTGGCTGGCGCAGCACACACCAAAATAAAACTCTTTTTGCTACTTCAAATGGCCCATCTAGTGGTCTCATGATAATTTCACTAATCTCTTTCTCTAGACTAGTAAAATTGAAAAAGGTTTTAGCTATCCTGCCAGCCTGATCACATATACTTGAATTAAATCCTAATAACCTGTTGACATAGGGGCCCATGGCATCTTGAAGCAATTCAGTCCATTCCGGCATGCTCATACCTAATTTTATGGCTTTTTCAGTTCCCTTGTGAAACCAATGTGAAAAGTTATTAAAGCTGTTTGTGGGGATTGTGCCCCACCATTTCTTAAAAATGTCTTTATCTGCTACAGTCATTGGCCTGGTCTGATTTGAAAAACCTGTAGGAACTTTCAGGTTGTTAAAATTCTCAGAAATTATGACAGGGGCAATTGGAACCGAACTTGGGTTTTTAGTGGGGTCCATTTGCATTTTATCTTGTTTTACTACTTGTTTTGGCTCTTTCCTTTGTGGCAGTAAGTTATCACTATCTGCATTGTTCCCAGAAATATCACTAATTATTTTTTCTTTTTGTTCAATTTTCATCTGTAACTCAGTAATTTTGTTTGAGTATTCGTTACTGATGTGTTCTGTTAATTTTAATTTACGTTGTAATTTACTGATCTGTATGGTGTTAGTTAAAGCAGAAAGCTTAATACAATCTGTCAGTCTGTGTGTTATCTAACTTTAATTTAAGGTCTTTATTTTGCTCTGTAAGTTCTCCAATAATGTCCGTTAATCTCTTTATAGTTGAAATCACTGCCTGCGCTATCATACATTTTCTTTTATTATTATTCATCTTTTTAAGAGTTAATACCTGTGTTAGTATATCTAAAACACTTTCACACTTGTTGTTTTTAGCTTCTGGGATGAGGAATGGACCATTATATTTATGAATGTAATTGTTAAAGTAATCACAGATTTCCTGTGAAATATATTTTTTTCCAGACATTTTTAACAGATAGCCGTTAGAACTAAAATAATATAAAAAAAAATTCTATATATATTATATACTAGAATAGTGTGTCTCTCACAGCATAGTAGTTTTTTTTTTTTTTTTAAATGTTAACACAGGATGTACAAGATACCATTGAGATGCTAATTTTACACAACAAAGGACATAGCAGTTAAGCCATGTAGAAGGGTAGTAATTAGATCTGTTATAAGCAGGTCAGCATTCCAGCAGAGGTGGTAATATAGTTAAATTTAGTTTTTCTAACCACTGCTGATTATTCTTTATTTTAAATCTGGGGAACAGACTATTGTGTGTCTCTCACAGCATAGTTTGCCAGACTATTTTAACTGCCCCAAATGCAAGGAATTATAATCTCTATAGGGCAATGAAACTAAACAGAAATTAAGAAGAACAAAATTAAAAAATTAAATATTGTTCTCTTTTAAAAGGTGTGAACCATCAATAATACGAACCTAAATAAAATAAATGAACAAAGCAAAGCAAGGAATCCTTTTTACTGATATTTTGCCAAATTGAGGAAAAATTATAAAAATATTTTAAGCATAGGAAGATTCTATAGAACTTCTAAATGCTAATTTCAACTGTAGTTTTGGTTCCAGGATCTGCTCCAAACACAGGGAATGCAAATTTTTAACTTTGTTACCCAAAACAAAGCTTAATTAAACTGTAATTTCTTAACTTTAAATTCTACACAATTTCCCATACAATTCAGAATTAAATTTATGTATAGGGCAAGCTACAGCTCTGTGTGTAACACATTCACAGAAATGAATCCTTTGTAAAAAGAAATAAATAAAAAACCTTACTGTTGGCAGCTATTACATAGTACTGTAAAGCTTTTGTTTGTAAAAACATTTAGATGGGACCAACACAACACATGTCTCTAAAATTCATTAGAAAACTGATAGAAAACTGGCTCAACAATAAAAGTATCCAGTTTCCAAAAACAAGAAAAATACAAGAGTTAAAGGGACAGTCTAGTATAATCAACTTCACAATTTACTTCCATCATCAAACTTGCTTTTTTTCTCTTGGTATTCTAAGTTGAAGCCAAACATAGGTAGGCTCATATGCTGATTTCTAAGCCTTTTAGGGTTGCCTCTTATCACATGCTTTTTTAAAAAAAAAAATCTCTTTTCAACACAAACACAGAGATAACACTGTGGGGGTTATTTAAGATTTAGTAAGCTACAAACAGCAGGCCTGCTGAAACCAACCGTTATGTGCTTCCCCTATGCAAAAATGCAAATTTATACAGACCAGAAATACAGGTTTTTTAAAGCCATGCTTTTCTTGAGAAACATACAACAGGCCTTTGAAACCAACCACTATTTGCGCTTTTTAAATAAAGTACTACATACAAAACCTTTGCTATAAAACACCAAATCTACATTTACTGCAGTTAAATTTAAAATAAATCAACATTCATTTGATTCCTGCAAAACTAAATGGCATATGGATTCGTCTACAACTTCATGGCCGCCAAAATGTGGTTATCTATTAATTTAAAATATCTTTACTTTCTACTAAATTTAAACCACTAAATCTCTATGGTGGTACCACTAAAACCAACACAGATAAATTGTGAAATAAACTCTATGAGGGTTCTCCATTATTTGTCAAACAGTTTATTTAGGAATCAATATATGTTAATAATAAGATAAATATTTACAGGTATATATATATCAATCTATTTTACAGATACAGTCCACATTTTAAGATACAGGGCAACTTTTCTAAACTAACCCCAATTGTGCTACACAGAATATTATCCCAGAAATACTTAGCTAGATTCTCTGTGTCCAACACCATCCATCTTTTAGCAGGAGCAGGATACAATAGAAGAGACAGAGGCTCTGGTGTTACAGTATTTTATAACACAATTCAAAAGGGAGTGGCTTATCAAATGCCACTCAAAAAGACCAATGGGAGTGTCTATACTTCAGAGAAAAAGGTGTACCTGGGGGAAGGGATCCCAATAACAGCTAAGTGAATATTCCAGTGATAAAATGTCACCACAACATGCTTCAGGCTCGTAAGACTGTTACTCCCAGAATTTACCATAAAGTATGGCGCAAATAGCTTTATTGGTGTGAATCAAAGGGTTTCTCTTGAAACAGAGTAAGGGTACCCAAAAGTTTTGTCTTTTCTTAAGGAAGGCCTGGAGAAAGTTTTGTCAGTCAGCACTCTGAAGGGTCAGATTTCTGCACTGTCTATTCTTTTGCATAAATGTCTGGCATATTTGACAGATGTTCAATCTTTTGTTCAGGCTCTGGTCAGAATCAGGCCTGTGGTAAAACCTGTTGCTCCGTTTGAGCCTATGAGGCCTCTTTATCAAGCCGTCAAGCGCAAATACGCTGGAATTCCGCAGCGTAATTGTGGCAAGCCTGATTCCCCTTATTTATCAAAGCCTACAGACCATCAAAAATTGAAGTTTGTGACGTAACATACGATCCACTGGTCTCAGTCCAACACAGATCGATGCTTACGTCATTACAGATGTTCTGAATACAAATTTGGCACTATCTGACTACTTTTGCTAGTTATCAAACGGCTAACAGGTACGCTCGCCACTATTGCAGCCCTGGAGGCGGCGGATGCCATAGGAATCAGTGGAAGTCTGAAAGCAGCGAAAGCTTATGTTCGCTGCTGCCCGATATCCCATTGATTCCTATGGGAGAATGAAACCTAACACCCTAACATGTACCCCGAGTCTAAACACCCTTAATCTGCCGCCCCCTACACCGCTGCCACCTACATAATGTTATTAACCCCTATTCTGCCGCCCCGACATTGCCGCCACCTACATTATACTTATTAACCCCTAATCTGCTGCCCCGCCACCGCCGCCACCTACATAATGTTATTAACCCCTATTCCGCCTCTCCCGGGCCCCGCCTCCACCTAAATAATGTTATTAACCCCTATCCCGCCGCTCTCGGAGCCAACCACAACTAAATAAATGTATTAACCCCTAAACCCCTGGCCTCCCACATCACTACCACTTACTAAACCTATTAGCCCAGAAACCGCCAGCCCCCCACATGGCCATAAACTAAATTAACCTATTAACCCCTAACCTAACCTATTAACCCCTAAACACCATTAATCTTCCGCCCCCTACACCGCCACCACCTACATAATGTTATTAACCCCTAAACTGCCGCCCCGACATTGCCGCCACCTACATTATACTTATTAACCCCTAATCTGCTTCCCCACCACCGCCGCCACCTACATAATGTTATTAACCCCTATTCTGCCTCTCCCGGACCCAGCCACCACCTAAAAATTGTTATTAACCCCTATCCCGCTGCTCTCGGAGCCCACCGCAACTAAATAAATGTATTAACCCCTAAACCCCTGGCCTCCCACATAACTACCACTTACTAAACCTATTAACCCAGAAACCGCCAGCCCCCCACATCGCCATAAACTAAATTAACCTAGTAACCCCTAACCGCTAAATTTTTTAAATATTAACTCATCCTTATCTTATAATACATTAAAACTTACCTTTAGATTTAAATTAAACTATATTAAACAAATAATTAATCTACCCTAACTATTATACTAAATTACATTAAACTATATTAAACTAATAATTAACCTACCCTAACTATTATAATAAATTACATTAAACTATATTAAACTAATAATTAATCTACCCTAACTGTTATACTAAAATTACATTAAACTACAAAATAAATTAAATATATTATATAATTAAAAACCTAACCCTACTCAAATAATTTAAATCTACTATTAAAAATTACAAAAAAAAAAAACCCACTAAGTTACACAAAATAAAAAATAAATTATCAAATATTTAAACTAATTACACCTAATCTAATCTAATAAAAAAGCCCCCCGATAATAAAAAAAACCCCTAGCCTACAATAAACTACCAATGGCCTTTAAAAGGGCCTTTTGCGTGGCTTTGCCCCAAAGAGATCAGCTATTTTACCTGTAAAAAAAAATACAAACACCCCGCAACAGTAAAACACACCACCCCAACAACCAGCCCCCCAAATAAAATATTATCTAAAAAAACCTAAGTTCCCCATAAAACCCCTAGCCTACAATAAACTACCAATGGCCCTTAAAAGGGCCTTTTGCGGGGCATTGCCCCATAATTCAGCTCTTTTACCTGTAGCCAATAGAATGCAAGCTCAATCCTATTGGCGATTGGATCAGCCAATAGGATAAAAGTTCAATCCTATTGGCTGATTGCAACAGCCAATAGGAATTTTTCAACCTTAATTCCGATTGGCTGATAGAATTCTATCAGCCAATCGGAATCTAAGGGATGCCATCTTGGATGACGTCATTTAAAGGAACATTCATTGTTGAAGAAGACGTCGAAAGAAGAGGATGCTCCACGTCAGATGTCTTGAAGATGGAGCCACTCCGCGCAGGATGGATGAAGATAGAAGATGCCATCTGGATGAAGACTTCTGCCCGGTTGGATGAAGACATCGGCCCGCTTGGATGGAGACTTCTGCCGGCTTCAATGAGGACTTCTGCCCCTTCGTTGAGGATGGATGTCAGCTCTTCAGAAACTGTAAGTGGATCTTCGGGGGTTAGTGTTATGTTTTTTAAGGGTTAATTGGGTCTGTTTTAATTTTAGATTAGGGTTTGGGCTTTTGAAAAAGAGCTAAATGCCCTTTTAAGGGCAATGCCAATATAGATTCCCTTTTTCAGGGCAATGGGGAGCTTAGGTTTTTTAGATTAGGTTTTTATTTGGGGGTTGGCTGTGTGGGTGGTGGGTTTTACTATTGGGTGGTATTGTATTTTTTATTTACAGGTAAAAGAGCTGATTTCTTTGGGCAATGCCCCGCAAAAGGCCCTTTTAAGAGTTATTGGTAGTTTATTGTAGGCTAGGGTTGTTGTTTTTTATTTTGGGGGGGCTTTTATATTTTCATAGGGCTCTTAGATTAGGTTTAATTAGTTTAAATATTTGATAATTTATTTTTTTATTTTGTGTGACTTAGTGTTTATTTTTTTTTTTGTAACTTAGTGTTTGTTATTTTGTGTAACTTAGTTGTTAGTTTTTTTTTACCTTTGTAATTTTTAATAGTAGATTTAAATTATTTGAGTAAGGTTAGGTTTTTAACTATATAATTTGTATTTCATTTGTAGATTAATGTAATTTTTGTATAACAGTTAGGGTAGATTAATAATTAGTTTAATATAGTTTAATGTAATTTAGTATAATAGTTAGGGTAGGTTAATTATTAGTTTAATACAGTTTAATGTAATTTAGTATAATAGTTAGGGTAGCTTAATTATTAGTTTAACATAGTTTAATGTAATTTAGTACAATAGTTAGGGTAGCTTAATTATTAGTTTAATATAGTTTAATGTAATTTAGTATAATAGTTAGGGTAGATTAATTATTAGTTTAATATAGTTTAACATAGTTTAAATTTATTATAAGATAGGGATGAATTAATATTTAATATAAAGTTACCGGGTTATTAGGTATAGGGGTTAATAGGCTACTTTATGGCGGTGGCTAGTTTATGACGGTGTGGGGGGCTGGTGGTTTAGGGGTTAATAGGTTTAGTAAGTGTTAGTAATGTGGGAGGCATGAGGTTTAGGGGTTAATACATTTAGTTGCGGCGGGGTTCGGGAGTGATGGAATACGGGTTAATAAGTTTATTAGAGTTGTGGCAGGCTCCGGGAGTGGAGGGATAGGGGTTAATAACTTTATTTAGTTGCGACGGGGTCCGGGAGCGGCGGGATAGGGGTTAAACAGTTTAGTATAGTGGCGGTGTTTAGTGACAGGGTATAAATAAAGCTGTGAAAAAGCAGAATAGCAGCGAGATCGATGACTGTTTAGTTAACAACAGTCCGCTGCTCATAGACCCGTACTTGATTTGCAGCTTTTTGACAGCTTTTTGTTAAATATGGAGAGCCTATTCATGTCCGTGGCCACGATGTTAGGCGATGTAAGGTGAGCGTATTGGTGCCGTTGAATGCAAGTAAGTTGACAGCTTGATAAGTAGACCTCTATGCATTCTGTTGATATTAAATTGTTATCCTGGAAGATTTTTTTTCTTCTTCTTGCTATTTCTTCTGCTTGCAGAGTTTCCGAGCTTTTGGCTCTGCAGTGTGATTCCCCTTACCTTATTTTTCATGAGAAAAAGGTGGTCCTTCGTACCAAGCTAGGATTTCTTCCTAAGGTAGTGTTGTATCGCAATATTAATCAGGAAATTGTTGTTCCTTCTTTTTGTCCCAATCCTTCTCAGAATGAACAGTGCCTTCTGTTTAGGTCCGCCTTTCTTGTTCTCCCTCCCTTTTCATTCTCTGTCCTCTAGCTTGGGTACTGGTTCCCACTAGTAATTGGAATTTGTGGACTATCTATGCCTTAGGAAAGAAAACAAAATGTATGCTTACCTGATAAATTTCTTTCTTTCCAGGCATGGAGAGTCCACTACCCGCCCTTATTTAATTTAAGTCAGCAATGGTTTGGTATAAACCTCAGGCACCTATATACCCTTGTGTTATCTTCTTTTTCTATTTTCCTTTTGACTGAATGACTGGGGATTATGGGTAAGGGAAGTGACACTTAACAGCTCCGCTAGGGTGCTCTTTGCCTCCTCTTGCTGGCCATGAGTTGAATATCCCACTAGTAATTGGAATTCGTGGACTCTCCATGCCCGGAAATAAATACATTTATCAGGTAAGCATAAATATATATATATATATATATATATATATATATATATATATATATATATATATATATATTTAAAGCTTATAAATTGGAAAGGGAATAACTTGTTTCAGGAAATGTGTTATAGCCACCTATGGTTGCAAAATTTGTTGTTTCAATGGGATATATATTTATGAATTGGCAAAAAAATTGCACTAACTGAACAAGTCTTCCTTTTCCTGATAATTTGGATTGGATTTGTATTTGAATCTTGGTTTACTGTGTTTTCCTTGAGACATTTCTCTGACAATTTTTATTTATACTGTAAATGTCTGAGTTGTTTTGTCCTTGAGTGTTTGACAATGTACCCTCTACTTGAATGTCTATATAATTTCCTAGTTGCCTGTCTATTCTGCTCCTCTTGCGTTACTCTGGATTTGCTACATCTGAAGTTCCAGTGTTCGTGCTGTGTTATGTGAAATAAATGTTTACTATTTCATGTAAGCAGCACACCAGTTACCTTGAGCAATATTTCATTCATCTGAATTATGTGACTGAACTTACTGAAAGGTAATGCGCTATGCACTAATGGCTCGTTTCCATTGAGCTGTAAAAAATGGAGCCGTAAGGTGTGAAGTTGCCGACAGCTAAAATAAGTTTACTACTTCATTGAAATATTTTGCACATTGCGTGCAGTCGCTCTTTTCGTGTAAGTGTAAATTAATGGTGTGTTAACGCTTCCATCTGATCATAGTTATCTATGGTAACTACCTTTCACCATAAAATTTACATTTAACATATGTGCTCCTTACCTGTGATCACCTCTACAGAGAAACAAAAACAAAGATACGCTTATTGATAATACATAAAATTCTGATTTCTATTATAATTACATTTTCTACTTTATTAATATATGTAATATTTATTGCTGCCCTAGGCATAGTAGTAGTTTTGTAGGTATGTGCTTGCATACATTCTTATATGTAAATACATATTGATATTTCCATAAGAACATAAGTGCAACTATTCCTATACATGGGACAACAATAAATATTACTATTATTATTAGATTTTTTTTTCTAAATTATTTGCAAGTTTTAAAATTTCAATAGGAATTAAGCCTCAAAAAGGGAATGTATCCTCTTTTACACCTACAGTAGTTGAGCTGGGTGTAATTTTTTCAATGTATCGACAGCTTCCAACAGTGCATTAACAGTTTGTGCTTTCATTGGAAACCTGGTGTAAATTAGTGCTTAACGGCTTTTAATACTTTCTATGGGACGTGAAAATATTTTCAGCAGATGGACCCCAATCAGTCAAAGCAGTCGATACACAAAATTGCTTTAGACAGCATATTTATCGGTTTACAACCTCTAGCAAACCAAGTTACAGCTCAATGGAAATGAGTCCTAAGTCTGTACAATCCATCTTAGTTTGTATTTCAATATTTATTTGCTTCTTTTGAATTGTAGGGTATTGATTTAATCAACTTTTAGAGAGAATTCAGTTTCTAAGCTTGGGCATATTATTCTCTTAACCTTGTCTTTGACTTTGCTACTTAGTGCTTAAACTTGCAGTATTTCAGTAAGAGTATTTGGTAAGCTCAGCCTCTAAGTCAATGATTCCAGCTTCCTTACTTGTGAAAAATTCCTTTGTGACCAGGAAAGCAGTTTGCTGTTTGGTATAAAACACTAGGACAAGAAGCAACTAACCCTCCCACTTCTGAGAGATTTGTTTGTGATATCATCAATTATATGACAAATCATTTGATATACTTGTCAGTAACATCATAAATTAAATCAGCGTAAATTCACAAATCACCTAAATGATTTATGAACATACAAAACCTGATATATCACATCAATTATATAGCTAGAACCCTCATTTTTTTAAAATGATAAAATAGTCATATTAATATTATACTATTACTTATAAATATGATCTCATAGCGATATTTGTGTTCCACTTTTGAATACCAGTGCACACTAATTGCGCTGGTATTATAGGTGAGGTGCATTGTGAATGAGTGTGTAACACCTGTGACTAGGGATGGGTGAATGTGCTGTAAGTGTAATTCGTTTGGTAGAACGAATAGTCCTGTGGACATTTGCTTTGGACAATTGAATATGGATAAGAATTAAAATAATTTTAAATTAGGTAATTGAATGTAACTTTCCTTTTTGAATGTTCATAATGAAATCAAATATTCACATTTGCAATTTCTATGTAATATTCGATTTAACAAATACTATTCAGTCGTTCAATATTTCATGTGGAAGGGAATTTACTTAATAGATACAAATATGTCAATTTGAATGTTTCTATTTAGAATATTGCATAATTTGAATATTACATTTAACCCTTTGAGTGCTAATGCCGGCTCTGAGCCGTCACAGAGTTTCCCACTCTGGTGCTAATGACGGCTCAGAGCCTTGAGGGAGATCTGGGGTCTCCCACTCGCTCCTACCCCGGCGATTGTGCCTGTAGAGTGACAGGCATCGCCGAGGCATCACGTTTTGCGTGGTGACGTCACGCGCAATGATGTGATGACGACATCACGCAACTTTCCCCAAGACCCACCATTGGAAAGGTAATCGCATAAACAAAAAGTTAAAAAAAATGTAATCAGCTTAGCGCCCAGGTGGGAAAGTGCTTAGCACTCAAAGGGTTAAAGAAACTGTTAGAAATACTAATACAAATATATAGATTTTTTTTTTTTTTAATTAGAATATTGCATCATTTGAAATTACATTTAAAGAAAGCATTAGAAATACTATTACAACTATATAGATTTGAATTTTCGAATTGGAATATTGCATAATTCAAATCAAATTATTAGAAAAATTTGAATTGAATATTACATTTAAAGAGAGCATTAGAAATACTATTACATAAAATGCATGTTAGAATGTTGTACAAACATTCCAAATTCGAAACAAACTAATTCATTAATTTTCGTTTTAATTTTCTAATGTTGCAAAACATTCACCAATCCCTACCCATGACAAATCGCACAAGAGAAGCATCTGTCAATCACCCCAAGCGAGCAAGTTCAGGTGATTTTTCAAATGACTGCTGCTTCTTACATTATAGAAACGAGGCTCGCATTTGCAAAACTGACCTGCAAGGGATCCAGAGCAACTTACGCTGTTTTGTACATGGAGCCCTTAGGTTTCAACATGGTTTTGACCAATACAGGTGGCCCTCGGTTTACAACGGTTTAATTTGCACCATTTCAGAAAAACAACCTTTTTTCAGTCATGTGACTGCTATTGAAAAGCATTGAGAAGCAGTGCATTGATTAAAATAGCCAGTAGGTGGAGCTGTCCGCTTGTGTTGCAGCAAAGATTTGGAAGGCAAGAACACAAGCAGGCTGAAAATAATTAGTGTACCTAGCTAGACCTGAGCTATCGAGCAGCTTTCAAAGAAACAATATCTTTCTGTCTATAAATCAGTCCAAATTGGAATGCATAGAAAGAACTGTTTGCAAAAAATGCAAGTAAAGTCTGTGTTGTGTGATTATTTTTCTAGGTTTATAATGCTGTTTAGCAAATGTTTTTGTTCATTTAACTTAGTTTAATTATATATTCTGTGTGATTATTTTATTAGGTTTATAATGCTATTTAGCATTTAAAGTCTTCATTTCAAAGCTTTAAAAATAATGTATTAGGTGTTACTTATGACAATTTTGAGAGGGGTCTGGAACCTAACTCCCTCACTTCCCATTGACTTACATTATATACTGGGTTTCAATTTACAACGGTTTTGATTTACAACCATTCCTTCTGGAACCTAACCCCGGCATAAACTGAGGGCTACCTGTACTTTATAGAAACTAAAACTAATATCTACTTATTTTTCTTAGGCTAATCTTTGCTTTGAATACATCATTACATTTAACATTTATTTACTTTTTAATGTCACTTTTACTGTTAAACTATATTGTTCTGATGCTTATTCAATTATAAAAATGTACTGTTTTGTTTTATCTATTTTATTGAAAAGCCAGGCAGAGGGCAAACAACTCAGCATGAAAGTCCATTTCTAAATACCTGAAAAATGTTTTTGTTTAGAATGGGAATTGTGTGTTTTTTTTTTTAATATCATTTAGAACAAGATATTATGCTTAGTATATGAAATGCATACAAATCTAACAAACATTGGAGAGCATCTGCAGAAAAGACTCTACTAATGTTTTTCATAAACCCCTAAAAAGGAAACTTAAAATAAAGTAATTATTTAAAGAAAGATTCCAATTTACTTCTATTATCAAATATATTTTCATATTTTCCATGAGAACATATATAGATAGGCTTAAGAATGTCAAATTTCTTGAGCACTGCATAGCACACTGCTACTTCTCCTCCCTTCAATTCATCCTAAATGCCTCTGCCAGGCTAAGCCACCTTTCCCATTGCTCTGTATGTGCTGCACCTTTGCTTGTTCCCCATTCACAGCATAATTAAATTCAAAATTCTCACCCTGACCTAAGCCCTTACCCATGCCGCTCCCCACTATCTGTCCTCACTAGTTAACAAAATTACTCCGGCCCACCCCCTTAAGATCCAACAATGACAGCTCCTTGCATCTTCTATTATTACCTCTTCCCATGCTAGACTGCAGTACTCGTGTGGCACCAACCATTTGGAACACACTTCCTCACACTGTAAGACATTCCCCTTATCTTCCTTCTTTCAAACCCTCCCTAAAGACATTTTTGTTCAGGGAAGCCTAATACCCAACTCAGTAACAAATTAATTCCACTTACCTAATAACCCAAAATGTCTGTTCTCAACGTTCAATACTCTTCTCCGTCCACCCCCACCTCCTAATACAGTTTCTCTCTCAGCTCAAGACTTTGACAGCCATTTCGATAACAAAATCGAATCATAAATTTAGCTTTTTCGCCCTTGTTACTGAGGACTAAGTTTTTGCACATCTCACTACCTGCCCCATTGACCTCATCCCCTCACAGCTACTCCCCTGCCTCTTTTCTACCCTTACCCCTATACTCACAAACATTTTCAACCTCATCGACTTTATCATTACCCCTACCCCGCATGCCAGATCTCTTGGGGTCACATTTGACTCAGATCTTTCTTTCACTCCTCACATTCAGTCCTTGACCAAATACTGCACTTCCACTTTAAAAACATCTCTAAAATTAGACATTTCCTTACACAAGACACAACTAAGATTTTAATCCACTCTCTCATCCTTTCTCGCCTCAACTACTGCCACTCTGTCCTCTATGGTCTCCCTAGCTGCCACCTAGCTCCCTTACAATCCAGGCTCATCTTCCTTACATGTCTCTCTTCATCTGTTGCACCTCTCTGCCAATCCCTTCACTGGCTTCCTCTTGCCTCCAGGATTAAACACAAAATTCTGACTCTGACATACAGAGCCCTCAACTGCACTGCTCCCCCAAAAATCTCAGACCTTGTCACCAGATACTCTCACTCCCGTCCCCTTTGCTCTGCTCAAGACCTTTAACTCTCCTCCTCTCTTGTTACCTCCTCATATTCTCGTTTACACTGTTTACAGGACTTTTCAAGAGTGGCTCCCATCGTGTGGAACTCCCTGCCTCGCTCCACAAGACTCTCCCCTAGATTATAACTATCTTGTATTCAAGTGCATTTAGTCTAATGGGAGCTTACCGATATTTCTAAATTATTAAATTTAAATTCAGTTTAAAACAGGAATCATGCATGAGCATAATATAATATTCTTAGTTGCTTTCTGATATCCAGGAACTGAAATATATTTTGATCAATCTTGACATTATTATTAATTGTGTTTTCTAATTGTATAGTTTCAACAAATTTGAGACCTTTAATGGAGTTTCAAATACCAACTACCTAGTGTACACTGAATCCGCTAATTGGAAAGGCTATAGCAGTTGCTGCATTTCTTTGCTTGTATTTTCACTATATGTATAAAAGGAAAAGATGGATGTAAGCTTTTAAAATAAAGGCAGCATTATAAGATTGCTCTATTTAATATGAAGATACTATTATTATATTAGTCTGTCCAAATATGTTTTTTAACTTGAAGCTAGATTACGAGTTTTGTGTTATGAGTGAAAAAGCATCGTTATGCTTCATAACACTGCTTTTCTCCAACATTGGTGTGTCCGGTCCACGGCGTCATCCTTACTTGTGGGAATATCTCCTCCCCAACAGGAAATGGCAAAGAGTCCCAGCAAAGCTGGCCACACAGTCCCTCCTAGGCTCCGCCCACCCCAGTCATTCTCTTTGCCGTTGCACAGGCAACATCTCCACGGAGATGGTTAAGAGTTTTTTGGTGTTTAAATGTAGTTTTTATTCTTCTATCAAGTGTTTGTTATTTTAAAATAGTGCTGGTATGTACTATTTACTCTGAAACAGAAAAGGATGAAGATTTCTGTTTGTGAGAGGAAGATGATTTTAGCAGACAGTAACTAAAATCGATTGCTGTTTCCACATAGGACTGTTGAGATGAAGTAACTTCAGTTGGGGGAAGCAGTTAGCAGACTTTTCTGCTTAAGGTATGACTAGACATATTTCTAACAAGACGATGTAATGCTGGAAGGCTGTCATTTCCCCTCATGGGGACCGGTAAGCCATTTTCTTAGTCAAACAAACAGAATAAAGGGCTTATTATGGGCTAAAAAACTGGTAGACATTTTTATGGGCTAAATCGATTGCTTTATTTGGGCATTTTATTCATATTTATGCTGACAATTTGCATTTATAAACTTGGGGAACGTTTATTAAACGGCAGGCACTGTGTTAGACACCTTTTCCAGTCAGGGGGCCTTCCTAGTTGTAGACTGAGCCTCATTTTCGCGCCATTACTGCGCAGTTGTTTTTTGAGAGCAGGGCATGCAGATGCATGTGTGAGGATCTAAAAATTGCTGGAAAAGCTTCTAGAAGGCGTCAATTGGTATCGTATTCCCCTCTGGGCTTGGTTGGGTCTCAGCAAAGACTATAGCTGGGACTGTATAGGGGTTAAATTTATAAACGGCTCCGGTTCCGTTATTTAAGGGTTAAAGCTCTGAAATTTGGTGTACAATACTATTAATGCTTTAAGACACTGTGGTGAAATTTTGGTAATTTTTGAACAATTCCTTCATACTTTTTCACATATTCAGTAATAAAGTGTTTTCTGTTTAAAATTTAAAGAGACAGTAATTGTTTTGTTTTAAAACGTTTTTTGTGCTTTGTTGACAAGTTTAAGCCTGTTTAACATGTCTGTACCTTCAGATAAGCTATGTTCTATATGTATGAAAGCCAATGCGCGATTGCTCTGTTTTAAACACTGAAGAGCAGGAGGGCGCTGATGATAATTGTTCTGTCATACCCTCACACCAATCTGAAGGGGCCATGAGGGAGGTTTTGTCAGATGGAGAATTTTCAGATTCAGGAAAAATTTCTCAACAAGCTGAACCTGATGTTGTGACATTTAAATTTAAATTAGAACATCTCCGCGCACTGCTTAAGGAGGTGTTATCTACTCTGGATGATTGTGACAACTTGGTCATTCCAGAGAAATTATGCAAGATGGACAAGTTCCTAGAGGTTCCGGTGCACCCCGACACTTTTCCTATACCCAAGCAGGTGGCGGACATAGTAAATAAGGAGTGGGAAAAGCCCGGCATACCTTTTGTTCCCCCCCCCTATATTTAAGAAATTATTTCCTATGGTCGACCCCAGAAAGGACTTATGGCAGACAGTCCCTAAGGTCGAGGGGGCAGTTTCTACTCTAAACAAACGCACTACTATTCCTATCGAAGATAGTTGTGCTTTCAAAGATCCTATGGATAAAAAATTGGAAGGTTTGCTTAAAAAGATTTTTGTACAGCAAGGTTACCTTCTACAACCAATTTCGTGCATTGTTCCTGTCACCACAGCAGCGTGGTTCTGGTTCGAGGAACTAGAAAAGTCGCTCAGTAGAGAGACTCCATATGAGGAGGTTATGGACAGAGTTCACGCACTTAAATTGGCTAACTCTTTTATTTTAGATGCCACTTTGCAATTAGCTAGATTAGCGGCGAAAAATTCAGGGTTTGCTATCGTGGCGCGCAGAGCGCTTTGGCTAAAGTCTTGGTCAGCGGATGTGTCATCCAAGACAAAATTGCTTAACATCCCTTTCAAAGGTAAAACTCTATTTGGACCAGAATTGAAAGAGATTATTTCAGACATCACTGGGGGAAAGGGCCACGCCCTTCCACAAGATAGGTCTTTCAAGACTAAAAATAAGTCTAATTTTCGTTCCTTTCGCAATTTCAGGAACGGACCGGCCTCTAATTCTGCATCCTCTAAGCAAGAGGGTAATGCCTCACAACCCAAACCAGCCTGGAAACCGATGCAAGGCTGGAACAAAGGTAAGCAGGCCAAGAAGCCTGCCGTCGCTAACAAAACAGCATGAAGGAGTAGCCCCCGATCCGGGACCAGATCTAGTGGGGGGGCAGACTCTCTCTCTTTGCTCAGGCTTGGGCAAGAGATGTTCAGGATCCCTGGGTGCTAGAAATAGTTTCTCAAGGTTATCTCCTGGAATTCAAGGAACTACCCCCAAGGGGAAGTTTCCACATGTCTCACTTATCCTCAAACCAAATAAAGAGACAGGCATTCTTACATTGTGTAGAAGACCTGTTAAAGATGGGAGTGATACACCCAGTTCCAATAAAGGAACAAGGAATGGGATTTTATTCCAATCTGTTCGTAGTTCCCAAAAAAGAGGGAACTTTCAGACCAATTTTGGATTTGAAGATCCTAAACAAATTTCTCAGGGTACCATCGTTCAAGATGGAAACCATTCGAACGATTCTACCCACTATCCAGGAAAGTCAATTTATGACTACCGTGGATCTAAAGGATGCGTACCTACATATTCCTATCCACAAAGAACATCATCAGTTCCTAAGGTTCGCTTTTCTGGACAAGCATTACCAGTTTGTGGCCCTCCCATTAGGGTTAGCCACTGCTCCAAGGATTTTCACAAAGGTGCTAGGGTCCCTTCTAGCGGTTCTAAGACCGAGGGGCATTGCAGTAGTACCTTACTTGGACGACATTCTAATACAAGCGTCGTCCCTGTCAAAAGCAAAGGCTCATACAGACATCGTTCTGGCCTTTCTCAGATCACACGGATGGAAGGTGAACATAGAAAAAAGTTCTCTGTCTCCGTCGACAAGAGTTCCCTTCTTGGGAACAATAATAGATTCCTTAGAAATGAGGATTTTTCTGACAGAGGTCAGAAAATCAAAACTTCTAAGCTCTTGTCAAGCTCTTCATTCTGTTCCTCGTCCTTCCATAGCGCAGTGCATGGAAGTAGTAGGGTTGATGGTTGCAGCAATGGACATAGTTCCTTTTGCACGAATTCATCTAAGACCATTACAACTGTGCATGCTCAAACAGTGGAATGGGGATTATACAGACTTGTCTCCAATGATTCAAGTAGATCAGAAGACCAGAGATTCACTCCGTTGGTGGCTGACCCTGGACCATCTGTCCCAGGGAATGAGCTTCCGCAGACCAGAGTGGGTCATTGTAACTACCGACGCCAGTCTAGTGGGCTGGGGCGCGGTCTGGGAATCCCTGAAAGCTCAGGGTCTATGGTCTCGGGAAGAGTCTCTTCTCCCGATAAACATTCTGGAACTGAGAGCGATATTCAATGCTCTCAGGGCTTGGCCTCAACTAGCAAAGGCCAGATTCATAAGGTTCCAATCAGACAACATGACGACCGTTGCGTATATCAATCATCAGGGGGGAACAAGGAGTTCCCTGGCGATGAAAGAAGTGACCAAAATAATTCAATGGGCGGAGGATCACTCCTGCCACCTGTCTGCGATCCACATCCCAGGTGTGGAAAACTTGGAGGCGGATTTTCTGAGTTGTCAGACATTCCATCCGGGGGAGTGGGAACTCCACCCGGAGATCTTTGCCCAAATAACCCAATTATGGGGCATTCCAGACATGGATCTGATGGCGTCTCGTCAGAACTTCAAGGTTCCTTGCTACGGGTCCAGATCCAGGGATCCCAAGGCGACTCTAGTAGATGCACTAGTAGCACCTTGGACCTTCAACCTAGCTTATGTATTTCCACCGTTTCCTCTCATTCCTAGGCTGGTAGCCAGGATCAATCAGGAGAGGGCCTCGGTGATCTTGATAGCTCCTGCATGGCCACGCAGGACTTGGTATGCAGACCTGGTGAATATGTCATTGGTTCCACCGTGGAAGCTACCTTTGAGACAGGACCTTCTTTTTCAGGGTCCATTCGAACATCCAAATCTTGTCTCCCTCCAACTGACAGCTTGGCGATTGAACGCTTGATTCTATCGAAGCGTGGGTTTTCAGATTCTGTGATAGATACTCTGGTTCAGGCCAGAAAACCGGTAACTAGAAAGATTTACCATAAAATATGGAAAAGATATATCTGTTGGTGTTAATCCAAAGGATTCCCATGGAATAAGATAAAAATTCCTAAGATTCTCTCCTTTCTACAAGAAGGTTTGGAGAAAGGATTATCTGCAAGTTCTCTAAAGGGACAGATCTCTGCTTTATCTGTCTTACTACACAAAAGACTGGCAGCTGTGCCAGATGTTCAAGCATTTGTTCAGGCTCTGGTTAGGATCAAGCCTGTTTACAGACCTTTGACTCCTCCCTGGAGTCTAAATCTAGTTCTTTCAGTTCTTCAAGGGGTTCCGTTTGAACCTTTACATTCCGTAGATATTAAGTTACTATCTTGGAAAGTTTTGTTTTTGGTTGCAATTTCTTCTGCTAGAAGAGTTTCAGAGTTATCTGCTCTGCAGTGTTCTCCGCCCTATCTGGTGTTCCATGCAGATAAGGTGGTTTTGCGTACTAAGCCTGGTTTTCTTCCTAAGGTTGTTTCTAACAAAAATATTAACCAGGAGATAGTTGTACCTTCTTTATGTCCGAATCCAGTTTCAAAGAAGGAACGTTTGTTACACAATTTGGACGTAGTTCATGCTCTAAAATTCTATTTAGAGGCTACAAAAGATTTCAGACAAACATCTTCCTTGTTTGTTGTTTATTTTGGTAAAAGGAGAGGTCAAAAAGCGACTTCTACCTCTCTTTCCTTTTGGCTTAAAAGCATCATCCGATTGGCTTATGAGACTGCCGGACGGCAGCCTCCTGAAAGAATCACAGCTCACTCCACTAGGGCTGTGGCTTCCACATGGGCCTTCAAGAACGAGGCTTCTGTTGACCAGATATGTAAGGCAGCGACTTGATCTTCACTGCACACTTTTGCCAAATTTTACAAATTTGATACTTTTGCTTCTTCGGAGGCTATTTTTGGGAGAAAGGTTTTGCAAGCTGTGGTGCCTTCCATTTAGGTAACCTGATTTGCTCCCTCCCTTCATCCGTGTCCTAAAGCTTTGATATTGGTTCCCACAAGTAAGGATGACGCCGTGGACCGGACACACCAATGTTGGAGAAAACAGAATTTATGCTTACCTGATAAATTACTTTCTCCAACGGTGTGTCCGGTCCACGGCCCGCCCTGTTTTTTTAATCAGGTCTGATGAATTATTTTCTCTAACTACAGTCACCACGGTACCATATGGTTTCTCCTATATATATTTCCTCCTGTCCGTCGGTCGAATGACTGGGGTGGGCGGAGCCTAGGAGGGACTGTGTGGCCAGCTTTGCTGGGACTCTTTGCCATTTCCTGTTGGGGAGGAGATATTCCCACAAGTAAGGATGACGCCGTGGACCGGACACACCGTTGGAGAAAGTAATTTATCAGGTAAGCATAAATTCTGTTTTTCCCTAATGCTGCTATTACAAGTCTTGCAGGTATAGCTGTACCGCACACCTTTTTGGCAATCACACAATGTCAGTACCACACTTTTAAAAAAGTCATTTTTCATCGGGACCCCCATAGCGCCGGTATTACAAGTTTTCCTGGGAGGCCAAAAAGTAAGAGGTACACCCTATAACCACAAGATCTTTACCATCATCTACAGTCAGTAGTTATGAGTTTTACGTTACAAAGCTGTAGCATAAAACTAATAACTAAAGTGTTAAAAAGTACACTTACACCCATAGACCACCTATTAACTAAACAGAGGCCCTCTCACATTACAATCACTATTTAAAGATTATTAACCCCTAATCTGCCGTCTGCCCACACCGCCACTATAATAAACCAATTAACCACTAAACCACAAGAGCCCACAACAAAATATACTTAAATAAATTATTAACCCCTAAACCTCTGACCTCCCACATCACTAACTCTACATAAATATATTAACCCCTTAACCTAACCCTAAGCCTAAGTTTAAAGCGACACTGAACCCAAAATTTTTCTTTTGTGATTCAGATAGAGCATGCAATTTTAAGCAACTGTCTAATTTACTCCTATTATCAATGTTTCTTCGTTCTCTTGCTATCTTTATATAAAAAAGAAGGCATCTAAGCTTTTTTCTTGATTCAGCACTCTGGACAGCACTCTGGACAGCAGTTTTTGATTGGTGGGTGAATTTATCCACCAATCAGCAAGGACAACCTACGTTGTTCACCAAAAATGGGCCGGCATCTAAACTTACATTCTTGTATTTCAAATAAAGATACCAAGAGAATAAGGAACATTTGATAATAGGAGTAAATTACAAAGTTGCTTAAAATGTCATGCTCTATGAATCACAAAAGAAAAAATTTGGGTTCAGTGTCCCTTTAACCCTAACACCCACTAACTTAAATATAATTAAAATAAATCTAAATAAACCTTACAATTATTAACTAAATAATTCCTATTTAAAACTAAATACATACTTACCTGTAAATTAAAACCTAAGCTAGCTACAATATAACTAATAGTTATATTGTAGCTATCTTAGGTTTTATTTTTTATTTCACAGGTAAGTATGTATTTATTTTAACTAGGTATACTAGTTAGTAAATAGTTATTAACTATTTACTAACTACCTTGTTAAAATAAATGCAAAGTTAGCTGTGAAATAAAACCTAACCTCCCTTACACTAAAAACTAACATTACAATAAAATAAAATAAATTAAATTATTAAAATACAATTTTCTAAATTGCAAAAAAAAACCTCACTAAATTACAAAAAATAAAAAACAAATTATCAAAACCAAAAACGAATTACTCCTAATCTAATAGCCCTATCAAAATAAGAAAAAAAAACCCTAGCATATACTAAACTGCCAATGGCCCTTAAAAAATTAGATCAGCCAATAGGATGAAAGCTCAATCCTATTGGCTGATTGCAACAGCCAATAGGATTTCTTCCCCTTTAATTCCTATTGGCTGATAGAAATCTTTCAGTCAATAGGAATGTAAGGCACGCCATCTTGGATGACGTTACTTAAAGGGAAACTTAATTTTTCAGCAACGAATGTAAGAAGAGGATGCTCCACGCCGGATGTCTTGAAGATGAATGAAGATAGAAGATGCCATCTGGATGAAGACTTCTTGCTGCCTGGATAATGCCTGCTGGATGTCCAGACTTCGAAAACTGTAAGTGGATCGTCGAGGGTTAGTGTTAGGTTTTTTTAAGGGGTTTTTTTGGGGTTTTTTTTTTTTTTAAGCTTAGAGTTTGGGCAATGTAAAAGAGCTAATTGCCCTTTTAAGGGCAATGCCCATCCAAATGCCCTTTTCAGGGCAATGGTTAGCTTAGGTTTAAGGGCCATTGGAAGTTTAGTGTAGGCTAGGGTTTTTTTATTTTGGAGGAGGCTTTTTTTATTTTGATAGGGCTATTAGATTAGGAGTAATTAGTTTTTGTTTTTGATCATTTTGTTTTTTATTTTTTGTAACTTAGTGTTTATTTTTATTTTGTAATTTAGAAAATTGTATTTTAATTAAATGTATTAAATGTTAGGTTTTATTTTACAGGTAACTTTGTATTTATTTTAACTAGGTAGTTAGTAAATAGTTAATAACTATTTACTAACTTGTCTACCTAGTTAAAATAACTAAAAACTTTGCTGTGAAATAAAAATAAAACCTATGATAGCTACAATGTAACTATTAGTTATAGTGTAGCTTAGTGGGTGTTAGGGTTAGGGTTAGAATTAGGGTTAATAACTTTATTATAGTGGTGGCGACATTGGGGGCAGCAGATTAGTGGTTAATAAATGTAATGTAAGTGGCGGTGATGTCGGGGGCGGCAGATTAGGGGTTAATATGTGTAGGTAGGTGGCGGCGATGTTGGGGGCGTCAGATTAGGGTTTAATAAGTGTATGTAGTTGTTGGCGATGTCAGGGCGGCAGATTAGGGGTTAATATGTGTAATGTAGGTGTCGGCAATGTCGGGGCGGCAGATTAGGGTTTTTAGACTCGGGGTTTATGTTAGGGTGTTAGGTGTAAACATAACTTTTCTTTCCCCATAGGAATCGATGGGGCTGCGTTACGGAGCTTTACGCTCCTTTATTGTAGGTGTTAGGCTTTTTTTCAGCCGACTCTTCCCATTAATGCCTATGGGGTAATCGTGCACGTGCACGTAAAACCAGCTCAAAGCAGCACTGGTATTTGAGTGCGGTAGTGAGCTCAATTTTGCTCAACGCTGACATATTGCCTGCTAACGCCAGGTTTATGAAAACCTGTAATAGCAGCGCTATAAGGAGGTGAGCGGTGACAATAACTTGCAAGTTAGCACCGAGCCGCTCATAATGCAAAACTCGTAATCTAACCTCAGCATGGGTCTGGGGGCATGTATACTATGGAACAGGCACTGAATTGCACAAAAAACAATTGTAAATTCTCAATTTTACTATTCTACAGGATTCTGCATGATCGTATTTCACAACTGAAGATTAAAAATTAAAATTTTCAAAATGTTCCACTTTAAGGAAAAATATGTCTCTATATAAGAAAAGTTTTGCATGAGGATAAAAATATAATATTTAAAGGACATGAAACCCAATATTTTTCTTTCATGATTTATTTGGCGAATGCAATTTTAAACAACTTTACAATTTATTTCTATTATAAAATGTTCTTTTTTCTATTAGTATCCTTTGTTAAAAAGCAGGGAGGTTAGCTCAGGTGCATGCAGATGTTTAAAACACCATATGGCAAAGATGCCATGAAAAATTACTGCAAACCAACAAACAAATGTTTTACCTAATGGCAATAATGGGCACCTGGAGAAATGGAAGAACAAAATTCCGTTTTGCGAAAACTAAAGAATGGACACTGTCAGGTTCACAAATACATATAGTCAGGGCAGTAAAACCATTCAGTCTATTTTAAAAAAACATTTTGTCAGACTTAAAAGCAGATGCTCTTCTTGGTAATACCTAAGGAGATAAACCACAAATAACTTAAAAAGAATCAAGATTTGAAAGAAGAAAAGAAGAAAAATACCCACTCCAATCTATGAAAGAAATTATATCTACATAGGCAGGGCAAAGAGACCCATTAGAAAAAGATTTATTGAGCACATAAATTATGTTTAAGAACAACTTTTTTTAAATCTCAGAGTGTCCGAACACTTTAGAGTGGTCCATAATTCCAACCCCAAAAGCTTACCACTAAAGATTATGGACTGGATCCCCCCAAATAAATATCTGAATAGGTTAGTAACTTTACAACGTCAAACATACTGGATATATTAACTAAGGCCTAGATTTAGAGTTCGGCGGTAGCCGTCAAAACCAGCGTTAGAGGCTCCTAACACTGGTTTTGGGCGCCCGCTGGTATTTGGAGTCAGTGATTAAAGGGTCTAACGCTCACTTTTCAGCCGCGACTTTTCCATACCGCAGATCCCCCTACGCCATTTGCGTAGCCTATCTTTTCAATGGGATCTTTCTAACGCTGGTATTTAGAGTCGTTTCTGCAGTGAGCGTTAGAGCTCTAACGACAAGATTCCAGCCGCCTGAAAATAGCAGGAGTTAAGAGCTTTCTGGCTAACGCCGGTTTATAAAGCTCTTAACTACTGTACCCTAAAGTACACTAACACCCATAAACTACCTATGTACCCCTAAACCGAGGTCCCCCCACATCGCCGCCACTCGATTAAAATTTTTAACCCCTAATCTGCCGACCGCCACCTACGTTATACTTATGTACCCCTAATCTGCTGCCCCTAACACCGCCGACCCCTGTATTATATCTATTAACCCCTAACTTGCCCCCCACAACGTCGCCGCAAGCTACTTAAAATAATTAACCCCTAATCTTCCGACCGCAAATCGCCGCCACCTACGTTATCCCTATGTACCCCTAATCTGCTACCCCTAACATCGCCGACCCCTATGTTATATTTATTAACCCCTAATCTGCCCCCCACAACGTCGCCGACACCTACCTACACTTATTAACCCCTAATCTGCCGAGCGGACCTGAGCGCTACTATAATAAAGTTATTAACCACTAATCCGCCTCACTAACCCTATCATAAATAGTATTAACCCCTAATCTGCCCTCCCTAACATCGCCGACACCTACCTTCAATTATTAACCCCTAATCTGCCGACCGGAGCTCACCGCTATTCTAATAAATGTATTAACCCCTAAAGCTAAGTCTAACCCTAACACTAACACCCCCCTAAGTTAAATATAATTTTTATCTAACGAAATAAATTAACTCTTATTAAATAAATAATTCCTATTTAAAGCTAAATACTTACCTGTAAAATAAATCCTAACCTAAGATATAATTAAACCTAACACTACCCTATCAATAAAATAATTAAATAAACTACCTACAATTACCTACAATTAACCTAACACTACACTATCAATAAATTAATTAAACACAATTGCTACAAATAAATAAAATTAAATAAACTATCTAAAGTACAAAAAATAAAAAAGAACTAAGTTACAGAAAATAATAAAATATTTACAAACATAAGAAAAATATTACAACAATTTTAAACTAATTACACCTACTCTAAGCCCCCCAAAATAAAAAATTCCCTACCCTATTCTAAAATACAAATATTACAAGCTCTTTTACCTTACCAGCCCTGAACAGGGCCCTTTGCGGGGCATGCCCCAAGAATTTCAGCTCTTTTGCCTGTAAAAAAAAACATACAATACCCCCCCCCCAACATTACAACCCACCACCCACATACCCCTAATCTAACCCAAACCCCCCTTAAATAAACCTAACACTACCCCCCTGATGATCTTCCTACCTTGTCTTCACCATGCCAGGTTCACCGATCCGTCCTGGCTCCAAGATCTTCATCCAACCCAAGCGGGGGCTAGACATCCACTGAAGAAGTCCAGAAGAGGGTCCAAAGTCTTCCTCCTATCCGGCAAGAAGAGGACATCCGGACCGGCAAACATCTTCTCCAAGCGGCATCTTCTATCTTCTTCCATCCGATGACGACCGGCTCCATCTTGAAGACCTCCAGCGCGGATCCATCCTCTTCTTCCGACGACTAGACGACGAATGACGGTTCCTTTAAGGGACGTCATCCAAGATGGCGTCCCTCGAATTCCGATTGGCTGATAGGATTCTATCAGCCAATCGGAATTAAGGTAGGAATTTTCTGATTGGCTGATGGAATCAGCCAATCAGAATATAGTTCAATCCGATTGGCTGATCCAATCAGCCAATCAGATTGAGCTCGCATTCTATTGGCTGTTCCGATCAGCCAATAGAATGCGAGCTCAATCTGATTGGTTGATTGGATCAGCCAATCGGATTGAACTATATTCTGATTGGCTGATTCCATCAGCCAATCAGAAAATTCCTACCTTAATTCCGATTGGCTGATAGAATCCTATCAGCCAATCGGAATTCGAGGGACGCCATCTTGGATGACGTCCCTTAAAGGAACCGTCATTCGTCGTCTAGTCGTCGGAAGAAGAGGATGGATCCGCGCTGGAGGTCTTCAAGATGGAGCCGGTCGTCATCGGATGGAAGAAGATAGAAGATGCCGCTTGGAGAAGATGTTTGCCGGTCCGGATGTCCTCTTCTTGCCGGATAGGAGGAAGACTTTGGACCCTCTTCTGGACTTCTTCAGTGGATGTCTAGCCCCCGCTTGGGTTGGATGAAGATCTTGGAGCCAGGACGGATCGGTGAACCTGGCATGGTGAAGACAAGGTAGGAAGATCATCAGGGGGGTAGTGTTAGGTTTATTTAAGGGGGGTTTGGGTTAGATTAGGGGTATGTGGGTGGTGGGTTGTAATGTTGGGGGGGGGGTATTGTATGTTTTTTTTTACAGGCAAAAGAGCTGAAATTCTTGGGGCATGCCCCGCAAAGGGCCCTGTTCAGGGCTGGTAAGGTAAAAGAGCTTGTAATATTTGTATTTTAGAATAGGGTAGGGAATTTTTTATTTTGGGGGGCTTTGTTATTTTATTAGGGGGCTTAGAGTAGGTGTAATTAGTTTAAAATTGTTGTAATATTTTTCTTATGTTTGTAAATATTTTATTATTTTCTGTAACTTAGTTCTTTTTTATTTTTTGTACTTTAGATAGTTTATTTAATTTTATTTATTTGTAGCAATTGTGTTTAATTAATTTATTGATAGTGTAGTGTTAGGTTAATTGTAGGTAATTGTAGGTAGTTTATTTAATTATTTTATTGATAGGGTAGTGTTAGGTTTAATTATATCTTAGGTTAGGATTTATTTTACAGGTAAATTTGTAATTATTTTAACTAGGTAACTATTAAATAGTTCTTAACTATTTAATAGCTATTGTACCTGGTTAAAATAATTACAAAGTTGCCTGTAAAATAAATATTAATCCTAAAATAGCTATAATATAATTATAATTTATATTGTAGCTATATTAGGGTTTATTTTACAGGTAAGTATTTAGCTTTAAATAGGAATCATTTATTTAATAAGAGTTAATTTATTTTGTTAGATAAAAATTATATTTAACTTAGGGGGGTGTTAGTGTTAGGGTTAGACTTAGCTTTAGGGGTTAATACATTTATTAGAATAGCGGTGAGCTCCGGTCGGCAGATTAGGGGTTAATAATTGAAGGTAGGTGTCGGCGATGTTAGGGAGGGCAGATTAGGGGTTAATACTATTTATGATAGGGTTAGTGAGGCGGATTAGGGGTTAATAACTTTATTATAGTAGCGCTCAGGTCCGCTCGGCAGATTAGGGGTTAATAAGTGTAGGTAGGTGTCGGCGACGTTGTGGGGGGCAGATTAGGGGTTAATAAATATAACATAGGGGTCGGCGATGTTAGGGCAGCAGATTAGGGGTACATAGGGATAACGTAGGTGGCGGCGGTTTACGGAGCGGCAGATTAGGGGTTAAAAGTGTAATGCAGGGGTCAGCGATAGCGGGGGCGGCAGATTAGGGGTTAATAAGTGTAAGGTTAGGGGTGTTTAGACTCGGGGTACATGTTAGGGTGTTAGGTGCAGACTTAGGAGGTGTTTCCCCATAGGAAACAATGGGGCTGCGTTAGGAGCTGAACGCTGCTTTTTTGCAGGTGTTAGGTTTTTTTTCAGCTCAAACAGCCCCATTGTTTCCTATGGGAGAATCGTGCACGAGCACGTTTTTGATGCCGGCCGCGTCCGTAAGCAACTCTGGTATCGAGAGTTGCATTTGCGGTAAAAATGCTCTACGCTCCTTTTTTGGAGCCTAACGCAGCATTTGTTTGAACTCTCGATACCAGAGTTAAATTTATGGTGCGGCCAGAAAAAAACCCGCGGAGCGTTAACAGCCCTTTTACCGCCGAACTCTAAATCTAGGCCTAAATTCCCTATAGCCAAGGGTCTGAACTTCGATATAGATCTTCAGGCATTTATGTATATTGGACTGGACACATATAAATATGTGTATCTAGTCAAACTGTATGGCTCTATCTAGCGCCTATCAAGAAAAACAGATACCATCAGTTATGTATATCTAAGGCTTTAGGTTACTATCGGCTAGATTTAGAGTTTGGCGTTACACATCAAAACCAGCGTTAGGGGCTCCTAACGCTAGTTTTGGGCTACCGCTGGTATTTAGAGTCAGTCAGGAAAGGGTCTAACGCTCACTTTGCAGTCGCGACTTTTCCATACCGCAGATCCCCTTACGTCAATTGCGTATCCTATCTTTTCAATGGGATCTTTCTAACGCTGGTATTTAGAGTCTTGGCTGAAGTGAGCGTTAGAAATCTAACGACAAAACTCCAGCCGCAGCAAAAAGCCAGGAGTTAAGAGCTTTCTGGGCTAATGCCGGTTCATAAAGCTCTTAACTACTGTGCTCTAAAGCACACTAACACACATAAACTACCTATGTACCCCTAAACCGAGGTCCCCCCACATCGCCGCCACTCTACTAAATTTTTTTAACCCCTAATCTGCCGACCGCACACCGCCGCTACCTACGTTATCCCTATTTACCATTAATCTGCTGCCCCTAACACCGCCGACCCCTATATTATATTTATTAACCCCTAATCTGCTGCCCCCAACGTCGCCTCCACCTACCTACAATTATTAACCCCTAATCTGCCGACCGGACCCCACCGCTACTCTAATAAATGTATTAACCCCTAAAGCTAAGTCTAACCCTAACACTAACACCCCCCTAAGTTAAATATCATTTAAATCTAACGAAATAAATTAACTCTTATTAAATAAATTATTCCTATTTAAAGCTAAATACTTACCTGTAAAATAAATCCTAATATAGCTACAATATAAATTATAATTATATTGTAGCTATTTTAGGAATAATATTTATTTTACAGGCAACTTTGTATTTATTTTAACCAGGTACAATAGCGATTAAATAGTTAATAACTATTTAATAGTTACCTAGTTAAAATAATTACAAAATTACCTGTAAAATAAATCCTAACCTAAGTTACAATTAAACCTAACACTACACTATCAATAAATTAATTAAATAAAATACCTACAATTATCTACAATTAAACCTAACACTACACTATCAATAAATTAATTAAATACAATACCTACAAATAAATACAATTAAATAAACTAACTAAAGTACAAAAAATAAAAAAAGAACTAAGTTACAAAAAATAAAAAATTTTTAACAAACATTATAAAAATATTACAACAATTTTAAGCTAATTACACCTACTCTAAGCCCCCTAATAAAATAACAAAGCCCCAAAGAATTCAGCTCTTTTACCTGTAAAAAAAAAATACAATACCCCCCCCAACATTAAAACCCACCACCTACATACCCCTAATCTAACCCAAACCCCCCTTAAATAAACCTAACACTAAGCCCCTGAAAATCTTCCTACCTTATCTTCACCACGCCGGGTATCACCGATCGGTCCAGGCTCCGAAGTCTTCATCCAAGCCCAAGCGGGGGCTGAAGACGTCCATCCTCCGGCTGAAGTCTTGATCTTCATCCAATCGGCATCTTCTATCTTCTTCCATCCGACGACGAACGGCTCCATCTTCAAGACCTCCGGCGAGGATCCATCCTCTTCTTCCGACGTCCTAACACAGAATGAAGGTTCCTTTAAGGGACGTCATCCAAGATGGCGTCTCTCGAATTCCGATTGGCTGATAGGATTCTATCAGCCAATCGGAATTAAGGTAGGAAAATTCCAATCAGCCAATAGAATGCGAGCTCAATCTGATTGGCTGATTGGATCAGGCAATCGGATTGAACTTGAATCTGACTGGCTGATTCCATCAGCCAATCAGAATTTTCCTACCTTAATTCCGATTGGCTGATAGAATCCTATCAGCCAATCGGAATTCGAGGGACGCCATCTTGGATGACGTCCCTTAAAGGAACCTTCATTCTGTGTTAGGATGTCGGAAGAAGAGGATGGATCCGTGCCGGAGGTCTTGAAGATGGAGCCGCTCGTCGATGGATGGAAGAAGATAGAAGATGCCGCTTGGATGAAGATGTCTACCGGTCCGGATCTCCTCTTCTGCCCAGATAGGATGAAGACTTCTGCCTGATGATGGACCTCTTCAGCCGCCGCTTGGATCAAGACTTCAGCCGGAGGATGGACGTCTTCAACCCCTGCTTGGGCTTGGATGAAGACTTCGGAGCCTGGACCGATCGGTGATACCCGGCGTGGTGAAGATAAGGTAGGAAGATCTTCAGGGGCTTAGTGTTTTGTTTATTTAAGGGGGGTTTGGGTTAGATTAGGGGTATGTGGGTGGTGGGTTGTAATGTTGGGGGGGGGTATTGTATGTTTTTTTTTACAGGCAAAAGAGCTGAATTCTTTGGGGCATGCCCCGCAAAAGGCCCTTTTAAGGGCTGGTAAGGTAAAAGAGCTTTTCTATTTGTATTTTAGAATAGGGTAGGGCATTTTTTTATTTTGGGGGGCTTTGTTATTTTATTAGGGGGCTTAGAGTAGGTGTAATTAGCTTAAAATTGTTGTAATATTTTTATAATGTTTGTAAATATTTTTTTATTTTTTGTAACTTAGTTCTTTTTTATTTTTTGTACTTTAGTTAGTTTATTTAATTGTATTTATTTGTAGGTATTGTATTTAATTAATTTATTGATAGTGTAGCGTTAGGTTTAATTGTAGATAATTGTAGGTATTTTATTTAATTAATTTATTGATAGTGTAGTGTTAGGTTTAATTGTAACTTAGGTTAGGATTTATTTTACAGGTAATTTTGTAATTATTTTAACTAGGTAACTATTAAATAGTTATTAACTATTTAATAGCTATTGTACCTGGTTAAAATAAATACAAAGTTACCTGTAAAATAAATATTAATCCTAAAATAGCTACAATATAATTATAATTTATATTGTAGCTATATTAGGATTTATTTTACAGGTAAGTAATTAGCTTTAAATAGGAATAATTTATTTAATAAGATTTATTTTATTTCGTTAGATTTAAATTATATTTAACTTAGGGGGTGTTAGTGTTAGGGTTAGACTTAGCTTTAGCGGTTAATACATTTATTATAGTAGCGGTGAGGTCCGGTCGGCAGATTAGGGGTTAATAAGTGTAGGTAGAGGCGACTTTGGGGGCGGCAGATTAGGGGTTAATAAATATAATATAGGGGTCGGCGGTGTTAGGGGCAGCAGATTAGGGGTACATAGGGATAATGTAGGTTGCGGTGGTGTACTGAGCGGCAGATTAGGGGTTAAAAAAATATGCAGGTGTCAGCGATAGCGGGGGAGGCAGATTAGAGGTTAATAAGTGTAAGGTTAGGGGTGTTTAGACTCAGGGTTCATGTTAGGGTGTTAGGTGTGAACTTAGAAACTGTTTCCCCATAGCAAACAATGGGGCTGCGTTAGGAGCTGAACGCTGCTTTTTTGCAGGTGTTAGGTTTTTTTTCAGCTCAAACTGCCCCATTGTTTCCTATGGGGATATCGTGCACGAGCATGTTTTAGAAGCTGGCCGCGTCCGTAAGCACCGCTGGTATTGAGAGTTGCAGTGGCGGTAAATATGCCTATACGCTCCCTTTTTGGAGCCTAACGCAGCCCTTCTGTGAACTCTAAATACCAGCGGTATTTAAAAGGTGCGGGGGAAAAAAAGCCAGCGTTAGCTACGTGGGTCCTTACCGACAAAACTCTAAATCTAGCCGTTTGTTTGCACGAGTTGGGTTGCACTAGTATTACGAGTTGAAAGTAAAAAAATGTATTGCGCCTGCGCTCACTCCACTTACACTATCACTTGCATGATAACCTTCTTCTGCATAGAAGTCTATGGGGCCAAAAAAAATTAACACTCTACTCGTGAGCTAACCCGAATCACTATACGACCCCTACTCAAATAACCCCTAAACCACCACATAGCCCACAGCAAAGTCTGCAATACACTATTAACCACTAAACCGCTAGCCCCCCACATCGCAAACTACCTCTTTACACTATTAACCCATAAACCACCACATAGCCCACAGCAAAGTCTGCACTACACTATTAACCACTAAACCGCTAGCCCCCCACATCGCAAACTACCTCTTTACACTATTAACCCATAAACCACCTGCCCCCCAATGCAAAGTAACCCACTAAATCCAAACCCTCTAACCTAACACCCACCCCAAGTTAGTCCAAAAAGGCTAACTCTATGTTTACATTTTTTTTTCTAAAACTAATCTACAAATAGCCCTTAAAAGGACCTTTTTGGGGTATTGCAATAAAGGCATAAAGCTCTTTTGGTGAAAATAAAACTACAGTACTCTAACATTTACCTCCCACCATCAAAACAAAAAAATACTAACTAAAAAAATGCATATTACTGCTCTACGCTACCCAAAGAAAATATGGGGAGCGTAAATTACTGCGAATTTGCACAAACTATTTCAAGGAAATTTAAATAGCGCACCACTTGTAATATGGATTTGAACATAGAGAACACTGCGATCTCGCAATCGCATTTATGCTCCTAGCGCTAATGATAGCGCTCCACTTGTAATCTGGCCCTATATGCTCTGTCTGAATCAAGAAAGAAAAATGTGGGGTTTTATATCCTAAGCAAACCTTTCATTGCTGTGTGTTAAAAAAATAATTCTAAACTTACCCTTTTTTTTAAAAAATAAAAACTTTTAAATTTATTTAAGACGACATTGATCCCAAATGTAATTCCTCATAAAGGTATTTATTCTGCATTCTGTTTTACAAAATCTTTACAATGCACTTATTTATTTTGCTGGCTTTTCCTGTAAACTAAGTATTTTTCCGCACCGCCTTTCATACAGAGGCTGAGGTACATTTCATGCAATTCCGACCTCTGACCCTTCTTTATGCTGCACAGCAATTGGTTGATATGTGCAGGAGCTAATTTATAACAAAGGAGATATGATAAACAAATTTAAAAGGCTTTTTAATGGGTGGGTCCCATGGTGTGTGCAACCAAAAATCAATTTAGAGAACCTAATATTTTTAGTTTACTTTTTAACAAGCAGTTGTTGCCTTTTAAATTTAGAGTCTCCTGCATTCCAGTAACAAGGTTATTGCTGTAGGTAGAATAGCAACTTGTCTCCCGAGGGTGTTTCTTTTTATGATCGCTAGCTTTAAAAGAGAAAATGAATCTACTCCACTGATACATCAAAAGAAGAATATGACTGTTCCGCTAGAGAGTTGAATATCTTAAATATACAAAGGAATAACATAACTTTCTATCATATGATGACTACTTCAGCAGTGATCTTCTGATAAATCCATAATCACATATTACAAGTATATCATATCAAATAACTCTCCACTACCATAAATAGGGGTTCAAGACTCCATATTTGAAATAACAAGACCCCCTTTGTCAGGTGGATATCTTACCAATGATGATTAAAATAAATCCATGGCATTAAGGAATAGTCTACTTGAAAATGTTTATATTTTAAAAAGATAGAGTCTCCAGTTTGCACAGCTAACACTGTTATATTAATACACTTTTTACCTCTGTGATTAGCTGGTATCTGCAGACTACCCCCTTATTTCAGTTCTTTTGACAGACTTGCATTTTAGCCACTTAGTGCTAGACTTTGATCAAATCAGCCAATAGGATGAAAGCAGCTCTCATTCTATTGACTGATTTGAATTTTTTAGCCAATAAAAATGCAAGGGTACCCCAATATAAAAAGGATACCTTGCATTCAATCTTCAGTGTGCGGCGGACAATCGCATGAAGTTTACCCTCCACGTCGTTGACCTCCACCAATGAGGACCACTGCTCCAGATCCGCACCTCAGAAGATCGCTCAGCACCTCCAGCAAGAAGATAGAAGATGGTTCTGCGGTGGAAGAAGATGGATCCGCCCGGATGATGACTTTTCACACCTGGAAGAAAATGCATTGCCAGACTTCAATAATGGTGAGTACCTATTTCGGGGTTAGTGTTAGGTTTTGTTTGTTATTTTTTGGGGTGTTTTTTTTTTTTAGATTAGGGCTTTTTGTTATTTTTATGGGCAGTAAAAGAGCTGATTGCCCTTTTAAGGGCAATATCCATAAAATGCCACTTTAGGGGCAATGGGTAGATTATTATTTTTGTATTATTAGGTGTTTTGTATTTTGGGGGTTGGGTGGGTGGTGGGTTGTAATTTTAGGGGGGACTTTTTTTATTTTAAATAGTGCTGATCTTTAGGGCAATTCCCTACAAAATGCCCTTTTAAGAGCTATTGGTTTATTGTTAGATTAGGTTTTTTGTTTTTAAGGGGGTATTAGATTAGGAATAACTTTTTTAATTTTGGATAATTTAATTTGTTATTTTCTGTAACGTTAGCTTTTTTATTTTTTGTAATCTTAGCTATTTATTTTCTTTCGGTATTGTTAGTTGTTGTTTTTTTAAATGTAATGTTAGGTTTTGTTTTTTCTGTAATGTTAGATTTTTTTATTTTGTGTAATTTTAGATTTTTTATTATTTTCTCTAATGTTAGTTTTTTTTGTAGTTTAAGCTTAGGTTTTTATTTATTTTAAGGTAGTTAGTATATTAAAACTTTAATTTAAATTTAGGGGGTGTTAGGTTTAGGGGTTAATAGTTAAATGTAGGTAGTCACAATGTAGGGAGATGGCATTTTAGGTGTTAATAGATTTATGTTTTAGGGGTTAATAAGTTTATCTTAGTAGTAGCAATGTGGGGGCGGTGGTTTAGGGGTAATTTTAGTAGTAGTGATGTGGGGAGACAACAGTTAAGGGGTTATTTGGTTTATACATTAGTTGCTATGCTGGGGGGGGCAATTTAGAGGTTAATAGTGTAGTTTATGGGTGTTAGTGTACTTTGTAACATATTTTTTATGGGTTTTGTGAAACATTTTTGTTTTGCAAAAACCATAACTACAGGTCTTTTAATTCGGAATGGATCGTTGTGGTATAGGCCATAACGATTGCTGTAAAGCCATATTTCAGGTTTTATAATACAGAGTAGCTGACCATTCCGCATTCTAAAGTCATTTTTTAGCGGTAAAGCCATACTGCACAACTTGTAATCTTGGTCCTATCTAGTAAATGTGTAGTTTATTATGCATTTGGTTGTGTTTTAATTAAATTACCTTGACTTTTGAAATACGCTGTCTTCTGTTATATTTTTGACAAATGTGGTTATCTGCTTGCCTTCAGAGTAATGAACAAGCGTTTATACAGCAACACCACTCATGATATAAACCAGGACTTTAGAAATTTTCTGGGACTGTTTAAATGAAGAGTTTCCAGGTTTCTATATAGTGCCTGCTGTTAACATTGAGCTAAATTACAAGTGGCATGGTACATATTTATTTTGCGTTAGTGAAAACATCGCTAGCATTAAGATTTTTGTGCTTTGTCGGGTTCCACTGGTATTGCAAGTTGCAAAAAATCTTATTTTGTACTAGCAGTAACCCGAAAAGTGCAAAAACCATAAACTGAGTTTTCACCTGCGCGTGTATGCATTCCCCCATAGAAATCAATGGAGACAAAAGTGGAAAAACACTAACACCCTACTTGAGCAAACGACCCCATTGAAGTCAAAGGAGAAAAAAAAGTGAAAAAATCTACAATAAACCCCTAGCCTAATAACACCTAATCTGCCATCCCTTGTCATCATAAACACTAATTAAACATATTAACCCCTAAAATGCCATACCCCACATCGCAAAGTAGCTAAATAAACTATTAACCCCTAAACTGCTGTCTCCCCACATCGCAAACACTAATTAAAACTATTTACCCCTAATGTCCACCCCCACATCGCAAAGTACCTAAGGCTAAAAACCAAAGTTTTTACTCACCATCTTGATTCCTGGAGACAGTGGCGAGTCCATGGCAACGGCCGTTCTCTGGCGGTGGTCCCGTTGTGGTGCTCCTCGGTCCACTTGCATTTCTATTGGCTGATTTTGTATTCAATTTTAAATCATCCAATAGAAATGCTAGGGCACCAATATCATCAAATTTACTTAGTTCTCTTTGTTTCCATTCTTTAAAGCAGGTAGGTAGACTCAGGAACATTTATGTTTCTGGGCCCCTATATTTCAGCAGTTTTGCAAGAATACTTTTAACAAAGTTATACAGAGATTAATGACATCTAGTGCTCCAGAAAGGTATGCTCGTCAACAAAGAATACTTTTAAGGTGAATCAAATTTGATAATAATTAGTAAACTTTTTAAAAATTGTATGCTCTGTCTTTATCACAGAAGAAAATGTTGGTTTTATGTCCCTTGAAGTGAAAATTAATCTTAGCGTATAGTTTTTTGTGAGACTGTCAGGCGAAAGTCCCCAAGGGTAACAAGGTTCTAAATTTGGAGTTCAGGGTTCTCTTAAAAATTTGAAAGCCATTTAAGGTAGGGGATCCTAGGGTAGAGAACATGCAGGCAAGGGTTGTGATAGCTATCAGAAACATTGTAATTGTCTGTCCAAATTTGGACCCAGTAGCTGAGGACTGGAATTAACTGACAAGTTACTGACCCATTAAAGAAAAGTCAAACTCATAGAAGAAACAGAGAGGTAAGTAATTATCAAGCAGAGTAGAATTTCAAGGTCAGGAAGAGGTCCAACAAGTCACTGGAAATGAGATGCAGAATGAGCAAGCTGAGTGGAATGCCAAGAGCAGGCAGAGGTCTATTAAGTCACTGGCAGTGAGGTACAGAATAAGCAAGCAAAGTGGAATATCACGTTTAGGCAGCGGTACAGAAAGTTACTGGCAGTGAAGTATAGACAATGCAAGCAGAGTAGAACATCAAGGTAAGGCAAAGGTCTGGCAAATCGCTGGCAGTGAGGTATAGAATAAGCAAGCAGAGTGGAATGTCAAGGTCAGGCAAAGGACTAGCAAGTCACTGGTAGTGAAGTACAGAATGAGCAAGCAGAGTGGAATGTCATGGTCTGGTAAGTCACTACCAGTGAGGTACAGAATGAACAAGCAGAGTGGAATACTAAGATCAGACATAAGTCCAGCAACTCACTGGCTTCGATGTACAGAATGAGCAAGAAGAATGCATGCTCAAAGATAAGCAGAAGTCCAGAAATACTTTGACCTCAGCAACTCTAATTGCACTACTATATACAGCTGAGACTTGGCTCTGTGAAGCCTTGGCTCTGAGTTTCAAAGTGGCTCTGGATTATAAGTGGCCAAGTTAAGAAACTGGAAGTGAAACTGCAGACCCCACTAACAGGTAATCCTTTCTAACTATACACCTACACAATGCTCTCTTTGTCCTTTCTGCTCTTTCTGTCTGCCATCTTCCTAAAAATCACTGCATGTCCTTATAACATTAATAATCCCCACACTATCCTTATCTCTCCCTTCCTTCTTTCATCCCCTATGCTGTCCTCTCATGAACTACTCTGTTTCCTTATCAATACTTCCCCATCTAACTCTCCTGTGTCTAGTAATACCCACTCCTACAAGTCTCACTCTCACCTTCTGTCACTCTCACTGCTATTACTGCTTGCTGCTGATGACGTCTCTCCTAACCCTGGCCCTGCAGCAATCACCACACTTTTACACTCTCGCTCAGTCTCCCACAATACAAACTCAAGGTCACGCGATTCCAACAATCTCATCTCCATTAATCCACAGCGTTTATCCCCTCTCTTTTCTTGTGCCCTCTGGAATGCACGCTCTGTCTGTAACAAACATACAACTGTTCACGACCTGTTTGTTTCTAACGCTTTCAATCTTCTAGCAATTACTGAAACCTGGCTATCTTCCTCTGACACTGCTTCCATTGCTGCTCTAGCGCACGACAGTCTCCACTTTAGCCACGCACCTAGGCCAGGTGAGAGACATGGTGGCGGTGTTGGAATCTTACTATCCCCCATCCTGCTCCTATCAGCACCTCCATCCCCATCCATCTCTCTCCTTCTCCTCCTTTGAAGTCCACTGCATCCACTTTTTCTCCCCCCTCGCCCTTAAGGTGGCAGTTATCTGTCGCCCCCTGGACCAAACTCCCAATTCCTCGACAACTTTGCTGCCTGGCTTTCTCACTTTCTCTCTACAAATATACCTGCTCTAATCCTAGGGGACTTCAACATCCCCATTGATAACCCATCTTCCCCTGCTGCCTCTAAACTTCTCTCACTCACAAACACCTTTAATCTCTCACAATCCACCCTATTTCCTACTCACCGCGATGGACACTCTCTTGATCTGGTATTCTCTTACCTCTGCTCCCCTTCTGATGTCACCTGTCGGCCATTTCCCATCTCAGACCACCATCTGCTCACCTATAATCTCAATGTACATGCTATACCTATTTCTCCCCCCCACCTCCGCACCTGTAGAAATCTGCACACTGTGTATCCTCTACAACTCTCCAACCTTATTCAAAAATGCCTTCCCCACACTTCCACGATATCCTGCCCTGACCTTGCTACAAACCACTATAACAATACTCTCTCCTCTGTACTCAACACCCTTGCTCCTCCACAATTGCGCAAAACCCCATGTCATCAGCTCCAGCCCTGGCACTCTCAGCAAACACACTATCTACAAAAATGCTCCTGTGCTGCTGAATGTGCCTGGAGGAAATCCTGCTCTGAACCCGATATCCTACACTATAAGTTCATTCTTTATTCTTACTCCTCTGTCCTTCACTTAGCCAAGCTAAACTACTTCTCTTCTCTCATATCTTCTCACTCATCAAACCCTAAACATCTCTTCTCCACTTTCAACACTCTCCTCTATCCACCTGCACCACCCCGTTCATCTGACTTTAGTGCTCAAGACTTGGTAGACTACTTTTTCAACAAAACACTTACCATCCAAAGTAGCATCCCACCACAAGACTGCAACCTACCATTTCTGACCCCGGTCACCACCTCCAACACTCTCAGTACCTTCCACGTAACCACTGAGAATGAATTGAGTTCCCTAATATCTTCCTCGCACTTCACTACCTGCCCACTTGACCCTATCCCTTCACATCTAATACCTTCTCTGTCCTCTACCCTCACCCAAGCTCTTACTGACATTTTCAACTGATCCCTTACTACTGGTTCATTTCCAGCATCCTTTAAACATGCAAAGGTCACCCCCATCCTCAAAAAACCCTCTCTCAACCCCAATTCTCCTGCAAACTACCGCCCCATATCACTACTTCCACTAGCTTCTAAAGTCCTGGAAAAACTAGTTTTCGATCGCCTAACACACTTCCTATCCTCCAACTCATTGCTTGACACCCTGCAATCTGGCTTCCGTCCCCAACACTCAACCGAGACTGCCCTCACCAAGGTTACTAACGATCTTCTTTCTGCTAAAAACAATGGCCACTATTCTATACTTATCCTACTTGACCTGTCTGCTGCCTTTGACACTGTTGACCATCCCCTCCTCCTACAGTCTTTCAGCTCCCTTTGGCTCTGTGACATTGCACTCTCCTGGATCCACTCTTATCTCTCTAATAGGTTCTTTTCTGTCTCATTTGCTGGCGAATCCTCCTCTCCACTGCCTCTGTCTGTTGGAGTACCTCAAGGCTCTGTTCTAGGCCCTCTACTCTTCTCTATTTATAATTCCTCACTGGGTAAACTTATCAGTAGCTATGGCTTCAACTATTACCTCTATGCTGTTGATACTCAGATCTACCTATCCAACCTTGCACTCTCTCCTTCTGTCCTTTCCCACATCAGCGACTGCTTATCTGGCATTTCTTCCTGGATGGCCTCTCACCACATAAAAATCAACATGTCCAAGACTGAGCTTCTTCTAATCCCCCATCTAATTCTACTCCAGTTTCTAACTTTACTATCACTGTTGGTGACACCACTATCTCCCATCACCCCAAGTCCGCTGCCTAGGAGTTACACTTGACTCCAATCTGTCCTTCATACCCCACATCCAATTGCTCTCTTCATCCTGTCGCAACCACAAATGCAATATCTCCAAAATTCGTCCTTTTCTGAGTGCTGAAACTACTAAACAGCTAATCCATTCCCTAGTAATCTCCCGGCTTGACTACTGTAACAACCTACTAACTGGCCTTCCTCTCTCCTGCCTCTCCCCCCTTCAATTCATGATAAAGCATTGGCTAGGCTAATCCACCTTTCCCGACGCTCTGTATCTGCTGGACCCCTCTGTGAGTCCCTTCACTGGCTCCCCATTCACAGCAGAATTAAATTCAAAATTCTCTCTCTGACCTACAAAGCCCTTACCAATGCAGCCCCCCCCCATACCTGTCCTCACTCATCAACAAATATACTCCTAAGATCCAACAATGATCTACTCCTTGCCTCTTCTACCATCACCTCCTCTCATGCTAGACTACAGGACTTCTCTCGTGCGGCACCAACCCTCTGGAACGCACTTCCTTGAGCTTTCAGACTTTCCCCCAAACTCTCCTCCTTTAAATGCACCATAAAGACCTTCTTGTTCAGGGAAGCCTATCACCAAATCAGTAACTAATGAATTACACTTGCTTAATAGTTGCCCTCATCTAACTCCACACTAACATCATTCCCACCTTTGCAGTCCCCACCTCCTGCTTCTCAATCCCCTACCCATTTAGATTGTAAGTTCCCACAGGAACAGGGCTCCCAATTCCCCCTGTATTTTTTTGTTAAATTTTGTCTGGCATATTGTACTGTCCTTTTATCTTTGTTACCCATGGACAGCGCTGCGGAATCTGTTGGCGCTTTATAAATAAAGAATAATAATAATAATAACAAGAACCTTCATTGCACACCCTGGAGCATTCCAATACAAGGGCAAAGAAAGAACTATATGTGCTATATAAGGGTTAGAGTAAGGGAAATCATCTGTGTCAACCCAATGTAAGCTCATCACTAATGCTGGTCAGAATAGACAATATGGAAAAATAGTGTGATGACTAGCATCATGAGGTATTGCCAAGTGCACTACCAAGCAATAGGAAAGAATCACAGTAGGTGTGGGTTGTCACAGTGTGGGTGGGAATTATATGTGGTGGGATTAAGTAGTGTAAGGGGAATGGATGCTGAGGTGTAAGTTACAAGCAGTCATGGTGGACACTGCTGGGATAGAAGGTCTGGGGCATATTGTAATGAGTAGATTGGTGGTGAACAGATTGAGAATTAAATATTCAGAAAACTTTGAAGGCAGCAAACAATATTATTCAATTGAGGTGAAACTCTAAAAGAGAACCATTGACGTTAGGTGTTATGGTGTACTAGATACTTAATATCTTTTTTTTTTAATCAATTTTCTTTTATTGCTGTAAACAAATACATCAACAGTAAAGATAACAAATTTGAGATACATAGGGACACACACGTCCCAATACAGAAACATAGTCTTAGGGCTCGCAGGCCCTAGACAAATTGTCTAGAAATAAATTGGGAAATAAATTATGCATGAATCCTAACTCGGAGAGGTGTAATTGAAAAGACACCAAGTATAGGTCATGTAGTTAATGGTAGTAAAATAACTTAAGAGGAGGTAGAGGTATGGGAGGGCGACACGGGCGGGGGTAATTAGGGAGACATAAACTTAGCCAGTGAGTGGACATGATTAAATAGTAGGGTCAGCAAGGAAATGGGTATGGATACAAAGAACCCTGTATAGTAGCTGGCTACCATGTAGTATTGAATTTATATCAGTCCAGTCCACCCACGCAAGTTCAAAAAGGTCAATTTTGTTGAGGGAAAAGAAGATTCCCTTTTTTATAGAGTATAGATATGCCATGGTGTTAAGTATCATGGGCCAGGTTGAGGGTGATTCTTTTTTCAATGCCTTGGCAAAGTTAGTTTTGATTGCCGAGAAAAGGTATATACAGAGAAGGCTATAATGCTTGGGCAGTTTATGAGTTCTTATATGCAGTAAGGCTGGGGCAGGAGATTTCTGGACTTGAATACCCAATTTGGAGAGGGGGAGGAAGTATGTATTCCAGAGGGGGATAATCTTGGGGCATGACCACCAAATGCGGAGCGAGTCTCCTGAGTGACCACAGTTTCTCCAACGTAATGAAGAAGTGTTTGGGTACATTCTGGCAATTCTAGTGGGAACAAAATACCAGTGTGAGATGATATTATAATAAGTCTCATTTATCGTGATACAATGTAAGATTTTTTTGTGTGAGTGTCAATGTAAGTTGCCAAGTTTGAGAGGGAATGGTGGTGTTTAGGAGTGTTTACCATCTGTGTAAGTGAGGGGCCAGCTCGGGCGGGAGGTACCTTCTACTGTAGTAGGTAGTAGTGATTGGACAGAGGTTTACGCAGTCTGTCTCCTTTAAGCCAGGTGGACTCCCAAGGGGTAAGGGGTCTTCATGACAAGGGGGTAAATCCCCAACTAGTTAGGAAACTTTTAAGTGAGAAGAATTCAAATTGGAGATATGTGGGTATATTGGTCAGATTTTCCAAATGCTCAAGTTTAATGAATTTGTCTTTTGGGCATTGGGAACAAAGGTCAGACATTCATTTTATGCCTAATTGTGCAGGTGATTTTCGGGGAGGCCAGTGAGGAGACCTGCGATTGAGTTAATGGGTGAAGGGTGGGGCAATATCAAGGCTCTGTGTCTGTTTTTCCCAAGTATTGAGGCATTCCAGTATGATAGGGTTAGATAATTCAAGGTCTCTATGGCAGTCTGTCAGGGTCCAAATTAAATCTCAAAGGTGGATATGGTAGGGAAGTGAGGCTTTTTCAATTACCCTCCATTTACTGGAGGATTGAAGGACACCCCATTGTGAAATGTGTGTGAGCATCGCTCCTTCGTAATACTTTGTCACCGAAGGGGAGGCCAGGCCCCCCAGGTGTTTAGAAAACTATAGGGTTTTATTTGCTATTCGGGGAATTTTATCCTGCCAAATGAATTTGGTGAATTCGCTTTGAAACTTTAATAGTAGTTGGCTAGGAACTCTTAAAGGGAGACATCAGGTTAAGTAAGTAAGTCTAGGGAGAAAATACATTTTTAGGGAAGTTATACAGCCCATCTAATATATGGATTTGTGGTTCCATTTCCACTAATAGAGGAATATAATTGTTTCAAATCATCTGTAGGATATTATTGGAAATTTTAACCCCTAGATGTGTTATACATTCGTCAGTCCATGAGTAGTTGTATGTGTCTCTAAGAGATTGGGTGTACATACTAGAGTAAACCCAGGAGTATATTTTGGTCTTAGATAAGTTTATAAAAGGAGAAGTTGCCAAAGGACGCTAAGACTTCCATAAGTTTGGGAATACTATTAGCTGGATCTGCCGAAAATATAATAATGTAATCGCCAAATAATGCTATCTTGTGCGTTTTACCGTAGAGTGTGATGCTATCTAATTTTTGATCCAACCTACTCTGTTCTGTGAGAGGTTCGATGGCTAACGCAAATAAAAGGGGTGAAAGGGGGCACCCTTGTCTAGTACCATTAGATATTTGGAAGAAAGAAGAGTGAAAGCCAAGACCCCTAACCGCTGCTGAGGTTATAAAGCTTGAATTGAGACAACTTCTGGGGGGAATTTGAAGACCTTCAGGACATTCCCGAGATATTTCCAGAGTTAGTCCCATCTAATCTGGTCAAAAGCCTTCTCAGCATCCATAGACATGTTTGTTTAATCTTGTAGATTTGCATAAAATATTAAGGAGGCATCTGGTGTTGTCTGGGCCTTTCCTATGGGGGATGAAGTCAACCTTGTCCGGGTTAATGAGGAAATGGAGAAGTTTGGAAATTCTATTTGCTAATATTTTAGAATAAATGTTTATGTCTACATTGATTAATGATATGGGCCTATAACTTGAGCAGAGATTAGGGTCTTTATTAGGTTTAGCAATGGTTATAATAGCAGCTTCTAAGAATTCTTTCTTAAAATTACCTTCCTCCTTAGCCAGATTATAGAACCTAAGAAGA
Source organism: Bombina bombina (assembly GCF_027579735.1). Classification (NCBI taxonomy): domain Eukaryota; kingdom Metazoa; phylum Chordata; class Amphibia; order Anura; family Bombinatoridae; genus Bombina; species Bombina bombina. The sequence continues at coordinate 1,190,542,394 of NC_069502.1, forward strand.
AGGGGATAATTCCTGCAGGTAAATCTTATAAAAGTGAGCTGGGAAACCATTGGGGCCCGGAGATTTAAAAAGGTTTCAGGTTTTTGATCACTTGTTTAATTTCGGGTAGAGTTAAAGGAGACACGAGGGACTCTCACTGTTCGGAGGAGAGTGAAGGAAGATTGGTACTAATGCGTGGCATTTGTCGGGGTTTAACTGTAGATTTAATTTAGTTCAATATTGTATAATTTTGAGTTATATGTAGCAAAGCTTTCCCCTATTTGGGATGGAATTCTAATAGTCATGTTATCTTGTTTCATTTGAAGTATTCCAGAAACGGAGGTTCAGTGACATAGTTTATTAGCTAACAGGGTATCTGCTTTATTACTTTTATGGTAAAATAATTGTTTTAATTTGAACAAGTTGCTCTGCATTCTACGTAGTTCAAGGGAGCTGATATGAGCTCTAAGTTCTGAAATTTGAGTGGAAAGGGGTTCTGATGGATGCAAATGGTTGGAGGTCTCGAGTTCCCTGAGTTTAATAAAGACTTTGGCTAGAGATAGACCCTGATAGTTTTTTAATATGGGGCTGTTTACGTATAATAAATCCTCTTATGGCGGCCTTGAGTGCTCCCCACAAAGTATCGTCTTTGATCTGAAGATTGTCATTAAAATGTATCAGCTCTATTATGTCTTTATGGAGCTTCTCTCTAAAGGGGATATCTGTAAGTATTTGATGGGGCAGTCGTCGGGTAGTTTTGGGTCTATTGGTATTTGTAGAGTAAATGTCTGCCATCACTTGATCGTGATCTGACCAGGGGCATAAAGTTATGTCGGAACGCTTGAGTAAATCTAAGGTTTTCACAAAGCAGAAGATATAGTAGATTCTGGAATATGTTTTATGGGGGCTGAAATAGTCAGTGTAGTCTTTGTCTTTGGGATTTAGGGCTCATCCATATATCATAAAATCCAAATTGGGACATGAGGGATCTACATTTAAGGGCTAAGTGTTCTACATGATTATTCACTGTGGATTGGGAGCATGTTTTTCTATCAATTTTGCTGTCCCAAGTTATGTTGAAGTCACCCGCCATAATTACCCTCCTTGCCTACATTGTTCCACTATTTGAAGATTTTTTCTTAAACATTTAGGTTAGTGTGAATTGGTGAGGTAGATCGAGACTAGAGTATGGGTAACATGATCTAATTTGCAGACTAAAATTTATGTATAATATAGGAAGAAACAAAGAAGAAAGCGTTCCAATGGCATATTATCTCAAGGGTATGATCCCTCCAACCACATTCAGTGTCTCCAATAGGAAATATACTCACAAGCTTCAAGCACTTATCACAAAGTGCACATCTGCAGCCCACAACATTGCCACCACTATAATAAAGTTATTAACCCCTAAACCTAAGTATAACCCTAACCCTAACCCCCTAACTTAAATTAAATCTAAAAAAAATTACTACAATTATCTAAATAATTTCTATTTAAAACTAAATACTTACCGATAAAATAAACCATAAGCTAGCTACAATATAACTAATAGTTACATTTTATCTAGCTTAGGGTTTATTTTTTATATTAAAGGCAACTTTGTATTTATTTTAACTAGGTACAATAGTTATTAAATAGTTATTAACTACCTAGTTAAAATAAAGACAAATTTCCCTGTAAAATAAAACCTAACCTAAGTTACAATTACACCTAACACTACACTATAATAAAATAAATTAATACAAGTAATTACAATTAAATTAAATTAACTAAAGTACGAAAAAAAAAACCCACTAAATTACAGAAAATAATACAATAATTACAAGATTTTTAAACTAATTACACCTACTCTAATCCCCCTAACAAAATAAAAAAGCCCCCCAAAATAAAAAATGCCCTACCCTACCCTAAATTACAAATAGCCCTTAAAAGGGCCTTTTGCGGGGCATTGCCCCAAAGTAATCTGCTCTTTTACCTGTAAAAAAAAGTACAAATACCCCCCATCATTAAAACCCACCACCCACACAACCAACCCTACTCTAAAACCCACCCAATCCCCCTTTAAAAAACCTAACACTAACCCCTTGAAGATCACCCTGCTGTGAGACGTCTTCACCCAACCTGGCAGAAGTGTACCTCCAGACCGGCAGAAGGGTCCAGACCGGCAGAAGTCTTCACCCAACCGGGCAGAAGTGGACCTCCAGATGGGCAGAAGTCTTCATCCAGACGACATCTTCTACAATGCTTCTATTAGTTATATGGTAGCTAGCTTAGGGTTTATTTTATCGGTAAGTATTTAGTTTTAAATAGGAATAATTTAGTGAATTGTAGTAATTTTATTTAGATTTATTTAAATTATATTTGTTAGGGGGTGTTAGGGTTAGACTTAGTCTTAGGGGTTAATAACTTTATTATAGTGGCGGCGACGTTAGGGCCGGCAGATTAGGGGTTAATAATATTTAACTAGTGTTTGCGATGCAGGAGTGCGGCGGTTTAGGGGTTAATATATTTATTATAGTGGCGGCGATGTCCGGTTCAGCAGATTAGGGGATAAAATTTTTCTTTTATTGTTTGCGATGTGGGGGGGTGCTCGGTTTAGAGGTTAATAGGTAGTTAATGTATGTTAGTGTACTTTTTAGCACTTTAGTTAAGAGTTTTATGCTACGGCATTGTAGTGTAAAACTCTTAACTACTGACTTTAAAATGCGGTACCAGGCTTAACAGGAGAGGGTGTACAGCTCACTTTTGGTCAGACTCGTAATACCGGCGCTATGCAAGTCCCATTGAAAATATAGGATACGCAATTGATGTAAGTGGATTTGCGGTATTTCCGAGTCTGGCCAAAAAAGTGAACGGTACACCTGTCCCTGCAAGACTCGTAATACCAGCGGGCATTAAAAAGCAACGTTAGGACCTCTTAAAGCTGCTTTTTAACCCTAATGCATAACTCGTAATCTAGCCAATTGTTTCTAAACAAAGAAAATATACAAACAGAATATTAATAATCTACCGACTATAGCAATCTGACTGGATGGTGAACATATACCAATATCTTATAAAAAATCGATTAGCAAAAATACAGATAAAACAATGTATCAAAATAACATAAATAGGATTATTACAAGATAATAACACTAAAAAAATATTCTTGAAATCACAAATATAAAAACAAGTCTTAGAAAACCCTTTCAAAAGTCTTTGAAATTTTAATTGAAGGCTGCTAGATCAATATTTTTATTAAGACCTTCAGGTGCTAATGATCGGATCTTCCAGATCCAGAATGTTTTCCTTTGTCTAAGTCTCATAAAACGATTATATTGATTGGATGGGGGAATAAACTCTATTGGTCTAATTTTATAGATGCATTTTTTTCCCTTGATGTTTACAAATACTGTGAAGCGACACACTATGTTTTGGAATTTTGTTTTTAATATTTCTCAAATGTTCACCTCAACGTTTTCTGAGAGGTCTGCTAGTGCAACCACAATACTGGAGTCCACAAATGCAGTCCACTAAGTAAACCAAATAACAACTGTCACAACTCATTCTAGATTAAATAGGAACATTTTCACCAGTTGTATTTGACTTGAACTCAAAGCATTTGTTGTCCAGAAAGCTACAAGTACCACATCTAAATTTACCACATTTAAAAACACCTTTCATATTGCCCACAAATGTATTAACCTGGATTTTATTTGTTCTGCTGACTTTAGTAGAAACCACCTTACTGGGTGCCAAATAATTATTTACTGTGTTTATCACACAGTGATATTAAGGATCATAGAGGCGCCACCCAAGGCTGATTGATAATTCAGAAATCCCCACCAAAGGGCAGCTCTTCACTGGAACAAAATCTGGATAATATAGGAAGAAACATAGAAGTTGCTCCAATTCCGTATTATCTCAAGGGTATGATCCCTTCAACCACATTCAGTGTCCCCAATAGGAGATATACTCACAAGCTTCAAGCACTTATCACAAAGTGCACAATAATGTGGTCTGGGAGATTAGGAGCTTCCCAGCTGGCTCTCAAACAGAACAGTGATGTCCAAGGAACCCACAGTGCCAATTAACACCCGACAGGATCCCAATATAATATACTTCAAAATTGAAAATGTTAAAATAAAAATGTATTAAAATTTGCAGGAGAGCACATTAAAAACAAGCTGAATGCGTTTTGCAAGGAAATCATGCTTCCTCATGCAGCATAAAAGACTATCACATTTGTACAAGCATATATATACCATACAATTAAACATTCATTGATTACAAGATTCTATATAATTGGCATATATACAAGTATCACCTGAATATCAAAATAGTCACAGTGTATTACTAACAGCCACATTATAACGGATATTCAAAACTACCAATGAAAATAAATAAGATGAATAGGCTGCAGCGTTTGTAATACGGATCGTCGGATCACCCATGACGTCACACATCTCGCAATATTTCAAGAGCCCAAAGAACAGCACGCGGTTATCCATACGCCACCGGTGTGTATCTCCTAGACGACCAGAATAAACACAACGGAGTCTATCTACAAACATCAGATACATTGTATCTAAACAAAGAAAAGATACAAACAGAATATTAATAATCTACCAAATATAGCAATCTGACTGGATGGTGAACATATAACAATATCTTATAAAAGATTGATTAGCGAAATAGAAACAAAATACAGATAAATAAAACAATGTATCAATATAACATAAATAGGATTATTACAAGATAATAACACTAAAAAAATATACTTGAAAATATACGAATATAAAAACAAGCCTTTGAAAACCCAATTTTAATTGAAGGCTGCTAGATCAATATTTTCATTAAGACCTTCAGGTGCTAATGATCTGATCTTCCAGATCCAGAACGTTTCTCTTTGTCTAAGTCTCATAAAATGATTATGTTGATTGGATGGGGGAATAAACTCTATTGGTCAAATTTTATAGATGCATTTTTTCCCTTGATGTTTACAAATACTGTGAAGCGACACACTATGTTTTGGAAATTTGTTTTTAATATTCCTCAAATGTTCACCCCAACGTTTTCTGAGAGTTCTGCTAGTGCGACCACAATAATGGAGTCCACAAATGCAGTCCACTAAGTAAATCAAATAACAACTGTCACAGCTCATTCTAGATTTAATAGGAACATTTTCACCAGTTGTATTGGACTTGGACTTGATCTCAAAGTATTTGTTGTCCAGAAAGCTACAAGTACCACATCAAAATTTACCACATTTAAAAACACCTTTCATATTGCTTACAAATGTATTAACCTGGATTTTATTTGTTCTGCTGACTTTAGTAGAAACCACCTTACTGGGTGTCAAAGAATTCTTTAAAGTGGGTGCCCTTTTGAACACACAAACAGGTCTTTCTCCAATGAGATCTTTTAGAATAGGATCCAAAGACAATACAGACCAATGTTTATTCAATATGTCTATAATACCCCTATAATTACTATTAAATTTAGTAATACATTTAGTAGAGTTGGTAAATTTACTGTCAATGTCTTTAATTTTGTGTTTTTTTCTCAAAAAAGGATTTCCTATTAAGGGCTAATACCATGTCCCTACTATTATAAATAGAAGTGGGATTATATTTTTTATCCAAAAATCTTTTCTCTAAAATTCTTGACTCCTCTAAAAAACCTCCACCTTCGTGACTTTTTTCCTAATATAAATACAGTTGCTGCAGGAAAATCTCTCCCTCCTGAAGCCCAGATGCACCCAAGCCTTGGTACACAGGGTACCCGGCAACTTTTGCATCGGCAGATTACATCCACCCCCACCGCAAGCTTGCCAGCACATAAGGTGCACTTGTATATAGCGGACCTATCGTTTGGCCTGGGCGGCTGTCCCCAACCACAGTTTTGAAACCGGACAGAGGGCTGAAACAAAGACGCAAGGACTCTTGTTCTGGATAAGCACCCGCCAGGGTAACGGCGACAAAGACCGGAATCCCCTCACACCCACGTGTATCTGATCATCGGGAGCGGGCCAAGTGTGAGCTAGAGGCATAGCTCCTGTGACTCAACGGAGCGACTCACTTCACCGGCGGAGACCCTACAGACGAGAGTAGGAGAGAAGGAAGCAACATAGACCGCCATCGGGGATACACAGACTCACCCGTCTGCAGCTGTCTTTCACAGGCGCGAAAGTTTCGGGCGCCATCTTGCCCTGCACGCACTTGGATGTAGTGAACTCCTGCTGCCTCTCTGAGACCGCGCTGAAGGGACCCTCACATAAGACCGCCGAGACAGGCCCGGGTAACGTACTACACTCACCCCCCCACACAGACGCTATCTTGGTTGCTGAGGGACTTTTTCACACGCACTTGGTATTGAGGGCTTAGGATATAGAACGTTTGTCCATCCCTTGCATACTCCTTGCCACCCATGTTATACTCCCTAGATTAGAGGGTGATTGGAGGGTGCCTTGCCCCAGTGTCTCTATCTATACCCAAGTTGCTAAGGGTCATTTACATCACCACAGGGAGCAAATGAGAAATACCAACCCTGCATAAACTGTGTGCTGAGCTGGGCTGGGACGTTTTAACTGCCCCTAGAGAACAGTATCAAGGATAGTGAAAGCCTGGGGCCCTTCAGCTCTAAGTGAGACTTTTGAGGATAACCTACAGCATAAGCCCTCTCATTTCACCCTTGATTGTCACTTATTTGACCCCAGAAATACCGCACAGTTCACGGAACATCTGCAATACTGATGGTTCCTTGAGAGTTTGATTCCTGGCTAAATGTTTTGTTGTGGGGGATCTGAAGACTGAACTCATTCAGCTGAGAGACAAAAATCTGTGTTAATCAACCCACTGTACATATTGTGCTTTACTGTTTTCACTGCCTGTTTGTATAGTTACAAAAATCACATTGTGCTGGTACATGGATAGATTTCTGACAGGAGGTAGGATGTCGGGTAAGAACAAAAATATGAGCAGGGGTAAGGGAGCTGCTGACCACCTACAAGATGTGCCCCCTGTTGGGCAGGAGTCCTCTGCAAATTCTATGGACACGCATGCTGTGGTTCAGCAGCTCTCTTCCATCTTCCTCCCAAAGATAGAAAATCTTCAAAAGGGCCTTGATCACTTAACTGGGGAAATGAAGCAATTCTCAGTTAGGTTCATTGAGATGGAGGACAGGGTGTCTGGGATGGAGGACACTATAGTAACACACGACACACAATTAGATGTCTTACTGAAGCAAAATATAAATCTGCACCAGAGACTTGAAGACCTAGAAAATAGGTCGCGTCGCAATAACTTGCGCATTCTGGGAATACCTGAAAATATAAAACCTAAAGAGCTTATCCGCTTTGTAGAGGACACCTTACCAAGGCTTCTTAAATTAACCCCCACTGTGTTCAAGGGCAGTGTAGAAAGGGCCCACAGGGTAGGCCCAGAGAGGCAGGCAGATAGAGGTAACACCCAACCTAGACAAGTCATGACCAAGCTATTACATTTCCAGCTTAAGGTGGAGATACTGCGGGCGTACAGAAAAGCCTCCCCTGTATTGTTTGAAGGCTCCAAGCTCTTAATATTCCAGGATTACTCCTCTGAGTTAATGAGAAAACGTAAAGAGTTCTCACCAATTTGCTCTGAATTGAACAGGAAGGGGGAAAAAGTGTACCTTCTGTACCCAGCTAGACTAAAGCTGCTAACCCCCTCTGGCCCAAAATTCTTTGATTCTCCACGGGAAGCAAATGAGTACCTGGGTAACATGAGAAACAGAGACAGAGCAGATTCGCCTAGATCACCCCGTTCAGACCCAGGCTGAGGGATTAGGGGTGAAAGAGTTAGAATGATTTTCTAAAAAATACCCTGATTGGGGTCCTCCAAATTCTGGAAAGTTAAAATGTTGAGTTATTTACACATGTTAGGGGGGAAAGTTTGTTATGATATTGTTTTTTTTTGCAAATATATCTGTGCAACACTTACTGTATTGATTACATTGGTCCTCGTGCCAGACTGCTCCCGCGGGGACGGACCGGGGGTGTCACAAAGGGTGGCGTTACACTCATCAGTTTTTAGACTCCATAGTCTCGACCAGCTGATTGGGGCACCTCCTCTCCGTCTGGGGGAGCAGTTAAGCTCATTGACATCTCATCCAGGCTTCAATAGGTATTACAAGTTTGTCTATGTTTGTATGTTGTTCTGGTGCGTAATAGACTTCTTTTGTACAACACCCAAATTAGTATCATGCCCTCTTGGGAATGGAACGATGACTCTATATCTGGATGTGGCGTATCCAGCGCTCCTTAGTTTAAATACTCATGACAATATGAATGTAAAATGTTATCTCCATCCCAGAGTGATATGCAACTTATCATGTCATCTTCTTTAAATAAGAAATACTGTTGTGCTCATAAGCAGGCTAAGGCTAGTGGGAATGTTTTTTTTTTTTGTTCCTCTCTCTTCCCTTCTCTCTTCCCCTCCCCCCCTCGGGTGACTGGCTTGATATGGATCCACACATGGACATTTAAATGACGGTAAGGTTTACAACCTGGAACGTTGGAGGGATTAACTCCCCCACTAAGAGAAGCACCATACTGACTCATTTAAGACGTTTAGGGACAGACATCGCACTGCTACAGGAGACACACCTCTCTGAGGTGGAACACGAAAAGCTTAGAAGGGACTGGGTGGGACAGGTAGAACACGTTTCTTACACTAACTCCAGCAGAGGCATAGCAATTCTTTTTGGGCGAAGGGAAAATGTCGAGATCCTAAACACACATAAAGACACAGAAGGGAGATTTCTGGTGGTCAAGGTCAGGGTGCACCAAAGAATACTAGTGATATGTAACATATATGCCCCAAACGGGAAATCCACAGCTTTCTGGACAAGACTCATTCAAACACTTGCTCCTTATCTGGGCCTAGATATTGTGCTAGGAGGAGACTTTAATCTAGCTCCGAACCCTGCCTGTGACAGGATGTGGGATCCAGAACGCCTGGGGGAGGGGAAAAGGCCTGGAGGTAAGGGCACTTTTGAGCGGAAGATATTCTCTCGACTATCGAGCTCTTTACAACTTGTGGATGTCTGGAGGCTGCGAAATTCTGAAAGCAAAGACTTCACTTGCATATCTAGAGCCACGCCAACGCTATCGCGTATAGACCTCTTTATGATTGCTTCTAACCTCGTCTCGCGGGTGACCAACACTAAGATTCACAATTTAGTGGTCTCTGACCATGCGCCGGTCGAAATGGTGATAATGATTGGAGCCATGGTCTCCAACAAACACACGCTCAGATTCCCGGGGTATCTGTATACCTCTGATGCTTTTTCAAAGCATCTAACCCATGCGTGGAACGACTACTACACGGATAACTCCGCGCATCGGGACAATCCAGAGTTGTTCTGGAATGCAGCAAAGGCAGTCCTGACTGGGGATATTATCTCATATGTGGCGGCACTGCGGAAAAAAGCGCAGGCAAAGCTGCAGAGTCTGCAAGAGGCCCTGACTGATTCTTATCAAGAATATTGCAGCGATCCCTGCCAGTCCTTGAAGGATGTTTACCTTACTAAAAAGGGCGAGTTAGACGCGTTTTTGAGTCACCAGGCGGTTGCACAACTTCTCCGATCCAATGCCAAATACTACAGGGGAGGGGATAGATCTGGCAGGTTACTAGCCTCACTAATAAATAGGCGGACAGCGCGCAAACCGATAGCAGCCATCTCCTACCATGGCAAAACCCACAACACTCCAGAATCCATAGTGGAAGCTCTGGCGAAATACTACTCCACTCTATACGCTAGTCAGCAGCTGCCTCCCCGGGAGTCTATTGAGACTTTCTGGAGAGACATAGATTTGCCACAAATTAAAGATGAGCAGCTGGCGGCCCTCAATGCCCCAATATCCTCAGAGGAAGTTTTGAAAACTATCTCCTCAATGTCCAACGGGAAGACTGCAGGCCCAGACGGCCTACCCATTGAATTCTTCAAACTTTTAAAGTCTCAAGTCACGCCCACACTAACCAAACTATTTAACTTATATTACAAAGACCTATTGTCCCCCCCTAAAGCGTTTACAATGGCTCATGTGGCTTTGATACCGAAGCCTGGGAAAGACCCTGGCCTACCCGAATCCTATCGCCCCATCTCCCTCCTAAATTCGGATTACAAGATATTAATGAAAATCTTGACCGATAGATTGAAAATAATCCTGACAGACGTTATTCATCCAGACCAAACTGGATTCATGTGCCACAGAACCTCGGTGACAAACGTGCGAAGGGTGCTACATGCGATGGCACACTTTGCGACCGGACCTGAGACCCGGAATGCTAGGGGGGAATCGGAGGCCTTCCTGCTGTCCTTGGACGCAGAGAAGGCCTTTGACAGAGTGGAATGGAGCCATCTTCTCGACGTGCTGCGACGCTTTGGCTTCTCGGGCTCGTTTCTTCATTACGTGGGTAACATCTACTCAGCACCATGGATCCACGTCATGGCCAATGGTCTATTCTCCCCACGCATCACCCTACAGAGGGGCACCCGTCAGGGATGTCCCCTCTCACCCCTCCTTTTTAATATAGCCCTTGAGCCCTTGGCTGTTAAGCTACGCAAGGTATATCCGGGTATCGCGATAGGGGAAACAAGATTGCACCTTGCACTCTACGCGGACGATATGCTGCTATTTATAGAGCATCCAGCAAAATATGTCCCTAAGATTCTGGCAACTATTGAGGCGTTTGGGGCCTTTTCGGGCTACAGAATAAATGAAACCAAATCGGAGATTTTGTGGCTACGAAAATATCAAGTCCAGTCAATGACATATCCTTTTCAGGAGGCCCAACCCACCATGACCTACCTGGGTATCCAATTGTCTACCAACACCCAAACTCTTTACCAAGCTAATATAGCGAAAGTGTGTCGGGATATAGAACGGACTCTGGAGAGCTGGAAGAATCTACCAGTCTCCCTCACAGGACGAGTACACCTGATCAAAAATGGTAATATTGCCACGAATCCTGTACCCCCTCCTAATGGTACCTTTCTTAATCACTAAGAAGGACATGATGTTATACACCCGGGCTTTGTCGAACTTCTTATGGCGAGGCGGTAAGCCTAGGATAGCACTTGCGAAATTATACGCTCATCCCCTACAGGGTGGCCTCGGCCTGCCCAATCTTAAACTGTACAACTGGTCGGCACTCAACCGTCTCATGCTGGATTGGCAGTTAAAGACGGAGCACTTCTACTCACCTGACTTAGAGAACCACGCCTTAGAGGCGCTGGACTTGTCATTTTTACCTTATGCCACATTTAACAGCATCCCAATAGGGATACGGGAGAGTACCTTATTCAAGGATGTGTTGAGGGCGTGGCGCCTTGCCCTCGGCCATCTAAATCGACGGTGCGTGTCCTCAAGGATGATTCCGTTGAGGAATAATACTAACTTCCCTCCCGGGATGGACACCTCTCCATTTGTCATATGGGAGGGCAAGGGACTGAAACTCGTGGGAGATGCTCTAGACCTCTCGAGGAAATGTGTAAAGTCATTTGTTGAATTGCAGACCCAATACGGACTGCCGAGAACTCACTTCTATGCTTACCTCCAAATGCGTCATTATGTCACTCAACTGATCAGGGATGACCCACAATTTTGGGAGCAACATGCATTTGGTGCATCACTGACCTCATTCCGAATGGGTAACTTCACCATTTCGGGGATCTATAAAACCTTGCTAAATCCAACTGAATCCAAAAATCTGACCTTGCTAGGGAACAAGTGGAGAGACAGCCTGGACAGGGAGGACCTTGTTGAGACGATCCAGCAGAGCATAGAAACTGTTAGAAAGGCGACCTTGTCCATGACTCTTAGAGAATCCCAGATTAGAATGATACATAAGGACTATATTATTCCAAGGAGGCTATCTAAGTGGGACCCTGGAGTGGTGAACGAGTGTAGTAAATGCAGACTTAGCGACCCGGATTTTAGCCACTACTTTCTAACCTGCCCGCGAGTTGGACAATTCTGGGGTAAGATTTCCTTCTGGATTAACAGAGTCATAAAGCTTAGAGTTCAAATTGGTATAGAACAAATTTGTCTTTTGGAGTGGAGAGAGCAGAGACCTGAAGTCGTCCCCCTGCTCACTACCATCATTCTAATAGCTAGGAAGGTTATTCTGAAGGTGTGGACTGAAAGCGCTGCCCCTGCTTTTACCACGTTTAAACGCACTCTACACAAACAGATGCTCATTGAGCAGCTAGACACCAAGATGGACACTAACAAAAGACTTAAACACTTCATAAATAAGTGGCGGGAGTATATTGTAACTCTGAGCTTAGATGCCCAGAAACAAATACTGACTCCCTTTGCACACACTGAATATATGCTCTCGGCCTCTTTGAGAGGTGAATGGGGGTTCCTGTACCAGGTGCGGGGTGGCGGGGGGGGGAGAGAGAGAGAGAATCGCTATATAGACTGTTATTATCATTATTATTTTTTTTTTTTTTTTTTTTTTTTTTTTTTTTTCTCTCCCACATAGAATATACCCAAGATCTACGCACTCACTCTGCCTGACTAGATTAATTAACATTTAGCTGAACAGATCAATGTTACTGGTTGAGTTTTGTATAGTTGATAAAGGTTTGCACTATTTGCTGGAACATAGCAAGAGAGAAAAAAGTTAAAGGTTAAAGGGATAGAGAAATCTGATTCATAAATTTATTACTGTATGCACTGTAATGTACAATGATTGATTTTTTGTTCTTTGTCACTGTATTGTCTTGGACACTTTGTTTCAACTTGTACTGGATAGCTTTCTCTTTTTTCCGAATAAAAACAGAATTTAAAAAAAAAAAAAAACCTCCACCTTCGTACAGCTACGTCTAATACGCCTAAACTGACTAAATGGGATATTATCCAACCATTTTGGATGATGATTACTTTTACGATTGATATAGCTATTGGAGTCCACTTTTTTTGAAAAAACTCTTGGATATCAAATGTCCATTAGGGTCCCATTTAAAGGATACATCCAAAATTTCTATATACTCAGATTTAATAACATGAGAAAAGGAAATACCCCATGTATTAGAATTTAAATGGTCTATGTTTCTATAATGGAAAATTCAAGAACAAGGGGTCATGAGCTCAAGCTAAAGGGTAGTAGATTCAGAAGTAATTTGAGGAAGCACTTCTTTACAGAAAGAGTGATTGATTTATGGAATAAACTTCCTCAAGAGGTAGTAGCAACAAACACTGTGGGGGACTTTAAAAATGCATGGGACAAGCATAGGGCTATCCTACGAACTAGATAAGTTTATACTGTTAGGTAAGGTCGGGCAGACTTGCTGGGCCTATGGCTCTTATCTGCCGTCAATATCTATGTTTCTATAAATTCTAAAGCCAATTCTCTCTCTACTGCCCTCCCAAACAAAAAGCAAATCGTCTATGAAACAGCCATAGAAGCAAACGCTTGCCCATAACTTAGATTGGCATATAAAGTCCTGCTCAAAATACTCCATAAAGAGGTTAGCAAAGCTCAGGGCAAAGCGAGTCCCCATGGCCGTTCCACAAATCTGCAAATGATACTTATCCAGATAAACAAAATAATTATGAGTAAGGATAAACTTAATAGCATCAATCAAAAAATCACGCTGTCTAACCGGGAGATAACAATCCGAATCCAAGAAATATTTCACTGCCTGTATACCTAATTCATGTTTGATATTAGAATATAATGCTGTGACATCACAACTAATCCAATATCGATCAACCTTACTAACAGGTACTTTACTAATCTAATCCAACATGTCAGTAGTATCCCTAATATAGGAATCCAAATTTTTTACATATCTCTTAAGGTACCAATCTATATACAACGAGAGATTACTAGTGAGACAATCAACACCTGAAATTATAGGTCTCCCTGGAGGGTTGGACAAACTCTTATGAATTTTTGGAAGATGGTAATAGTAGGCCACCCCAGGTTTCCCAGGAAGGAGAAAATTTACGGTGTGAACTGAGTATCTTTCTTTTTCATAAAAATATGTATCTAGCCTGAGGATCTATCAGTGGATTTGTTTGAAAGCTAGTCTTTTGTGAATTAAGATAGCAGTACCTCTGGCTTATTTGGAATAGGGGGCATACTCAACTGTCGTGTAGTTTTTAGAATAAAGCCTATGTGGGTCATCTATCTGCCAGTGGGTTTCTTGGAAAAACACCACATCGGGGTTGTGAAAATTTAAGGAACAAGTCAATAAACTATGTTTGAAAGGAGAGTTTAAACTTCTCACATTATGAGTGAGAAATCTAATTGCGACCATGGGAAAATCAAGAGTCTATTATGTGCAAACCTACCGGGTTCTTATGTCAGCATGGTATTGGGAGGCGACAGCAGAGGGGAAAAGATAAGTGATTGCAGGTGTAGGGACAAGGATCTGGCTGTATGTGGTGGAAATAATCCACCTCAGTGGAACCCTGGAGTGGGCTACTTTAGGGAGGGTAGAAGAGCAGCAGGGAGCAAGACAAAGAGCTGAAAATGCCAGCCCTGCTCCATGGTTTCTTAAATACCTTATAAACATACAACTTTGTTAAAAAAAATAATCTACTAACTAAGGTGGTATGCCTTTTAGTAAACTGTGATACACCTAAAAGTCACTCTTTGGTCATAAACTTACATCCCATAAGGAAGTTCCAATTAGATTTTGTAGATAGTGGGTTCATGGTGGTGAAGAGTGAAGGCAAAATGTCTCCTGATTCTGAATGGTCTTTTGTTTCCTCATTATTTGATCTTTAACGGTCCATTCAGGAGCTGATGCAAGCAGTTTGTGTTGTAATATGGGTTGAGTCTGAGCTGAGTCAGTTTGAAGCCCCCATAATATGAGAAGAGTGTTGCCCTGAGGAAGAGAAGACACAACATGTATCTGATTATCCCGGGTAATTATAAGCTTTATGGGGAAGCCCAATCTGTATTTGATGTTAGTTTTGCACAAAGCAGTGGTGATAGGATGATACATTTTGCGTTGTTGCCGGGTATGAGCCGATAGGCCAGGAAATAGTTGGAAATTTTGGAATTTCTCAGATAATGTTGGTTTTCTGAAGGCTGTCTGCATCAACCTATCCTTGAAGATAAAACTATGGAAGTAGACGATTACATCGCTAATTTTATCCTGCAGTATCATCCTTGGGTGCAACGCTCTATTGGCTCTTTCCTTGGTGCTTGTTAGACCTTCCATTGAGCCCAACAGTTCACTGAATAAGTCCAATAGGTAGGCCTGAATATTAGCAGGGGTGACATTTTCAGGAATCCCCCTGAACCTCACATTGTTTTGGCATGCTCTATCCTCCACATCTGCAAGTTTAAACTCGAGTTGCGTAACTTGTTCAGCTAGAGATTCCAAGTATAAGAGTAAATTAGACTGGTCTGCGGCCATATCATCCTGCTTGCTCTTAAGTGCATCAACTCTGTCTCCTATTTCAGAAATGTCCTTCCTAAGTTGAGCATGGCTACGTTGTTTTTCCTGATTGATTGAACGTGTTTGTGTTTCTAAAAAATTTTTTAAGGTAGTTTGAGTGATAAAATGTTGAGACTGGGTAGACATATGTAAATTAGGATGGGGGTCTTCTCCCATTGATTCTGGATCACTTATGCCATCATTGGAACCTTTTCCTATATCTTTAGTTGGTTGGGTAAAAAAGACCATCTTCTTGACGGCTGTGGGAGTCTTTGGATGTCTCCTAGATGTGTGAGGCATGTTTGAAAGGAGGAAGTCAATAGATATGCTCAGGCTCAGAAAAGAGAACTGTGTGAGGGATACCGTATAGTTAAGAGTGGATGTTTGGCTTCATATAATTACATTAATTCACATTAAATGGAGCGGGGCTGGGTGACATTCCTCTGGCACTACCACATTTTGATTACTTGACTAGGGAGGGATAACCCTCTAATGGGTGGCAAGGGCAGAAATAATAGGGCTAGTGGGGGGGAAGAAATCCCTATGGAAAATCTGATTATATAAAGGAGACTCACAGTAAGGTGATATAAATTATGAAAAGGGGACCCACGTAAGGTGAGGTAAATTTAGTTTATGAAAAGGTAGCAGCGGAAGGAAAATCTAATTCATGTAGCCTTGAAGGCTCTGGGGTATGGGTAAGTGCCAGCCAGAAGTCACACAACAAATCAGAGAGTAATCGGAAGTATCACCCACTTTAATACCCGACAACAGGTCCACCCTCTCCATCCAGGGAAAGGGGATATTGTAACGTACTTTCCAACATGCACTATTTAAGGCCTGCAGTTGTTTTATGCATTGCTTGTTATTGAAGTAATTGACTCTTTACTCAGCTCTTCATTGGATTGTGATCCAAGTCCTTTCTGATTGTCTAAATTAAGCCATAATCAGCTGCACTGAACTTTCTTTCCTTCCTGCCTGAAGTTGCAGCATCATCCACCAGTGACCTAACCAGCAATACGCTGTGTTCACATCAACCTACCTCATACCTCTACAGCTACCAGATCCTCAGCGCTGCACGCTTCCTGTGTGTCTCACTCGACGCAGTTGACAGGCTTCCTCCGCTTACTATCGACATCACTCAGACCTCTGCACAATCCAGATCCTCAGTGCTGCATGCTTCCTGTGTGTTTCTCCATGCTACTGACAGGTTCCCTCCGCTTACTGCCATATTACTCAGAGCTAGACCATACACAGTTGACATCTGCATCTTCCGATATCTATATACCACTTGTGGTAAGCCTTCTAAACAAAATCCACTTTTTTACTTGTCATGACCTATATTATTTTTATATGATATCACATGTGTAAGTAAATATTTAAACTGCAGTGTGTATATTTTAAGGGAATTCTTATTACTTGCAATATACCTAACATACTTCTACCATGCTCAAAGAAATGCACTTAAAATACAAATTCCTTAAAAGATATCAAACTCCACTCATTAATATATAAGTTTTAACTGTAAGATTGGTTAAAGCTTATATAGCTTTATGAGACATATCTACTTTTACTCCTTCACTAAATAAAATAATTCATACAAACATAATCTTATATTACAGATATGTCCTACTCAAGGGGGAAAAAGGGAAGTGGATATTGACCCGCTCAGACAAGATGAGCGGGAGAGGGAGGAAACAGTTTCACTTAGAATATACTGTCCTAACCACGATCTTCGTATGAAGCAAATAAGATAATATACCGTTCCTAAACAGTTTGCAGAAGAACACACACAATTCTATAAAGCCTATCTCCCACTTTGGGGAAAAAGGGAATACGACCCGAAGGAAGGGGAAAGGGAGAGGGAAATTACCTACCCAGACAAGCTGGGCTACCCAGAGGTGGGAGACTAGCAGCACAATAAACTCACTAGCTTTGTATAAACATCAATAACAATCAGTACAATATATATGCAAAAAGTGTAGAAAACGTCTTTTGGTGAATAATAGCAGTGGTCTGTCCCCTCTTCATCTGAGTTAAAGCAACAGGAGGTAAAACAAAAAGGTAGGAAAAATGTACTCAGGTTATTTTATGCTGCTGTGAAACAAACTCTTACTTGTTTATATTAAGGCTGTAGGGCAGAAGCCTCTGTGAAAATCATTAGGAGTGCTAAGGTGAGGCCTACCAAAAACCTTTCAAATAAAATTACCCAGACAAGGAAAGGTCTCACCCCTGTTGCCGTCCGGTTTGCAGGTCCCAGTGGCTTATAGAGGAATGTTCCCATTAGCCTGTAGCTTTTAGGCTAGTGGAGAAGGCTGTGAGCAGGCTTTAAGCTATAGTGCCCGGTTTTGGGAGTGTGTAGAGTGCTTAGCATAAGGTTTTGTGTAGTGGTGCTAGGGTGGGGCGCATAGGCCACAAATGAAACCCCACATGGCTAAGCAATATACTCTGTGGAGAGCACGCCAGTCAGGCCCCAGATCTGTGTCACCCCTACAGTGTTACCGGCTTTGATGCTGACGATCAGGAGGGAGTCAAGTGCAGTCCCAAACATGGGGGCCTCCAAAGTCAGGTGGTGGGTCAGCGACCATTCTGTAGGCCGCAACTTCACAAGATGGCGATTCGCGTCAGAGTCAGGGACTGTGCCCAACTCAGCAGCGCTGTCAGTCGATGGTACTCAACCCGTATGGCTGCTGTGACTGGGTAACTCTCTCCAAAAACCTTTCTCCTCCCATCTACTTTGGAGGGAGTCCAGATACTTAATATTTGATATTGCAAAATAAACATATGATACCCTTTGTTCTATAATTTTAAAGTTACATAAAACCCAAAATCGTTCTTCCATGAGTCCAATTTTATTAATGTTTACTTTTTTTTATAAATTTACTTCATTCTTGTGATATTTTATATTGAATTCTTTGTTAAAGAGAATACCTAGCTAGGTATTGTGACTTTGTCAGAAGAACTATATTGCCTTTGAGCACTATACGGCAACAGTGTTTGCACAATGTTAAAAGCATTCTGGCAAACTGCTGCCATATAGTGGTCCAGACACTTGCACCCTGAGCTTACATACCAAGGCATACCATGCAAATAAATTACTTTGATAATAAATGTAAATTTGAGTTATTCATATGTCTTTAATGTCATGTATTCATATTGGTATTTATTTATAGACAGAGTCACACATATAGGTTGCAACAAGAAGTCTCCAAGGCATATCTAGACTCAAATCCTATTTTAACTCCTATTGCTTTGTTTAACCCCTTAATCAAGAAATAAATTATCAAATCAATAAGCAAAAAAAGATACAAGTTTAATCATTTGTACTGTAAATTTATCACATATTCATAGCTCTGATGTTACCACTACAGTAATATGAGTTCATTTAAAGGTTAAACATAAATATGATAATTATATGTGCTGTAAATTCTTCACAACCTTTGTTGGAGAATAACAATAAAACAAAAATAATGAGTACAACTTAAAAAGCCATTTCTATTAGAGACAGTAGAATTACAATGTATATTTTTCTCTGTTACTATTAAAATAAAAATACATTTTATTGTTTAAATGTCACAACTACAAAATAAGTCATTTCAAACCAAAAACATGATAATCACTGTTTTATGAGCTAAAAAAACCTTGATTTTCTTAATGTTTGTTATGAAAGAACAAATTGTGTACAAGCATGTACAATATATAATTACTATTTGTAATCTATTGTTTCACTATTCTACCTTTAACTAAACAGATAATACAGTTCTACACCATCTAAAGGGAGATTGATGCTGTTATAGTATCTGTGGTGAACCTCTAATCGATAACGTAATGGTATTTAGGAACAATTTATTTTTAATTTTCTTCAAGATCCAGTGCCATGCAGTGTTAATTTTGACGGCAAATTTCAATTTAGTCTTAGTTTTAGTCTTTTGACTAAAATGCCATTTTAGTTTTAGTCGTATTTTAGTCATCTGAATTGTTTTAGTTTTAGTCTAGTTTTAGTCGACTAACTCTTTAGTTGATATTAGTCGACTAAATCTCCAGTAGATTTTAGTTGACTGAAATCTAAGGGGTTTAGTTAAAGTGTAATGCATTATTTAAGCATTTCTCTATAATTTCCAAACTCATTATATACTCCAGGAGTAAACATAACACCTATTATTATTAATTGTATTAAGGTTTAAACATGCAGTATAGACACAGATTAAGAAACTGTTAATTTTGACAGCAAATTTTGATTTAGTTTTAGTCATAGTCTTTTGACTAAAATGCCATTTTAGTTTTAGTCGTATTTTAGTCATCAGAATTTCTTTAGTTTTGTGCTCATTTTAGTCAAGTTTTAGTCAACGAAATTAACACTGGTGCCATGATACCAAATACCTTCACAATCCTATTTGTATGCTAGTTCTGAAGTAATATACAACAATATACAACTAAAATGTGTGTGTAAGTTATTCCTGACTGTAGTCACACTTTAAAGTCAATCATATTAAGTTGAAAATGATGACCAACAATATAAGAACTTTAAAGGCATGATTGTTGTGAATGACTACTACCTGGCATTTAAGGAGCTGAGCCAACAGGAAGGGCAGAGCCATGGGTGAACAAGATCACAAAATGTGAACTGAGCACTAATGATGCTTATTGACCTTTTCTGTTATTTAAACCAAACAGTTGACAATAAAAATGTTGCAGGTTGATAATTTCTCACAAAGCAGTTTCTCTAGTGAGATGTAGACATTTTGAGGTACAATATATTCCTTTCTTACATAGAGATGTTCATGTGATATAGTCAGCTTTTTAAAGATATGCTGTACCGCTATTAAGTGATTTAGCATATGGTTATTGGGTAACACGTTCCTTTAATTAATTTATTTAGGGCTCCATGTACTAAGCAGTCAGCGAGCTACCCGCAACAAATCTCGCGTCAAAACTCGCAAACTGATATGTACAAAGCCGTCAATTATGTTAAAACTCGCATCTTTAAAATTGCGAGCGTACTTATCCGCCAAACCTCGCTACCTCTCCATTTTTTACTGTAATTAGACACATTTGACCACCAACTCGCCAGTAATATCAGCATTGTACTTACATTGTTCATTTCAGCAGCTATGGAGAGAATTCTGTTTTTGTTTATTCTCCGTTTGATGCAAATCCGGGCTAGAAGACAGAATACTGGAAATGTAGCTAATCCTATCGTTAGAAGAAGGAGAGTTCGTGTCCCCCGTGTATTCCTTCCACGGGTTGGTTTGCACGGCCTTTCTGACCGAGAGATCATACAAAGATTCCGGCTTGATCGTGAATCGATATTACACCTGTATTGAGAGATTGAAGATCATTTGGAGCCGATGACTACTCGTTCACAAGCTATTCCGGGACTTCTGAAACTATTAGCTGCATTGCATTTTTTTGCAACAGGCTCCTTTCAGGCAGTTTCTAGCGTCATTATTGGAATGAGTCAATCTGCTTTTTCACGCCACTTATCCAAAGTAATAGGGGCTATGATGATTATTTTTCATCGATATGTTTGTTTGCCATCTACCCCTGAAGAATGGCAATCTATCAAGTCAAATTTCTATAGGATGGCTGGGATGCCCAATGTCCTAGGTGCCATAGACTGTACCCATGTTGCTGTAAGACCACTTCAAGCTTGTGAGGAGATCTATAGGAATAGAAAGCATTTCCATTCCTTGAATGTCCAGATGGTCTGTGACCCCAACATGAGGATTATCAGTGTCCGTTCTAACTTTCCTGGCTCCTGTCATGATTCTTAAATCTTAAGGCAGACTGGGTTATACCGGAAGTTCGAGGACGGAAATATGCCTGACGGATGGATTCTAGGTAAGCATAACTGGCGTCTAATTTGTCTCTCATTTCAATGTACAAAAATTGCGCCCAATTTGTCGACTGTAACATAGTAACATAGTAACATAGTAGATAAGGTTGAAAAAAGACTGAAGTCCATCGAGTTCAACCTATACAAATATAAAATACTTACAAAAAGCTCCAGTTAAGCTTAAATAACCCCATTAAAATGTGACCCATTTAATACTAGCAATCATATCCATGAATTTTGTTTATATACAGAAATTTATCCAGACTATTTTTAAATGAATCTATGGTATTGGCATTCACTACCTCCTTTGGTAATGAGTTCCACCATTTTATTGCTTTTACAGTGAAAAAACGTTTCCGTTGCAGGAGATTAAATCTCCTTTCCTCCAACCTTAAATTATGACCTCTTGTCAGAAACAATTTTCTTGGAATAAAAAGAGCTTCTGCCATCTCTGTATATGGGCCTTGAATATATTTATATAAAGTAATCATGTCACCTCTCAAGCGCCTTTTTTCTAAAGAGAACAGACCCAGTTTGGCTAGCCTCTCCTCATAGGTTAATTTCTCCAATCCCCTTATTAGCTTTGTGGCCCTTCTCTGAACTTTTTCTAGTTCTGCAATATCTTTTTTAGCAATCGGTCCCCAGAACTGCACTCCAAACTCAAGGTGAGGTCTTACCAGGGCTTTATATAATGACAGAATTATGCTTTCCTCCCTTGAATCAATGCCTCTTTTAATACATGCTAGTATCTTATTAGCCTTTGAAGCCGCTGCCCTGCATTGTGCACTCATCTTTAGCTTGTTATCTATTACTACTCCCAAATCCCTTTCCTCCTGTGTTTGGCTAAGTCTTGTCCCATTTAACAAATACGTAGCCTGCTTATTTTTACTTCCAAAATGTAGAACCTTACATTTTTCCGTATTAAATCTCATTTTCCATTCACTTGCCCATAGTTCTAATTTTAGCAAATCCCTTTGTAAAGAGAGTTCGTCCTGCTCTGACCTAATGACCTTACTTAATTTAGTATCATCTGCAAAAATAGAGATGTCGCTATTTAATCCTTGCTCCAAGTCATTTATAAAAATATTAAAAAGAACAGGGCCCAGTACTGATCCCTGGGGGACGCCACTGATTACCTTTGTCCAATCTGAGTATGATCCATTTACTACTACTCGTTGCTCCCTATCTTTTATCCAGTTATTTATCCATGAGCTAAGATTTTCAGCTATTCCCAGTCCCTTAATTTTGTGCATTAATCTCTCATGTGGCACTGTATCAAATGCCTTTGCAAAATCTAAGTATATCACATCAACTGATTCCCCTTTATCTATATTTTTACTTACTTCCTCGTAGAATCTAATTAGATTAGTTTGACATGATCTATTTCTCCTAAAGCCATGCTGATTAGAACTCATAATCTTGTTTACACAAATATGCTCATCAATATAATCCCTTATAATCCCTTCAAATATCTTCCCCACTATTGATGTCAGACTAACTGGTCTATAGCTTCCTGGATCATCCCTGCTTCCCTTTTTGAAGAGTGACACCACATCAGCTTTACGCCAATCCTGGGGTACCATGCCTGAGGATAATGAGTCTTGAAAAATTAAGAGTAAAGGTTTGTCTATAACAGTGCTAAGTTCACTTAACACCCTTGGGTGTATTCCATTTGGGCCTGGAGTTTTATTTACCTTAATATTTTTTAGTTTTTTCCTGATATCCTCTAAACAAAACCCAGTTAGTGGTATGGACTGGCATGTTCTATTCTGTTCCAAAGTATCATTCAATGGTTCCTTTCTTGTGTATACTGAAGAAAAAAACTGGTTTAGTACCTCAGCCTTCTCCCTGTCATTATTTATCATGCTACCCTCCACACATTTTAATGTACCTATATTATCCTTCTTAGATTTTTTGCTATTTATGTACTTAAAGAACCTTTTAGGGTTAGACTTAGAATCCTTGGCAATTAATTTTTCATTTTCAATTTTGGCTAATTTGATTGCTTTTTTGCATGCTTTGTTACATTCCTTATAAATATTGTATGCTGAGTCTGTACTATTTTCTTTTAATAATTTAAATGCCCTACGTTTTTTCCTAATTTCTCTTAACACATTTTTATTTAGCCATAACGGCTTAGTTTTTTTATTTTTATTTTTATAACCATATGGTATGTATTGATATGTATATTTATTTAACAAATTTTTAAATATTATCCATTTATCCTCTGTATTTTTATTAGAAAAGACATTGTCCCAAATTATATTATTTAATGATTTCCTTAAATTGTTGAATTTTGCTTTCTTGAAATTAAAAGTCTTAGTTAAGCCTTTAAAACACTGCATATGAAAAGAGATTTCAAATGTGACCATGTTATGATCACTGTTACCCAAATGTTCTTTAACTTCTATGTTTGATATTATATCTGTATTGTTTGATAGCACTAAATCCAATATAGCTTTACTCCTAGTTGGCTCCTCTATTAATTGTGACAAGAAGTTATCCCTGAGAACATTTAAAAATCTATCCCCCTTAGCTGAATTACTAGTTTCATTGGCCCAGTTTATATCAGGGTAGTTAAAATCTCCCATAATTACAGCACTGTTATTAGCAGCCTTACCTATTTGGATAAGTAGTTGAGTTTCCTCTGGGTCACTAATGTTGGGAGGCTTGTAGCATGTTCCTAGTAATATTTTTTTAGGATTTTTCCCCCCACTCTTTATTTCAACCCACAGGGTCTCTACATTGTCACTTGTATCATAAATATCTTCCCTTATTGTAGGTTTAAGGTCAGGTTTAATATACATACTGTAATCTGTATAGTTTAAATTTGTATTGTATAGTTCTGAATCTTTATAATTATTCTTATATTAATATTTATATTTATTATATCTTCTATTAGGAGATGGAGGGTACTCATGTACAGAATGGCTGTTGACTCCCTATAACAACCCACAGACCAGAAGTCAAGTACGTTTCAATGAAGCTCACCGATCTACCAGGGGGATTATTGAGAGGACTTTCGGTATTTTGAAAATGCGGTTTCGATGTCTTGATCGTTCTGGTGGTGCTATGCAGTATGCACCAGAAAAAGTTGCAAAAATTATATTGGTTTGCTGCATACTGCACAATATTGCAATTAAAAGAGGCTGTCCATTAGAAGATGAAGATCCAATAGATGCTGATGATTTACCAGAAGAAATATGTGTAGAACAAGCTAATAGGCGTGGAAAAGCAACAAGGGACATGGTTTCAGAACAATATTTTGAAGATTAAAGTTTCAGTTGATCAATAAAAAACTTTCTTTATTAACTTGTCTCCATTTTTTTTTAAGAATTAAGGTTATTAAAAATCACTCATGATAAACAGTTAAATACATAACAGTTGTTGCTCTTCAATTATCAAAGGTTTCAAATAAATAAAGTTTATGATCAAAGTTATTACAGACAATATATTATAGGTAATACATTGTCTTTGTGACATCACACTAGTGTCTACAGCTGCTCTCACTCTTTTACATAATGTGATTAGTGTAATGTAATCCCTCCATAGCTGATACTAATTCATTGTATTGTGTCATTGAATTGTAGCTGTAACAAGCGACAGTATATTCAACAGTGCTTTATGTTATCAGATAGGATTTTTGAGTTAAAAAAGACTTGCTAATTTGATTTGTTTTATTCTAACCTCAATTTTTAACAGCTACTAGGTTTTCCCATATTCAAATAAATACCTTAAGGGCTTACTCTTAACACTTATTTTCTTAACCTTTATAATATATTTTTCCATTCAAGATTTGTTAAAAGAATAGTGGCATATAGAAAATAATGGCAAATAAATTATTTTATTACAAAATTACAATCTTTAAACATTATATATTAACAATTGTAAACCAAAGTAACTTGTAATACATATAAACACATCTGAAAAAAAAAGAAAATGTTTAGAAACAAAATAACAATTGTAAACCAAAATAAATTTTAATACATATAAACACATATGAAACAAAGAAAATGTTTATAAAAAAATAACAATTGTAAACCAAAGTACATTTTAATACATATAAACACATCTTAAAAAAATTAAATGTTTAGAAACAAAATAAAAATTGTAAACCAAAATAAATTTTAATACATATAAACACATCTGAAACAAAGAAAATGTTTAGAAACAAAATAACAATTGTAAACCAAAGTAAATTTTAATACATATCAACACATCTGAAACAAAGAAAATGTATAGAAACCAAATACCATTTGTAATAACTATAAACATCGATATTTACAAACCTTCATAAAATACATTAATCTACATATACATTATATTTTTTTCTATTTTTCGGGGATACATATCTATATCAATGCGCTAATGATTGACATAACAATTAATCACGTCATCGTCAAACATGTCGCGTCCTGAACCTTTTGGTGCTGGAGAATTGGTGATATTAGTTTATGCCATGGATAAATATTTCCCTAAACGGATTGGTGGTGTGAGGGGAGTGAGACAGGAATGCAGAGACAAAATTATATACGAGATGCTGAGAAGAATGCATCGTATTTCAAAAATTAAAAGAACAAGACGACAGTGTCTTAGAAAATATAGTGATTTGAAGAGAAGAGAACCGAAGTACTATAAATCGATTCGAAGATTGATAAGGACATGTAAGTTTCAAAATTATATATGAAATAATTTTTTATAATATAAAAAAAGGGTTTATTTTTGAACTGCGTCATCATTGACGAATCCAGGACAATATTATTTTCTGAGTGTTACTTTGACTATATTAGTATATACAATTGCAAAAAGTTACAAAAGTAAGCATGCAGAACTGAGTTAGTAGATTAAAATTTAACTATATTACTATATACACTTAAAAGGTTAGAAAACTTAGCATACAAAAAGTTAGTAGAGTAAAATATAACTATATTAGTATATACCATTGAAACATGCAGAACTGAGTTAGTAGGATAAAATATAAATATATTACTATATACCATTGAAACATGTTAGAAAAGTAAGCATGCAGAACTGAATGTTTTGAAAATAAAAAATTACTTGGAATAATTAAAAAAAAAAATTTATTCCCAATTTTTTTTATATATATGTTTATAGATATGAGAAGTAGGAGAATGAAGTGTGCACACCCACCATGCTACCTAAGGTCAATGTTGGTGCAAACACCCAGAAGTGAAGCTCTTTCTCCACCTTTGCCAATAACACTATTGGATATTGAATTATCTCCAAATCCATATGAAATTTTTCATAAAAAGACACAGACAGGTAATGACTTATTATTTAAATTTTAAATCATATATTTTAGGTTTTGGCTTAAAAAGTTTTAGCATGCAATATTAATCAAGTTGCTAATTTACTTCTATTATCATTTTTTTCCTCATTATCTTTCTATCTTTATTTGAAAAAGAAGGCATCTAAGCTAAGGAGCCAGCCAATTTTTGGTTGAGCACCATGGACAGCACTTTTTGATTGGTTCTGTCCAATTAGCAAGTACAACACAGTTGGTTCACCAAAAATGGGCTGGCATCTAAACTTACATTCTTGCTTTTCAAATAAAGATACAAAAAGAATGAAGTAAAATAGAAAGTTTATTTAAATTGCATGCACTATCTGAATCATGAAACTTAGAAATTGGGTTCTATGTCCCTTTTAATGATTATTATTATTGTTTTAAATAATATATCCTAGGTTTTTGATTTAATAGTTTTCTATCTTTATCTTTGTAATTACGTTCATAGATATTACCATGGAAGACATGGAAAATAGTATGGAAATGGAAGAATTTCAAAATCCTGATAGTGTGACAATATTTGAAGCCTTGACTTCAGATGATACTCAACCAAGGATAGAAGTTTTACCAACAATGATGGTAGATAAAGGTATGTTTCATACTCAGTAATCTTAAATCTAAGAAAATCAAATTTTTAACTAATACATATTGTATATTTCAAATAGGAGTTGGCTCAGATGAAAGCTTTAAAGGAGTGGACATAAGTGTAGAAGCTAATATAGTAGATAACCTAGATAACAGCACATCAGGAGGTAATATTTGTGATTAAAAACCCTATCATACATTGAATATGTATATGAAAATTGAATTAAAATTTGCTTTGCAATTATTTTTCTACAGATTTATCTTCAACATCAACTATTGAAACTGCAGAAAAAAGTACTCAGAGTTGTCTTGAAGATCATGTTAAACAAAAAAATTCTAAAATTAGGGCAACTTTGGGAATGTTAATGGAGCAAGTAGATTTTTTATACCGTAAATATGTTATTTGATTTCATTTTTTGTTTTGTCATGATGATTGTCAGAAGAATGACAATTAATAATAATAATAAAACTTTTGTGTTGAAGAATCAAAAGTTATTTTGAATTTATGTAAATAAACTTTTTTTTTGGGCTTAAAAAAATTTGTCTTTATTAAATAATAACATTTTAAACTTAAAGAACACAAAAAATAACTTATTAAACAATATATCGATGAAAAAAAATGAACAGTGACTAATATAGTGTTATAAATAATAAATTAAATGTTCACTCCAGACGTGGCCTCTTTGGGTCTGTTGTACCCTCCCTTTCACTGACAATAGCCAACAGAGATTGTAATGTCCTTTCACTGATGGTTAAAGCTCTGTTTATTTGCTGTTTTTTCTCTTCATCCATCCGCCTCTGCCACTGGAACATTTCTCTTTGCAGCTGTAATTTCTGCATTTCAATCTCATTCCTTTGCATTTCTATTTCAACATTTTTTTCGGACAGAGCAGCCCAGCGGTCAATATTAGTGTTAATCATATTTTGCATTTCTCTGTGGTCCTCTCTGTATTGCCTTGCAAGTGTCAACATTTCCCTCAATCCAACATCGGCCAATAGTCCTTCTGCCGGTGTATTGTCAATATTTAGACCACCTGTTTGCAGTGCAATTGGTGGTGCCTGTGTTTCAACAGGTTCCTCAAGGTTTTCCGGTGTGTGAATTTCATCTGGTTGCGCATCTCCAAAATCTTCAAGAATATCTGGAGTCTCACTTCCATCATGCCCTCCTGGTGGTTCATCTTGAATGTGATTTTCCACTATCGGCATGAGATTGATAGTGATCTCCCTTGATGAGTTTTCTTCTTCTAGATCAAGACATAACAAATTGTTAGTAAATAAAAATAAAATGTTCTAAAAACACTTGCAGAAATAGAATAGAAGGAGAGAGCAGATACAACTGTCATACACCAATTTAAGTTATATTATATATATATACATATGTGATACATACCATCAAATAATGGAGATGAATGTCCAGTCAATCGCTGGAAAAGACGTCCCAAATCACCTATAAAAAAATAAATAACATAAAAATAAATAAATAAAATAAAAAGTTTTTTTAGTCAATGTAACCATATATTCAAACGCTATTACATTCAGTGAAATTTCTATTTTGAAAATTATTAATGGAAATGCACTTTGCAATTAACTGGACACTGAAGCAAAACTAATATTTTTGAGAATAAGATATATAGCATTGAATTTCAATCAACTTTCTTATGTAATACTATGATCAATTCTCAAAAAGAAAATAATGATAAATTTTAAAACCATTAGAAAGTTGCTTAAAATTGCATGCATGCTCTACACGAATCCTCATTTAAAAAAATTTGTACAGTGTCCCTTTCATGAAAATCTATGATCATTGCTATTTGTCCTTCAAATTACATTCCATCTGTAAAAGATCTCGAACTAGAATATGTCAATAATGACATTTGACATTTAAAAAAAAAATAAAAAAATAAAAAAATTGAGAGATAAAAGAGATAAAACACACAACATTGAAATTATTCATTTGTAAAGTACTTACCAGTTGCTCTACCAACACCAGTTTCTGGAGTGCTGGTCCTTAGATCAGGAAGTGTATCCGCCGAGGAAGTTGTGTGTGTAACATTAGATGTGGAGCGTATTAATTGTCCATGTGTAAAACTGGCCGAAGGTCTGGAAACAGCTGAACTGGGTGGTCTGTAAACCGCAGAAGATGAAGTAGAACAAGTGGGCACTTCGTTACTCCTCACAGGCTCTGCTTGTGTTGTTGGCGTCGCTTTTAAAAAAAAAAAATACGTTAGGTTTATTTTTATTTCTAGTTGAAACTGAAAGCTAAAAGTGTTAATAATAATAATTACAGCAGTGAATGCAGGCTCAATCATTAAAGGGACATGCCAACCACCTTTTTTTATGATTTGGAAAGAGAATGCAGTTATAAACATCTTTATAATTTACTTATATTAGCTAATTTGTTTTATTCTCTTGATATTCTTTGTTGAAAAGCATTTGATTGCTGCACAAAGAAGCCTCGTGTGATTGGCTCAACATGTGTATTTATTTTTCTTCAACTAAGAATATCTAGAAAATGAAGCCAAAGAAATAATGGAAGTAATTTGTAATGTTGTTTAAATTTCAATTCTCTATCTGAATCATTAAAAAAAGATTTTGGGTTTAGTGGCCCTTTAAAGGGACATGAACAAATATAATTTCCTTTACAAATTGCATAAGAAAATGCTTTTTCAAAAATATTTAATTGTATTATGTTTTTGCCTTCATTGGATTTTTTACTTTGATAAAAAGCAAATCTGTACAGGCACAGTAAATGATCATTGGTTGATGCACATAGATGGTTCATGTGACTGCGTCAACTATGTGCATAGCTATATCTGAAAAAAGTATATGTTTATAAAGCGGAGAACAATTTTGAAAGATGTTAAAAATAATATTCTATAGTCAAATAACGCAACATGGAAGTCAATAGATCAGAAATGTAAGAAGGCATGTGATCTGGGGTTAGTCTCATGATTAATGTCGGACATACAACAATATTATTTTAATAGTTTCAAATTACATTATTTCTATTGTCATTATATCTTTAAATTTTCTATGCAATACTGGTTTGAAAATAAACACATGGGTGTTATCTTTAGGGATCACTATATTAATAATCAACAAATCTTTAGTTCCGTTAGACCTTTAAAAAAAAGGCAGTATAACAACCCTATTATTGTACAATCCCTTATACATATATGCAACATAAATGATTACAGTATTTGGGGCCTAAATGGCTTGTACAATCCCTTATACATATATGCAACATAAATGATTACAGTATTTGGGGCCTAAATGGCTTGTACAATCCCTTATACATATATGCAACATAAATGATTACAGTATTTGGGGCCTAAATGGCCTATATAGATTCGGATACTGAAGCGTAAGAAGTCAGATAATGTTATTTTAAAGAAATATATATTGGAGACAATGACCTATCATAATTAAAAAAAAAACATTTACGTCAACTATGTTGTACATTTACCTCTTAAATCACTGTCACAATCATCCGTTATGCCAGTGATGATCTCTGGTCCCAGACGCTGAACAAGCTTCTGCTCATAGTCATTGAGGTCGGCCACATATGCTGGTCCACCTCCGGTAGCACGTGCCGAATTTTTTTCTCTGGCCAATTTAGCTTTGGCGAAGCGTTTAATGTCGTTGTAACGCTTCTTCAGCTGATCGACATCCTTTTTTCCTGGACCCTGGGCACTAACAGCGTCGCTGATCCTTTGCCAGATCTGCTTCCTCCTAGAAAAATTTGTCTGTTTGACACGACATCCAAACAAATAATCATAAGAGTCAATAATCATGTCAATCAAAACGACGTTTTGCTGATGAGAAAAGTGAGGATTCTTGGATTTTGAAGTGGTTTCAGATCCAGATGAAGCCATATCGAAATTGTAAATAAAGATCACAAAAACGAGCGCTCTGTAATTACTCTCCAAAAATTTTGGAACAATAATAAAGTTGTTTAGAAAAGTTGTACATTTATAGGAGCAAAATTCTATTCCCGCGACTACTATGACGTTCATGACACCTTACATGTCACGTGTTAATAATTGGCCAGACAATTCAACTGAAAGTTAAGTACATCAGCTTAGTCGCGGCGAGCGAGGCTTCAAATTTATCAATATTCCGCCACTGCTCGCGGCGGGCTAGACGTGTCTATTTATTGTGGGATTATTAGTACATAGCTACAGCGGACACCATTTCGCCCGCGGCGAGTAACGGCGAGTTTAGCCGCGTCTAAAATGACGGATGAATTGACGGCTTAGTACATGGAGCCCTTAATGCATATACAATACATATATAATTAGAGTTTAGCACAACATTATTTTTTATGCACAATTCATGCCCTATGAATGAACATTGTTCTTGCTACTTAAAATGCCAACTGAATGTCAGATACAAAATGGAAAGTCTAATAAAGTTTAAAAAGTTCCAGAGTAATGAGATTAAACATTTCTTTGAAAGCTTGCCCAGAACACAAAGTTCTTTTCGGCTAAATACATTACTGATAAACAAGGAAAGATTGTAACTTTTGGTGCAAAAAAAGTAGTTTGAAGAAATGGAAAGTACACAATTAAATGTTTACAGTGAGCTGGCTCAGCATTTTATGTTGTTATCAATGCTGAAGGTTACTGATGATATCATTATGTAATATTGCTAATCCCACAGATGGCTGAATAGTTTACAGTTACTGCAGAGGATATTTTACGTTGACAATTTGAAGATAAAGAATAGATGTGTTATCATTTATCAAGTTAATATTGTGTTGCTATATAAAAACAGCAGAATAAAGGCAATTTTTAATTTCTGCATAAGAAGGGACATATAAGAATACAAGGGGTACATTAACTTTAATATATCCCTCCTATTGCAAAAAAAATCTTATAGAAAACCACCTTAATAAAGAAAGATAGATAGATAACAGACAGATAGATAGATAGATAGATGATAAATAGAATGATCGATAGATAGATGATAATAAATAGAATGTTTAATGGATATAGATAGATAGATAGATAGATAGATAGATAGATAGATATATGGTAGCTATATATATAGATATATAGATAAATAAATGATGGATAGATAGATAATAAATAGAATGATTGTTATAGATAGATGAAGAATGGATGGATAGATAGATAGATAGATAGATAGATAGATAGATAGATAGATAGATAGATAGATAGATAGATGATGGATAGATAATAAATAGAATGATTGATATAGATAGATGAAAGATGGATGGATAGATAAATAGATAAATAGATGATGGATAGATAGATAGATAGATAAATAGAATGATTGATATAGATAGATGAAGGATAGATGGATAGATAGATAGATAGATAGATAGATAATGGATAGATAGATATATAGATAAATATAACAGACAAAAATATTCAGCACTCCCTAATTAGTGCAGTAAGAGGTCTCTGTCAAGCAATGGACAATGATTGCAGTAAGGGTAAACAATAATTAAAATGAAAAATGTTCAAAATGGATGATATGAAAGTCCAAAATAATGAATGAGGGAATGATGAGTTGATGAAAATGAAAAGAAAGAGGAAAAGCACAATGTGGTTGCACAGTACCGTGTCTCTAGGAAGTCCTATAGAGTCAGTCAATAATCATGGTACTCACAACCTCAGAATTACTAGATCGATGAAAGGTCCTTGAAATAAGGTAGACTTTTTCCTCCTCTTTGTGGTATGGCACTGTTGTTTCTGGTGTTGTATAGCTCAAATGAGACTCCAAATGCTGTGTCACACTTAGAGTATACCTGTTGTTGGAAGCAGCTGTAGCTTGAAGGAAACTTCCTTGTCAAAGTATCCAAGATGAGAGATGCTGAAAAAGATAAACACAGCGCATTCCTTCTAAGAGTAAAAGTTTTTATTAGCACATAAAAGTGCTTATTTAAAATCACACTTACAGGATATATATAAATTCATGCACATAATACAATGTGTAGCCAACCGCTCTACTACACCGTCTAACGGATTACCAGCAGGACAGGAACTGGATGGAAAAGCCACAAACGAGACTGGCGCCAGAAAGCACTCGTGGGCACTCCGTCGAGCTAGGAAAGTCCGGAAGCGTGCGTGACATCGAGCGTTGATGACCTCAACGCGTTTCGTCCTATAGCATTAGGACTTTCTCAAGAGGGTAGATCTACCCTCTTGAGAAAGTCCTAATGCGCTGTGTTTATCTTTTTCAGCATATAGATAAATATATAGATATATGGTAGCTATATATATAGATATATAGATAAATAAATGATGGATAGATAGATAATTAATAGAATGATTGATATAGATAGATGAAGGATGGATGGATAGATAGATAGATGATAGATAAATAGATGATGGATAGATAGATAATAAATAGAATGATTAATATAGATATATGAAGGATGGATAGATAGATAAATAGATGATGGATAGATAGATAGATAGATAGATAGATAGATAGATAGATAAATAGATGGATAGATAGATAGATAGACAGATAAATAGATGATGGATAGATAGATAGATAGATAGATACATATATGGTAGCTATATATATATATAGATATATAGATAAATACATGATGGGTAGATAGATCATAAATATAATGACTGATATAGATAGATGAAGGATGGATGGATAGATAGATAGATTATATATAAATAGATGATGGGTAGATAGATAATAAATATAATGACTGATATAGATAGATGAAGGATGGATAGATAGATAGATAGATAGGTAGATAGATAGATAGATAGATAGATAGATAGATGATAGATAGATAGATAGATAGATAGATAGATAGATAGATGATGGATAACTAGATAGATAACTTTTTTTAAATACTCTTTTTAAGACGTATAAAAATGGCTTTAATGTTCCTACACTTTGGATGCAGGTCTAGTAAAAGAGTTAAAGGGACATGTACTCAAAAATGTTCCCTGGTTTGTCTAAAGGAGAAACTTTCAAAATCTATTATATAGTTTTGGTTTTTGAAAGAAAATAATGAATTTTCTTGTACTATATAAACCATCTTTTTCTGTAAAAATGTCACTATTAGACAATTCCAGGACCCAGTTATACTCAGTCACACACTTTCTGGCAGATTCACCTTAAATGTAACCCTTTGGCTGCTAAGCCATTTGCCACCTGTGTGCTAAGCTGGTTTTGAGCTTTTTGTTGCAGTTCATGTTTAAACACTTTTAGAAGTAAAGTTTGTGTGAATAAATTATACAAAGTATATTTATATTGTATTTTTCAGCAGACCCAGCAAATTCAAAATATAGCATTATTATATGTGTATGTATCATGAGATTTAAAAAATAGAGTGTAAAATGTGAAAAAAGTGTATTTTTTACTCCTGACTCAATAAAAAGTAGTATTTAATTTCATTTTTCTAAATCTCTATCATCAAAACTTGTGTGGATAAACATTTGTAGTAGGTATCCTGTCTGAAATAAGCAGAATTTAAAAACATTTCACAGTTTTTTCCCATTGTTTTATTGCAGGCATGTCAATTTGATAAATTATCAAAAACAGCATCTTAGAATTTACTGTACTGTTTTCAGCAATTAAACAGTTCTAGCCACCTGAGAAATTAAAATGGGGTACACAAAGCACACATTTGTAGAAAGTACAGCCATTGGTGCATCAAATGAGGAGCTACATGTATCTCTAGCACATAATGGAGGTGCGCAACAATTAATGGAATATGGTGCTTTGCATAAAAAAACATAAATTATGCTTACCTGATAA
This sequence comes from Bombina bombina, assembly GCF_027579735.1. Classification (NCBI taxonomy): domain Eukaryota; kingdom Metazoa; phylum Chordata; class Amphibia; order Anura; family Bombinatoridae; genus Bombina; species Bombina bombina. Next base: position 1,190,577,286 of record NC_069502.1, read on the forward strand.
TTTAATTTCCTTCTGTATGAGGAGAGTCCACGGCATCATTCCTTACTGCTGGGAAATACTGAACCTGGCCACCAGGAGGATGCAAAGACACCCCAGCCAAAGGCTTGAATACTCCCCCTACTTCCCTCATATCCCAGTCATTCTGACAAGGGAACAAGAAACAGTAACAGAAATATCAGGGTATAAATGATGTCGGAAGAGAAAAACAAATTTTGGTCCACCCATTGGAGTATACGGGTGGGGGCCGTGGACTCTACTCATACAGAAGGAATGAAATTATCAGGTAAGCATAATTTATATTTTCCTTCTTAATAGGAGAGTCCATGGCATCATTCCTTACTGTTTGGAAAACTATACCCATGCTCTAGAGGACACTGAATGATAACGGGAGGGGTAAAAGAAATGTGGACCCTAATCTGAGGGTACCACAGTCTGCAAAAACTTTCTCCCAAAAGCTGCTTCTGCCGAAGCAAAAACTTTAAATTTGTAGAACTTTGAAAAAGTATGTAAGAAGGACCAGGTAGTCGCCTTTCAAATCTGATCCATAGAGGCCTTGTTCTTAAATGCCAAAGAGGAAGCCACCACTCTAGTGGAATGAACTGTAATCCTCTGAGGAGGTGCTGACTCATAAGCTAAGCGTTTAGCACTCCGCAACCAAAAAGATAAGGAAGTCGAAGAGGCCTTCAAACCCTTATGCTTCCCAGAGTAGATAACAAACAAGGAAGAAGTTTGTCTAAAATCCTTAGTAGCTTGAAGATAAAACTTCAAAGCTAGAACCACATCCAGGTTATGAAGTAAACGTTCCAGCAGATCCCTGCGACAAGGTAACTTCCACAGAGGAGATGAGGACATCCCTACCAGATCCGCGAACCACATCCTTCATGGCCATCATGGAGCAATCCGTATCACTGATGCCTGCTCCTGCTTGATGCGGGCCACTACACAAGGGAGAAGTGGTAATGGTGGAAACATGTAAATTAGATTGAACCTCCAAGGCACTGCTAATGCATCTGTTAGCTCCACCTGAGAATCCCTAGACTGTGACCCAAATCTGGGCAGCTTCGAATTGAGCTGGGATGCCATGAGATCTATCTCTGGCATCCCCAATCTGTTGCAAATCTCTGGAAACACCTCGGGATGGAGAGACCATTCCCCCGGATGAAAGGATTGTCTGCTAAGGAAATCCGCTTCCCAGTTGTCCACACCCGGAATGTGGATCACTAACAGCGAGGAGTTGTGGGCCTCCGCCCACTCCAGAATCCGAGATACTTCCCTCATTGCTAGGGAGCTCCTCATTCCCCCCTGATGGTTGATGTAAGCAACCAAGGTTATGTTGTCTGATTTGAATCTGATAAACTGGGACAAAACCAGAAGTGGCCAAGCCTTCAGAGCACTGAAGATCGCTCTAAGTTCTAAAATGTTGATCAGGAGTCCACAGGCCCTGTGACCTTCTGGCACCCCAAACAGCTCCCCAACCTGAGAGACTTGCGTCCATAGTCACAATCTCCCAGGATGATCTCAAAACGGATGTCCCCTGGGACAGGTGATCTGGACAGAGCCACCAGGAGAGCGATTCTCTCGACCAGTTGTCCAGCAAAATCTGTTGAGACTGATCCAAATGTTTGCCGTTCCACTGTCTCATCATGCACAGTTGAAGTGGTCTGAGATGGAATCTGGCAAAAGGAATGATGTCCACGGTGGACACCATGAGACCAATCACCTCCATACACCAAGCCACAGAGGGCCTTAAGGAGGTCTGGAAGGCAAGACAAGCAGAAGTTAGCTTGTAACATCTCTGGTCTGTAAGAAATATCCTCATGGATATGGAGTCTATTATAGTACCCAGGAATTGCACCCTGGTACTAGGAATAAGAGAACTCTTTTCTAAGTTTATCTTCCATCCATTAAATCAAAGAAGAGATAGAAGGACCAGATAACAGGATGGTGCTTGAACCAGAATATCGTCCAAGTATGGTGCTACTGCTATACCTTTGGTTCTCGCCACTGCAAGCAGAGCTCCTAGAACCTTAGTAAAGACTCTTGGAGCAGTAGCTAAACCAAACGGAAGTGCAATAAACTGGAAGTACTGGTCCAGGAATGCAAATCTTAGGAACTTGAAGTGTTCCATGTGTATTAGAACGTGATGGTAAGCATCCTTCAGATCTTTTGTGGTCATGAACTGTCCTTCCTGAACTAAGGGAAGGATGGACCTTATTATCTCCATCTTGAATGAGGGGACAGATAGGAACTTGTTTAAGCAATCGGGCGGTAAGTTCCCTCCTTCTTTGGGACCAAAAAAAGATTTGAATAGTATACCAGACTTCTTTCTGTAAGAGGTACCGGGACAATGACTCCCAAGGAGGAGAGATCCCTCATGCACCCCAGAAAGGCTTCTCTCTTTTCTGGCCTTGAAGACAGGTTTGACAAGAGGAATCTGCCCCTGGGTAGATGAGACTTGAAACCTATCCTGCATCCCTGAGTGATCACCTCCAGGACCCACGAGTCTTGTACGTCCCCAAACCAAGCATCCGAAAAGAGTATCAGTCTGCCCCCTACGGTATCCAGAGCTGGATCGGGGGCCTCCCCTTTATGCTGACTTTGTCTCGGCGGGCTTCTTGTTCTGCTATGATTTATTCCAGGACTGACCCGGCTTCCAAGTCCCCTTGGATTTATTGGGCTTTGCGGAGGGCTACTGATGTTGGGATTTATCCGAACGCAAATTAGGACGTTGTCCTTTAGGTTTGTGGCCTGGACCAAATTGAATAATGTTCGCCAGTTTTACGGGAACCGGGATAGATTGTGGTACAACCCTGTCTTCATAGACCTTATCTAGTTTAGGAATCAAAGGTTACTCAGGCAATTTGGGCTCTGGAATGTCTAACATAGCCAAAACTTCCTTCAACAGTAAGCATAAATGCTCAATCCTAAATCTAAAGTCTGGTTACTCCGCAGCTGGAGGCCTAGAAGCAGCAGATTGCGACCCAGAAAGAGCACACTCTGAAGTATCAGAGGCGCCTCCATCATCGGATAATCTTGTATCAGAAAAATCCAATAAGCTAGTAGATGACCCCTGAGAAGGAGAGCAATATTTAACCTTTCACTTGCACTTAGCAGGGTGAGGGAAAGCACTAAATGCCGCAGACACTGCTGGAGAATTAGGAATGCAATGGGAAGCTGCATGTGTAATAAGAGATGACTGTAGGGTGCGCACCTCACGGGACTGAGATTCCTCAGAGGTGGACGGCTCAGTGGTATCAAACATATTAACTTTCTTTGACATGATTACTTTATCAAGGCATGTGTAACATAATTGAGCAGGCGGGAATACCGGGGCCTCCTCACAATATAGACAGGCATTAGATTTAGGTAAAGAGGGAGTACCCTCTAATGCATCAGAATCCTCCATAGCTTGTGCTTATAAAGCAGACTATAGATAAGATAAAATGGCAATTTTATACCCCCATGGCTGGGGCACTCACCACCTCCTATGACCCAGGCCAAACAGAGAAACCATTTCTTCTCTGGTAAACCGCACGGTAAGGAAAGAGAAAATCAGTATAACCACACCTGGTCACATGGTGCACAATGCAGGACCGCCCCTGCTATAGGAAAAAAGCTTGCCAAGCCTTTCAGGCTGCGCAGCTTCCAAAAACTAAAGTAAAACCTGTACATTCCAACATCTGCCTGAGCCACATCTCACACATCTCGCAGCATAATCACAATACAATAAAATTATGTGATTAATCCCCCCTGTACAATAATCCCCCTCCAGAGATATTAACCCTTGATTCCAAACAGATAAAAGGAGCTACACTGTCACCCTGTCTTCTTGCGTTATCATATGTGTATAAAAAAAAATTAAACGATTTACCGGAATCTATGCCGTGGAACAGAAACACAGCCTCTCAAGTTTGACAGTCTTGTAGCATCACTCTTGACATGGACTTGAGTGATGGAAGCAGGCAGTGAAATTCGTCAACACTGATTGCTTAGGAGCTGTTAATATGAGTCTGGATGGGTTCACAGAAAGACTCTCCCTGCATGTCCAGACTCTATTATTTGTCAATGCTCTCACTTAGAAGCTGACAAGACTGCTTAAAAATCCAGTCCCATTTCGAAGGATAGATACCCTTCATAAGAAACTACTCTGAAACTTCTGACACTTCTCTGCCAACCTCCTGTGACGAAAGGTAAAGAATGACTGAGATGTGAGGGAAGTAGGGGGAGTATTTAAGCATTTGGCTGGGGTGTCTTTGCCTCCTCCTGGTGGCCAGGTTCAGTATTTCCCAACAGTAAGGAATGATGCCGTGGACTCTCCTCATATTAAGAAGGAAATATTTAGTTTTTAGCAAAGAGCCATATTCCACTTATTATTACATTGTCTATTTTTGTGCTAGCAATACATGTGGCCCCTCATTTGATGAGGCTTGGTGTGTACTTTCTACAAATATTTAGTTTATATACCATATGCATCATCAGTGAAGGAATCAGAGTCTGAGTTGATAGAGAACTCAGCTGCTTCCTCAGCAATGAGACGCTTAACTATAACTCTCTTTACAAAATAAATAGATATTTTTAAAGGAATTATGTCACTAGAAAATATGTAATTTTTATTGCAAAAAATAAGCTTATTTGCAGTAAAAATACAGAAGTTTTGAAAGATTGAGAGAGCTGAATAAAGAGGGTGTTTTACTCATCTTCCACGCATGGTCTGAGCCGTCATTAGCACCTGAGTGTGAAAATTGAGACGGCTCAGAGGCATCGTATGCACTCAAGGGATTAAACAACTTTTAGTTAACAGTTTTTCTGCACAAAAATAAGTAATTTAAATAGTTTATAGTCACTTATTTTAAATTATTTGAAGAAATATTAAGTTTTATATAAAAAGTAAATATTGTAACCATGACAACAACAATAAACTGAGCGGGCTATAGCTGCGTTCTGCAGTTCACTTGTCAATATCATTTGATAGTTATTATAATTGCAGTAATGTGGTGGCTTTAAGTTCTTGATGTTAATCTCTCTGAAACCCAAAGTGGATTCATTTAAATGCTACCTCTGATTCTTGTTATGTGAACAACCTCACACACTCAGTTTCATATACTCTGAAAGCAAAACAAGTATGTAAATGAAAAGACACGTGAAAATGCTTGTTTTGTAAATAAATAACGTGTTTAGTTCATACATTGGATATATTAGACCAGAAGTGCAACTCAAATATATGCGTGTGTGTGTATATATATATATATATATATATATATATATACACACACAGAGAGAAGTCCGCACACACAGGAACGAACAACCAGCTCATTACCATTGTTAGCCTGTTCTATGGAGATTTACCTGGGTGCAACTTATTTTAGCCCAGTAATGCTTTTCACAGATTAGAACTTTCCTGTAGTATATCAGTCTGATCCCGCCTATTACAGTCAGTCCAGAGCCGAAATACCAGGCAATTCCTCACTGAACAAGGAACACAGCAACCCCAGATGATCGTTTCAGCCTTCATTGGGCCTCATCAGTGAGGTGTAGCAGTATTCCTCTAAGAACAGACTGATATATAGGCAGGATCAGACTGACTTCAGGAAAGTTCTTCTCTGTGAAAAGCATTACTGGGCTAAAAGAAACTGTAAATCACCATAGAACAGGCTAACAATAGTATTGAGCCAGTTGTTCATTCCTGTGAGTGTACCTCTCTGTGTGTGTGTGTGTGTGTGTGTGTGTGTGTGTGAGTGTATATATATATATATATATATATATATATATATATATATATATATATATATATATATATATATGAGACTGGAAGCGGATATAGTAAAAGGTGCTAAACTGAATGGGCAGAAAAATATTATATAAACATATACAGAGGAATATACTTATATAAGTACTAGATGGCAGAAAACCCCTTTGGAGCAAAAAAACAACCAAAAAGCAGCTATCCCTTTAAGGAGAGTGGGAGCTGCAATAAGACAGGGAAAAACTCCCTAGCTTACACATCACTCCCTCACCACAAAATATAAATAAACAAGAGGACGTATAAAGGGACAAAATAGCGCTGGTTGTATAGAGATGTGATAGACAACGTGATAATGTGTAAAAAAACAGCGTGAAAAACAGCATAAAATGTGAAGTTATGCACTATGGATATCTATATAGGAAAATGACAATCAATAATACTGTACACTTATATGGTATACATAAGCTGCTTAAGAGTTCCACAAGCACACTGTGGATATATGGGAAGTGCAGACTTACAAGATAGAACCTCAATCATATGAGGTAAGTGATCAGCACATCAGGAAATTCCTCTCAGTGGTTTCAACTGGCTTCCTTTGATGTTGGTGAAACTTCAGATGAATGGCTCGCCGGTTTCCCTCTGCTTTCTTGGGTATAGGTGAAACTTCAGGAGGTTAGCACACTGATTTCCCTCGGCCTCTTTAAGTATGGTTCCTCTCAGGATAGGGTGGGTATTCCAGCCGCATATGTGAGGGAAGAAAAGAGGCTCAAAATAGTGTGATATTGTTTAAAAAATCTTAGTACTTTATTCACACACATGCACTCCTAAAAATGCCTGCTTACATTAAATGTCCTCACAGATATGAGGTATAAGCACAGTGGTTAAACACACACAAAAGATGCAATCCTATTCTGCAATAGTTCAATGAGATGGTTGTAAATAACAACAAACAAGTTGTCATGGAGGTAACAACTTTACAAGACAAAAATGTGAAATGTAACACTATTGTGATTTGGTAACACTAGCTTCAAAGTGAAACCAAGTAGTATAGTGTAAAGTTGTTATAAAGTATAGTTTTCAGGATATACTGAATACTTAATTATATACCCAGGTGTCACGTTAGACCCTTATTGAGGGAGAAGCGACATGTTAGACATTAGATAGAAAATATGCGAAAATAGAATCTCTATTTGTAATCCTCAGTGATCTCTGTAGAAAATCCTTAAGTAAGGTAAACACAAATTTCAGAGTTGTAATCCACAATGAAAGGTTAGAAGTAGTTATTCATCAAATAACATTTAGACAGTCACACTTGGTATGAATCTTAATATTCTGCTGAGGATAATACACAATTGGAAAACACAGCCTCAATCTGAAGCAGATCACAAATCAGGCTAATGCAAAGTATGTGCACAGTATGTGTTGAACTAGTAATCCCAGTTAGCATGAGAAGCGGTAGATATACAGGCAGAGAAACACAAAACAGTAGTTGTGGAAGGTTAGAAAATGTTACTCACAAAGTTTGTTGTCCGAACCTGCTGCCTGTTCTGACTCCTTGTGCGCGCACAATTTGGTCCCAATCACTTCCTGTTAGTGTTGCAAGAAACAGATCCCTGCTTGTAGAAAAAAGGAAACAGCTTCTCTGTAGTTGTTAAGATGCCAAGACACTACAGGCTAGGAATTAGCAAGAAGTTAGAGGTCTGCAGATTCCAATGCTGACAGGAGTGTTGTCCTCTTGTTAAAGAAATGACTTTGTTAAACAATGAATCCTGAGGAGGAAAATTGAAGTTAGGTATCTGTGAAAATCTCAGAGAGTAAGGCTCAGAGTTACTCTAGATAGAGAAACAAAATACTAAGCAATGCTAGTTAGGAGAGCAGGTGTTAAAATAGGTGATGAATCACTGTGATTGGTGAACCAACTTAAAGGTGCAGTAACAGTCAAAACCCTGACATGATCCCCCCGTCAAGCAAGCTGATCCTCAGCTTAAGGTCTAGGAGAATCCGGGAATTTCTGATGGAACTGGGAGACCAATTTAGGAGCATAGATATTAGTAGAAGGTTCCCACGTATCATCATCCTTGGTGAAGTTCTTCCATCTAACCAAGTATTGCAATACTCCTTTGGAAATCCTAGAGTCAATAATCTGATCAACCTCATATACATCGGTATCTTGTAATTCAAGAGACGAAGGTGTGTGAGAAGCTTGAACTCTGGTTGGGTTATAAGGCTTGAGGAGAGATACATGAAATGTAGCATGTATTTTCATGGAAGAGGGTAGGTCTAAAGTAACGGCGTTAGGATTGACTACTTTGAGAATTTTGAAAGGTCCACAAAACTTTTGTGTTAGTTTCCTACTTGGCACTTGTATTCGTAGGTTCTTGGTTGATAACCATACTTGGTCTCCGATTTTATACTTAGGAGGATCTCTATGTCTTAAGTCGTAGTGATATTTCTGTGAGTTTTGAGCCTTAATAATGTTCTCTTTTATAAAATTGAAGTTGTCCTGTAAAGAATTATTCAACTCATCAACCAAAGGTGAATCAGAAGGGGTTGATGAGATGGAAGTGAAAGTGGGGTGGTATCCGTAATTTGCATAGAAGGGTGTAAGATTGGTTGAAGAATTAGTAAGGTTGTTATATGCAAATTCTGCGAAAGAGAGATATGAAATCCAATTATGTTGTTGATAAGCACAAAAACATCGTAGGTATTCGTCCAACCATTGGTTTATTCTCTCCACTTGTCCATTTGATTGAGGATGGAATGAAGTAGTGAATTGGTGTTTGATATTAAGGGCTTTGCATAAACATTTCCAAAACCTTGAAGTAAATTGAGATCCCCTGTCAGAAATCACAGTACTTGGTACTCCATGTAACTTGAGGATTTGATCCATAAAAAGTCTGGCTGTTTCAGGTGCAGTGGGTAATTTATGAAATGGTAGAAAGTGAGCCATTTTTGAAAAACTATCAACAACCACCATTATAGTGGTATGATTTTTAGAGGGAGGTAAATCCACTATGAAGTCTATGCCTATTTGTTTCCATGGTCTATCAGAAACAGGTAGGGGCATAAGTAGTCCATATGGGCTCTTTTTCTCTGTTTTGCAAGTTTGACATATAAGGCAGGTTTTTATGTAGTCAGAAATTGATCTTTTCATGTCTGGCCACCAATACGCTCTGCTGATCAACTCTAATGTACGTCTCTCTCCTGGATGACCTGCAAGAGGTGAATCATGCTGCTCTTGTAGAATTTGATGTCTTAAAGGTTCAGGTAAGAATATTCTGTCTTTGTAGTAATATATTCCATTCCGGTTAATTAGCTGAACCTTAGAGTTAGGTAGTGGCATATGTGAGAGCTTTTGTATGTCTGTTAAAATGTCAGAAGTTAAACCAATGAATCGTTCAGTCGGAATAATATTTGTATAACTGGTACTTTGAGATGGTGGACTCGATTGGCGAGAGAGGGCATCAGCCTTACCATTTTTACATGCCGGGCGATAGATTATCTGGAAATCAAATCTTGCAAAATACAGACTCCATCTAACCTGTCTGGATGAGAGAGTCTTATTATTTTGGAGATACTGAAGGTTTTTGTGGTCAGTATAAATCAAAAAGGTTTTCTTAGCCCCTTCTAGGAGGTGTCGCCAGAATTCTAATGATCTTCGGATTGCTAACAATTCTTTATCACCGATTGCGTAGTTTTTCTCAGCTGAACTCATGGATTTAGAAAAGAAAGAAATGGGATGCATCGGTTCATGAGGTGCCTTCTGTTGGGACAAGACTGCACCTATAGCATAGTCTGAAGAGTCCACCTCCAGAATATACTGAAGGTTAGGATTAGGTAGATGTAAGATGGGAGCTTTGGTGAACAATGTTTTCAGGTGTTCAAAGACAGCGGTATGTTGTTGTTCCCAAAGAAATGGGTGTGTAGTACCAGTAAGTTGAGTCAATGGTTTAACAATTCTAGAAAAATTCCTTATGAATTTTCTATAATAATTAGCAAAACCTAGAAACCTTTGTAGGGATTTGCGGTCATGAGGTTGTGGCCAATTTTTTACTGCTTCAACCTTTTCAGACTGCATCTGTACGCCTTCTGAGGAGATGGTATACCCCAAAAAGGAAATAGTAGATTTGTGGAACGAACATTTCTCGAGCTTGGCATATAACTTATGTACCTTTAAACGGGCCAGCACCCAGCGTACGTGTTTTATGTGGTCAGAAATATTCTGAGAGTAGATCAGGATGTCGTCTAAATAGACAACTAAACAAACATCTAAGAGATCGCGAAATATATCATTTATAAAGTGCTGGAAAGTTGCGGGGGCATTACAAAGGCCGAATGGCATCACAAGATATTCAAAGAGCCCATACCTAGTTCTAAAGGCAGTGAGCCATTCGTCGCCTTCCCTTATACGAATAAGGTTGTAAGCCCCACGCAAGTCAAGTTTTGTGAACACTGTGGCATCAGTAAGTCGTTCGATCATTTCGGGAATTAAAGGGAGTGGATACCGATTTTTTACGGTCCGTTTATTGAGCTCCCTATAATCTATGATGGGACGAAGAGTGGAGTCTTTATTAGTCACAAAAAACATACCTGCAGCTGCAGGAGAGGTAGACGGTCGGATGAAACCTTTCTTTAGGTTGTCTTGCAGATATTCTTTTAAATGTTCTAGTTCAGGTTGGCTAAGGGGGTAAAGATGACCTACAGGTAGTGTTGCTCCTGGGATTAATTCAATTGGGCAGTCGTATACCCGGTGAGGTGGAAGTGTATCAGCTTCCACCTTACTAAACACTTCCTGGAAATCTAGATAGTGAGTCGGTATAGGAGGTACATCAGTGCTAGTGTGTAGTACTGCTGTTTGAGGAAAACAAGTATTTTTACAAAATGTTGATTGAAAGGTCAAAGTGAGTGATGACCAGTCTATATTAGGATTATGTAATTGTAGCCAGTATAGACCTAAAACAACTTGGAAATGTGGTGAAGGTATAACGTCAAAGGTAATATACTCAGTATGTCCCCCTTGAGTGGTCACTAATAAGGGAATTGTTTTGTGCGTGATAGGACCGTTTTCTAGTACGGAACCATCAATAACCTTGAGAGAGACAGGGTGTTTTTTTTCAACAGTGGGTATTTTATTAATTTGTACAGTGGTGTTGTCAATGAAATTGCCAAAAGCTCCAGAATCCACTATGGCATTGATTGGCAGACGTCTAAGGTCCCACTGTAACAAGAGAGATAAATTGCAATAAGAAGGTAGTTCATCAAGTCTTGTTACATTATTTACAATATTAAACTTACTCTTTTTGTTTTTAAGTAGAATGGGACAGACTGTGACCATGTGACTTGGGTTTGCACAATACATGCATAAGTGGTTGTTCCTTCTTCTCATTCGTTCTTCGGCAGTGAGTGGTCCCCTAATTACCCCGATATCCATAGGGGTGACGGGGTCATTAGTTGTAGGTCTTGAGTGTGTAGTGCTGGACGATGGGACCTTAGAAGCAGGTTCAGTGTAGGTGCGTTCTGCCTTACGTTCTCTTAGCCTACGATCAATCTGAGTTGCTACTTTCATGAGAGCATCCAGAGTACTTGGCATCTCTATCCTTGCTAGTTCGTCTTTAACGGAATCAGAGAGGCCGAGCCTAAACTGATTGCGGAGTGAAACCAAACTCCAGGCTGAATCGGAAGCATATAATTTAAATTCTGTTATGTAATCCTCCACAGATTTTTTTCCTTGTTTAAGGTTTCTCATTTTTTGTTCTGCTGTGAGTTGGATATCTGTATCACTGTATAACTCATCCATAGCAGAGAAAAACCCAGAGAAAGAATTTATTAGAGGGTCATTGGTTTCACATAGGTGGTCAGCCCATACCCTAGGTTCTGACCTGAGAAAAGATATTGTAGAGAGTACCCTTACCCTGTCTGTTGGGTAGGTGTGAGGTTTTAAGTTAAATAGGAGGTGGCAAGCATTTTTAAATTGTCTGTAAGACCGCCTGTCTCCAGAAAAGGAGTCAGGTAAACTAACTTGTGGTTCAATAGTTGAGGTGTGCGGGACTTTCAGATCCTTTATCAATTCTCTAAGAACCTGTGTTTCTAGTTGTAGGTCTAATATTGCTTGCCCCATTTTATCCACCTTTTGGTTTAGGTTAAATACAAACTGGGGTATTTCAGCAGGATCCATACTTGTGACGTAACTTTTTTAGGCTTAGTATTATGTCATGGAGGTAACAACTTTACAAGACAAAAATGTGAAATGTAACACTATTGTGATTTGGTAACACTAGCTTCAAAGTGAAACCAAGTAGTATAGTGTAAAGTTGTTATAAAGTATAGTTTTCAGGATATACTGAATACTTAATTATATACCCAGGTGTCACGTTAGACCCTTATTGAGGGAGAAGCGACATGTTAGACATTAGATAGAAAATATGCGAAAATAGAATCTCTATTTGTAATCCTCAGTGATCTCTGTAGAAAATCCTTAAGTAAGGTAAACACAAATTTCAGAGTTGTAATCCACAATGAAAGGTTAGAAGTAGTTATTCATCAAATAACATTTAGACAGTCACACTTGGTATGAATCTTAATATTCTGCTGAGGATAATACACAATTGGAAAACACAGCCTCAATCTGAAGCAGATCACAAATCAGGCTAATGCAAAGTATGTGCACAGTATGTGTTGAACTAGTAATCCCAGTTAGCATGAGAAGCGGTAGATATACAGGCAGAGAAACACAAAACAGTAGTTGTGGAAGGTTAGAAAATGTTACTCACAAAGTTTGTTGTCCGAACCTGCTGCCTGTTCTGACTCCTTGTGCGTGCACAATTTGGTCCCAATCACTTCCTGTTAGTGTTGCAAGAAACAGATCCCTGCTTGTAGAAAAAAGGAAACAGCTTCTCTGTAGTTGTTAAGATGCCAAGACACTACAGGCTAGGAATTAGCAAGAAGTTAGAGGTCTGCAGATTCCAATGCTGACAGGAGTGTTGTCCTCTTGTTAAAGAAATGACTTTGTTAAACAATGAATCCTGAGGAGGAAAATTGAAGTTAGGTATCTGTGAAAATCTCAGAGAGTAAGGCTCAGAGTTACTCTAGATAGAGAAACAAAATACTAAGCAATGCTAGTTAGGAGAGCAGGTGTTAAAATAGGTGATGAATCACTGTGATTGGTGAACCAACTTAAAGGTGCAGTAACAGTCAAAACCCTGACACAAGTACAGTCTTTTGGTGAGTAAAAGTCTTTGGTGAGTAAGAATACACCAGGGTATCTGGTATAGAATCAGTCCGTTTCAGTTTTCTAGGTATAACGCGTTTCAAAGGCTATTAAATACTTCCTTCTTCTTCAGAGACTGATTTGTATATGCACGGATGATCCATTTATTTCTGTGTAATCTCGCGGGTTTTCCGTTATGATTCTAAGTTGACTTCTCATTGGGCTAAGTGCACACACCTCTCCTGACGTTTGTGAAACCAATACTCATTGGTCTAAAACCGAGGTGTGTGTTTTTGATGCAAAACAAAAGCCGATATTGGCAAAGTCCTGACACCCACTATATCAGCGGTATTAGTATGTCACTGTAATTAATGTTAGAAATTTGCTCTCCTAGCGAATACCCAAGTGGGGGTCTAAAAATGATATTTACAAAATTCATAAAACAGAGTTTTCCGCTTGTTTAAAATGCCATAATTCAACCTTGGCTAAAACCAGCATATTAAAAAATATTTTTTAAAAAGAAACAGTCTTAATAAACATATGTTTACAAAAAGTTAAGCATTCAGGATCTATACCCAGAAAGAGTTCATAAGGGTTCAAAAAAAGTTCAGGACGAAACTTTTCCACACAGCAAGAGAAAGCAGACACATTATAAATACAAACATCGATATCTTTGTATACAAAGATCCTGAGAGGAACCATACTTAAAGAGGCCGAGGGAAATCAGTTTGCTAACCTCCTGAAGTTTCACCTATACCCAAGAAAGCAGAGGGAAACCGGCGAGCTATTCATCTGAAGTTTCACCAACATCAAAGGAAGCCAGTTGAAACCACTGAGAGGAATTTCCTGATGTGCTGATCACTTACCTCATATGATTGAGGTTCTATCTTGTAAGTCTGCACTTCACATATATCCACAGTGTGCTTGTGGAACTCTTAAGCAGCTTATGTATACCATATAAGTGTGCAGTATTATTGATTGTCATTTTCCTATATAGATATCCATAGTGCATAACTTCACATTTTATGCTGTTTTTCTTGCTGTTTTTCACGCTGTTTTTTGCACATTATCACGTTGTCTATCACATCTCTATACAACCAGCGCTATTTTGTCCCTTTATACGTCCTCTTGTTTATTTATATTTTGTCGTGAGGGAGTGATGTGTAAGCTAGGGAAACAGAGGATAACATTTGTTTGCATGTCTGTAAATTGTTATATGTTGCGTCTAGGACAAGACTTGAGTATGTTTATCTTATCTCCTTTACTGTTGCCATTTTTTTTTTGTATCTACATCTGAAGAAGAGACCTGTGAGGTTTTGAAAGTTTATGGAATAAAAAAAAACTCTTAATTTTGTTGGTCAATTAAAAGGTATCACAATCTACTAAAGGAACATTCTCTGTGGGACCAATACAGCAACAACCCTTTTTCTGTTTTACTGTTAAAAGGAAAAAGAGTGATATGCGCCAAACTGACAACGCTATGAGCTGTTTAAACAGAATAATCTCACAAATATTCTAAACATATATACAAAGAAAGAAAATCTAAACAGCGTTTAGCCTGTGATTTTACTGGATAGCTAGGGATGTGCACCAACAATAGGATAAATAAATGTCAAGATAAAGTTAAAAGTAACCAAATGTATTACTCAAGGTCATAAAAATTACGATTAGGTAAAAATTATCTAGCATATAAGAAACGACATTCCATAAACATAAAAATCAAAATGAAAATAAATTGATCCTATATAGTTAAAAAACAGAAAATAGCATATATGAGGACGTCTCCTCCGACTATTATATACAGTCTCTGTATTTCTGCAAACTTTGCATGTATTTATACCACCTTTAGACAAGTTGTTAATGTATCAAATAATGTCCATCTATGAACAACTTGAATGACTTTTATTTGAATAAAGAGCGTACTTGTAATAATCTGCAAAAAAAAAAAAAAAGTCTATTTGTATCATTCACTTTGAAATCAGTTATGCATTTGATACAGGTATGATACAATTTGTACTTGTAGATAGCTTCACATATATTGGCGGATACCTTCACATATATTGGCGGATAGCTTCACATGTGTGATTTAAAATATATGCCAAAGGTATAAATAATAACTTGTAAATTCAACCTCCAAATCCGTGAGATGTGTAGCGGGTCTGACAGCTGATACGTAATAATGGTTCAATGCGGTACTGGTGTAAACAGTGGGTATACTTTACCGGTCCCCAGGAGCTTTTGTTTTCTCAGCGGTCTAACCTTAGACCTGACGGCCTCCGAAATCCGCCTCTGACCTCTCATTTCTCAGTTCACTCTGTTTGTAAACCTTTGCCGCTTGTGTTTCCCGAGGTGGCGGATGGTACTCTGGGGCTACCGGATCTTTTCCTTTCCACTGAAACGATACACAGTCCGCTGCTTGTAATGTGAGCTTTATTTTTTTTCCTTTTCCAGAACTCTGCGCAGAGTGTTAATAAAAAAGGTAGATATTCTTTTAGGACCCTCGAACAAACGTCAACGCGTTTCACCTATGTTTTAGGCTTTTTCAAGACTGCTATTTTACTGTTGCCAATTACATATATATATATATATATATATATATGTGTGCATATATATCTGTGTATACATTGTTCTAATGTCCGTGTTATAGTGACTATGACGAACACGTTCAACTCCTCCACAACACATGGGAAACATCACCAATGTAAACAACGTTGATCATTGGCTGCTATACCATCTCCAGCGTCACTGAATTCATATTTATGAAATTAACGATGTTGCAACTTGTGCATTGTACATTATGACATTGTCCAGCTTTAGGAATTTTTAATTACATTTATCTTGTTGTATATTATGATTATCCGATGGCATCCTTGCCCTTTTCAGATTCCCTATAGTGTATCTGTGGGAGTTGTAATGCACACACCCCAATAGGAGGTTCTATGATGTTGTTCACAACAGGTCCGTTCCTGGCCATGCCCACATTGCTACTCTGGCGGTTTTTGCATACGTAATGGCGACATGTCCTAGTATACTGTTTTAAGTAAGTAAGTCTAGTATACTATTATGAATTTTAGCTATGTACTATTAGATTAAGGTTGAAGAGGCTATTATGCACTATATTGTTAAACACAGTTAAGAAACGTCATTTGGACACTTTGATACTATCAGGATGTACTCAATTACATTCATCGGTACATTAGGTGATTATTTATTACTCTTGATATTTTTGTGCACTGATTCAGCCCCTGGCTATTTTTTTTCCACACGTAATTATTCTCTTTGGTTAAGTGTATGAGAACTATTTATGTTTTGTAATATTTTGTTCTATTTTGATGTATTATTTTTTGATTATGAGATATGTCAATGTTGTAAACATTTTGATCACATGTTCTAATTGGGGCTGTCCTGTTCTGATTAGGGGGAGGGGTTAACACTTGATTTAAACGCCTATGTTTGTTCACATCTCACTTGGTCTGATGAAGGGGGTGATTGATTCTCAAAACATTACTTTTTTTGATGTTCCATTAAAAACACCTTTTTCACAAATCCAGTGAGTGCATGCTTGTTTCAATTCTATTTGTGTGTGTGTGTGTGTATATATATATATATATATATATATATATATATATATATATATATATATATATATATATGTGTGTGTGTGTATATATATATATATGTGTGTATTGTGTATATATATATATATATATATATATGTGTGTGTGTGTATCTATATATGTGTTTATATATATATATATATTTGTGTGTGTGTGTGTATATATATATATGATAGGCTTATGCATTCGTGTGGTTATAAATGCAAATTTGTGATGAAAATATGGATATTCATTCCAAATAAATGCACTAATTTAAAGACAACGAACAAATATGAATGGAATTCATTAATATGCATTTTTTCCCTTTAAATTAGCTTTAAATGGATAAAGGGATAGCCCAGTCAAAATTAAACGTTCATAATTCAGATAGAGCATCAACTTTAATCAACTTTCTACTTAACTCCTATTTTCAATTTGTTTTCATTATCTTGGTATCTTAATTTGAAAAAGCAAGAATGTAAGCATAGGAGCTGGCCCATGTTTGGTAATAGGAGTAAATTAGAAAGTTGCTTAAAATTTCATACTCTATCTGGATCACGAAAGAAAAAGTTTGGGTTCAGTGTCCCTTTAATTTTAACTAGACTATCCCTTTAAATAATTACAAACAGTGTGTTGGAGAGCTCTCCAGAGCACTGGAGCTAAGTATAAGGCAACATGTGAACTTTTTACCTGTAGCAAAGGATCATTCACATAAGTTTAACAAAAACAAATGTAAATGTTCCCTGACTATTCAGTATTTGTTTCATTTTAAACTAAATAAATACTGAATAGTGCAGCAGACAACTCATTTTTATGAATATTCGTTCCGAAAGATTAATATGAAAAAAAAATGCTGCAGTAGCACAAGTCTAATAAATGAGCTATTGACTTTATCAATCAATCACTGTGCATCATGTATTAGGGTCAAGGTTATGAGACAGTGAAACAAATTTGTCAGGGTAAAATTACAGGAAATATGTACAAAATAAATAATGCATAATTACACATTTTTATGGAGAATTTAATCTTGAGTTTAATGTCCCTTAAATACAGGAAACATTTTATTTAAATTTTCTAACTCTAGTTAAAAAAAATACTTAAGTAGCATAAATAAATACACACTATTTAACAATCCTTTATTTGATAAGACAGAAATATCTTTAAATTCTCATATTTTTACTGAGGAGCTGAAAACAAGCGTAAAAAATGCCAACAGATTCCATTTTGCACCAAAGAACACTTTAGGCAATGCATGAATTCACTTGTAAATAATAATTTTACAAAAATCGTTTTTTGTTTTTGTTTTTTACCAACTCATTGTTCTGCTTTTTTTTTAAGTTTGGCAAATACAAATGAAATGTTCTCTTACAATGCAGAAAAGTCACACCTACACAATATAACATTAATATAATCTGAAACAATATTTCACTGAAACATCACAACACATATAAACTATTAAATAAACCTATTTACCTATATAGCATAGTTATCTTCCTCCCCTCTACCTCTAGAGGCTTATCTTAGACCTCCCCATAATCATTTATTACAATATAATGGAGAAAGGGATATCAATGACAAGTATTATCATGTTAGCTTCATAATACAATTACCTGTATGAAATATAACTGCAAAATCACATACAGCAGGTTGGGAGTGGGAGATAGCTAAATGATATAATAACTATTAAACTTAACCTAAAGATCTCTGCAGCTTTCTAGGTAAACCTGTTTCGAGTCCTATGATTTAACAGGGAAAAGAAGACAAAACGGACCATCAGTGGATCTGTAATAAGCTTCTAATATTTTAAGAAATAAGAATGAAAAACATATACTCAAATAAGTATCACAAAAAACAGTCGGTTAGATTACGAGTTGTGCGTTAGGTTTAAAAAGCAGCGTTAAGAGGTCCTAATGCTGCTTTTTAATGCCCGCTGGTATTATGAGTCTTGAAGGTACAGGCTCACCACTCACTTTTTTGGCCAGACTTGGAAATACCGCAAATCCACTTACATAAATTGTGTATCCTCTTTTTTTCAATGGGACTTGCATAGTGCCGGTATTACAAGTCTGCCAAAAAGTGAGCGGTGCACCCTCTCCTGTCAAGACTGGTACCGCATTTTAAAGTCAGTAGTTAAGAGTTTTACACTACAACGCCGCAGCATAAAACTCTTAACTAAAGTGCTAAAAAGTACACTAACACCCATAAACTACCTATTAACCCCTAAACCGAGGCCCTCCCGCATCGCAAACACTAAAATAAAATGTTTAACCCCTAATCTGCCGAACCGGACATCGCCGCCACTATAATAAACATATTAACCCCTAAACCACCGCACTCCCGCCTCGCAAACATTAGTTAAATATTATTAACCCCTAATCTGCCACCCCCAACGTCGCCGCCACTATATTAAAGTTATTAACCCCTAAATCTAAGTCTAACCCTAACACCCCTAACTTAAATATAATTAAAATAAATCTAAATAAAAATTCCTATCATTTACTAAATAATTCCTATTTAAAACTAAATACTTACCTATAAAATAAACCCTAAGCTAGCTACAATATAACTAATAGTTACATTGTAGCTAACTTAGGGTTTATTTTTATTTTACAGGCAAGTTTGTATTTATTTTAACTAGGTAGAATAGTTACTAAATAGTTGTTAACTATTTAATAGCTACCTAGCTAAAATAAATACAAAGTTACCTGTAAAATAAAACCTAACCTAAGTTACAATTACACCTAACACTACACTATAATTAAATTATTTCCCTAAATTAAATACAATTAAATACAATTAAATAAAATTATCTAAAGTACAAAAACAAACAAACACTAAATTACAGAAAATAATAAACAAATTACAAGATTTATAAACTAATTACACCTAATCCAATCCCCCTAACAAAATAAAAAAGCCCCCCAAAATAAAAAAGCCCTACCCTACACTAAATTACAAAGAGCCCTTAAAAGGGCCTTTTGCGGGGCATTGCAATAAACCAGCTCTTTTACCTGTATAAAAAAATTACAAATCCCCCAACATTAAAACCCACCCCCCACACAACCCTACTCTAAAACCCACCCAATACCCCCTTAAAAAAACCTAACACTAACACCTTGACGATCACCTTACCGGGAGAAATAACTTGAATTTTGAAACAAAAATCGAATAATTGGATTACAAGCTGTCAATTAAAGACCGTTACAATTCATATTTTAAATCTCATAGTAACAAGATTTGAGGCATCCTATTGGACATTGAAGGTCACATAACCTAAGAAAAAGTAACAAATGCTTCTGATCCATAAAAAGTAAGTGAAGTAAGCTGTGTTTTAAAGATCTCTTGCTAATAGTATTTAGATGGTTTTAGCACTGGATGTAATTTTAAGAGTGCGCACTCAATATTTTATATTCAAATTAAAATATATTAAGTATCTGTCATTATTAAATGAATGTGTCTTTAGCTTTTTTAGCACAACTCTTTTTAATTATTTTATTTAAAGAATGGAACTTACTCATGTGTAAGAGAGCTATGTCTGAGCTCTCAGTGTAATCATAGTGTGAGGATATATTCCCTCTATGGTATCAAACAGGTCAGCAACCGAATCTTCAAGCTATAAAATGTATTTATAAAATTAATAAAAATTATAAAAGAAACAATACAGGACATACACGGGCCAATACAGTTAGTTTTGCCGTGCGGCAGCTCTACGGATGCTAACGATAAACATTCAAGACATGCAAATGATTCTGGAGCCGGTATAAAAAAAGCCCTTTCCACAAATTTTCAGCCCTTTGTAGTAGTAATGTCCTTTTTTTGTATCGATTCTAGGATACCACAATATCACTTATAGCTAGTAGTACACATGACAAAGTTATCCAAACTATGCTAGTTTTTAAAAAGAATAGGAATATGTATCATTGGCTGTATCTCATGTGTAATAGTAGACAGATATAGTAAGAGAAAATCACCTAACTATTCCTAAAAAAATCAGGCCACAATGCTCAACCATGACCTCAGTAAATTATAGGGGGAGTCTCAAACTAATAAAGTACACATTTGCAAATCTACTTATAATGATTGAACATCTTATTGAACATCTTATTAAACTATATCCATCTGATAAAAATAGGTAGCTGATGTGTCTCTAAGTTTAGGAAAATGAAAGTTTGGTGGTATCTCCCGATCAATTTGAATAATTCACTATATATATATATATATATATATATATTTATATTTATATATTTTACACAAATTTATAAACAAATAAACATAGGTACTTGATATGTACACAAACATACATTTCTTTTTAATTGGCTAAAGATATAAGGACAGTCTCAAACACTTATACTATGGGTACAACATATTAAAACAATATTACACAAATATCTTATAAAACTCAGTGACAGCACTTGACAATATTCAAATTAACCCCTTAGACAGATTTAGACTACTACTAACTACCCCCATTCACTCTTTTGTATGTGGTAGAATATATTGTCCACATAACTGTCCATTAATTGCAGGAGTCCAAAAATTGAGCAGTAGTAAAAGTCCCAATAATATTTACAAACAGAGCAGGAAGCTGTGGCACATCCAATCCCAGAAAAAAAGTTGGTCTCTCTGCAAATTTCCCCTTACTCCTGATATACATACATGAAAGCACATCTGAGCCTCTTACATTGATAAGGCTGTGGAAAAAGCAGTTCAGCATAACTTGATCGATACTGCATTGAAGGAGTGGCTGATAGTTCAATATCCTATCAGACCAATCTTATACACCTTGCCTAAAATCCACAAGCATCTGACCTCCCCTCCTGGCCACAGATTGTTTTGGCCCGGGGATCTGTGTTAAAGCCACTAGCAACATTTGTGGATTACATACTACAGCCGTTGAGCAAAAAGAGGCTGCTTTTTGGGTGGTAACTAGCCATAGAACAAACTATTATGCTATTGTTCATTCCCAGGTTGAGTGCTTCTCGCTTTTTATTTATGCAAATTATGACACTTAGGGAAATCTCCCTAAGTGTGCTGTGGGAATCCAGACGTGGACCCGTTGCTCAGTGTTCCTAGAGGGATATGGCTGCACCTCATTGATGAGGCTCACAATAGGCCAAAACGTACGTCTGGGGTTTTGCTGTTTCTCTCGTTCAGAGAGGGATTGCCTGGTATTTCGGGGTTGGACTGTACTGTGAAGTCAGGATCAGACTGATATGCTTCAGGAAAATTCTTCTCTGTGAAATGCACATTTTGAGCAAAAAGAGGCTGCTTCTTGGGTGGTAACTAGACATAGAACAAGCTATTATGCTATTGTTCATTCCCAGGTTGAGCGCTTCTCTCTTTTTATTTAGTTCAATATCCTATCAGACCGATCTTATACACCTTGCCTAAAATCCACAAGCATCCTACCTCTAAGTCAAACACATTGGGAATGACTTTGAAAGAGAATTGGAACATTGTGAGGTCTGATGAATCTCTCAGACCTCTGAGAGTTGGATACAAACAGGGAAGAAACCTTAGGAATCTACTCATGAAGACAGATCCAGTGGGCAGCTATAGCACAGACACACTATAGCTATAGCACAGACACACAAGACAGACCTTCCAGATTGGGCTCATTCGGATGCCCTAGTTACACTGCTTGCCGGTCTATGCTATAAGGGGGGAGCTTTAGACACCCCCATACCAATTAACATTTTCTAATTAAACACCACAATCTACATGCTAAGCTGCATATGTGAGCTTTTTTATATTGGAAAAACATCTGATGATATTAAGAAACGTATGGCCAACCACAGAAGTGCTATTCGGTCTGCATTAGAAAAGGGCAAGAGTGACCAACCAGTGACCAGACATTTCTTAGAGCATGGACGCAGAGTAAAGTACCTACGCTTTATGCTCATTGATCACACTCCCCCACTAAGAAGAGGAGGTGATAGAGAAAAGTGGCTGCTTCAAAGGGAGGCACAGTGGATCTACAAATTGGATATGATCCATCCCAAAGGACTTAATATGGGCATTGATTGGCATTGTTTTCTCTAACTGAAATTACCTTGAACTAAGTCCAATATGCAGCCAACCATGCTTGATTCTTGGGGGCCTGAAATACCCTTTTTGAAATGTTAGATCATTGGTCCAATATCTTTAGGCTCTTTTACTAACTGAGACTTTGGATGATATAGAATGATACATACTGTTAAAAACATGATTAACAGCTGTTCACTTGGTTTCCAGACTTAGGTTAATTTATGTCTAATTAAATAAATGGTTCCTAGGCTAGCATCGATTAAGTGCACATTTGTATACAAATTCTTTTTAAAAAAAAGTTGTATCTAATTTATTGCATTGCTTAGTTTATTTGGGCTTTGGTTATATTATCTAGAAGCCCAGGTGGTAGATGGCATTAATAATATTTGCTCTATTGTGCCCTCTTTATGACATTGTTTATGTATGTGCATGTTTACACCCTGCTGATTGCACACTACTCCTATCAGTATTGTATTGTATTGCAGAATGAATATGGATGACTCAATTTTAGGATCTGTCAGTACATCCCTTATATGGGTGCTATATTTACTAGCTATGTCCTGGTACTACTGGGGGGTGTTGAAGTCACAATGGTCCAGATCCGGGCTGGGACCCTATAAATACAGCCTTCTAGGTAACTATAGAATTGGCAAAATAAAAACTACTAGTAATTAGTTTTTCCCAGTGTAGATGTCGCAATTTCCCAAGAACAAAAGGCAAATTATTCAGATCTCCTCACCAGGAACAGATATTGCCAACGTTCATGTCTACTGGTCAGATATGCCCCCAATTTTTAGCTTTTATTGCTAAGAACTGTGTTTGAATGTTTGAAAAGTGTATAACCAAAGTGGTGATGGCTAACAAGTCAACAATGACCTTACATAAGATTTTTGACATATTTCTAAGTGCATACAGTTTGGCTGTTAAAAAAAAAAGTGTGGTAAATAAAAACATGACTTTCTGGCTTTAATGGGGTATTTTTTCTTTAAGTTACCAATGCTATTGCTAAACTAGAGTTTATAGACCCACAATGGGCTAGATTTGTAGATGCGTCAATACATCTCAAGTGGTCCATCATAGGTTGCTTGACCATTTTTAATTTTCCTATTTTTTTAGTGATTACCTCTATGTACTGGTATTTGGCTATATAGATATTTGTGGAAACTTCAATATCTCAGCTCTGGATGACCCTAGCTGCTAGGAACAAAAACTGATCTTGAGAACACATTACAAAGAACATGTACATATATAAACATTTTGTACATTCTTAAACCTTAGATTTAGAACTTAAGTCCTAATGTAATGATGAAAATTGCTGAAAATTGCTGTAGCAGATCATGTCCACCCAATATCGATACATTCCGACAGCATACACTGTCGGAATTTATCATTGCACAAGCGTTTCTTGTGAAATGCTTGTGCAATGCTGCCCTGAACATTCGCGGCCAATTGGCTGCTAGCAGGGGGTGTCAATCATCCCGATCGTATACAATCAGGATGATTGCAGTCCGCCACCTCAGAGGTAGCAGATGAGTTAAGGAGCAGTGGTCTTATGACCGCTGCTTCTTAACTTATGTTTCCAGTGAGACTGAAGTCTCACGCAGAAACAGCAGTAAAATTAGAGTCAATTTATAATGGTAAGGGCTCATCCTGAGCTGAGATATTGAGGTTTTAAAAACATCCATATAACCAAAATTTGTTAGGCTGCTGTGGTTAAACAAAGTAAAATTAAAAAAAAACAACTGGTGGTTTTGCAATACCAATACCTAGAAGTGATCACTCAAAAAAAAATAAATAGAAAAGTTAAAAATGGTCAAGCAACAGACTTTGCAATTATTGGACCACTTAAGATGGGTTGACCCAGATTTTAATTTGGCTGTTGTCTTTGGACATTAAAGGGACCCTTAACACCTGACTTCTAATAATCCCAAAAACCTACTTTTTCTTATAAAAAAAATAAAGTAATCACTGCTGCCTATTTTATCTGTTCCTCTAAGCCCAAACTTTTGAAAGAGATTGTTTTAAAATACAGTGTTGAGGCAGTCCTTGATTTCCTATGTAAGCTGCCATATTGTAGCGTGCGTTACAGGGCTCAGTAGTCACATGGTCATGATGCAGTCATGTGATACACACACCATATTATCTATGCATACACAGTACTTAGAGGAAGGAATCACATCTCTCCCTGCAGCGTGTGAGCTGCAGTGTCTGAAAAGTTATTTCTCAGTGAGGGTATAAATATATTTCATTTCCCAGTTAATGTATATAAAACATGTTATGCAGAAATTTAAATAAAATACTTATAACTACTGTCTTTATGTTTTTAACTCCCCCCACACACACAGGTTTTTTTTCTCTCCTCAAACTCTGTCCGTAAAGTTTTATGCTCAGTAAGCACTAAGCAGAGCCGGTTTCTGTGTTATTATAGTAACTACTGACTGCTCTGGGAGGCAGGGGGAGAGGGAGGAGGAAGCTCCCACGGCCGGCACGCTGCATATCATTTGTTCAAAAGACTTCTTTTTTTCATGACCTCTCCTCCTGAATGTAAATCACTAAGGACTGACACCCAGCATAAGGAGACGTTTAGCAAGGATCGTATGCATTATCATCACTGATGTTGCTTTGCACCTGTGCCAAATGGGACTTTGTGCCACAAGCTTGTTATTTTGGTTAACTTGTATTTTGTTTTTCAGGTGTTCCATCTATCTGCAGCTGCAGGTCAGTCTCACTCTTCGGCATCATATTCAAAGCCTACCTCTTCCTGCAGGCCTTGTCTGTTTATAGCCTTGTACTCTGGGTGTTTGATGTTACAGTATGTTGAATTCTTACCTGGATTTGTTTTTGACTACTCTTTTTGGATTGCCCTTATTTTTGCCTGACCTCTAGGTTTTGACCCACAGTACTTGCCTGTTTACTGACCCTGGCCTCCTTATTTTGTATTGTGTTTGTGTCACGGCCGTGTCTGGATTTGAACCTGGGACCCCTGGTTCCCAGTCTGTTTTTCTTTTCCTGTGCCACCAGTGGTATATGTTTATGTTTGCAGCATTTTGGAGACCTGTTACCTGCAGTGGGTTACTCTCTGGCTCCACCTGCTTGCCAGCTGCAGGTAGTTTTCTAATCAGCTCTGGTATAAAGGGCTGCCTCACTAATCTTTTGGTGCCTTGACATTGTGATTGATTTCCTTTGTTTTTGCCTCTGTTCTGTTTCCTGAATTCCTGTTTTGTTGTTGGATCCCTGGCATCTGAACTCGGCTTGCTGATTGACCATTCTTCTGGATTCCCCTTTTTGCTTTATGAAAGATTGGACTGCTTTCCTGGCTACTGACCCTTGGCTTGTATTCTGACAATTCTTTTGTATCCTGAAGCCAAGTATCTCTGCTGTGAGACTGAACACCTCTTCTGTGAGTACCTGTAAACTTTCTTGGCTGTTGGTACTAAACTCCCCTGCTGTAAAAACTGTATGTTTATCTGCTTGCTGAGTCTAAGCACCTATACTGTGACATTTGTTTATCCTGAAGCCAAGTACCTTTGCTGTGAGACTGAACACCTCTTCTGTGAGTACCTGTATACTTCCTTGGCTGTTGGTACTAAACTCCACTGCTGTAAAAACTGTATGTTTATCTGCTTGCTGAGTCTAAGCAACTCTACTGTGACATTTGTGTTACTGAACCCAAGTTGCCTTACCGAGATACTGGCGTATGCTCGGCCCGTTCCAGAACCCAAGTTGCCTTACCGAGATACTGGCATATGCTCGGCCCATTCCAGAACCCAAGTTGCCTTACTGAAATACTGGCGTATGCTCGGCCCATTCCAGAACCCAAGTTGCCTTACCGAGATACTGGCGTATGCTCGGCCCGTTCCTGAAACAAAGTTGCCTTACCGAAATTCTGGCGTATGCTCAATTTGCTTTACCTCTTGTTTTACCTTGCATTACCTTAGTAAAGTTTCTTTAAGAAAAGATCTTCTTTGTTCTGCGTTTCCATTCTGGTATACTGAGTCCTACTCACCTCTTCACATCCTCTAAGCTTAACTCAGCCATCACCTTGCACATGCTCTAAACTCCTGAACCTACTCAGCCGAGCATGACAGTTTGTCTGATTTGGTTTGACCTCCTGTTTTATAATACGTCTACAGCCTGTTGCTGTTGTACCTATTACCCTTATTTGGAACCTAAACTTGGCTACATATAACTACTCTTTTGGCATTTTCCTTGGGGAGCTTTTCTTGGATAAATCTGCTGTATCCTTTGCTGGTCCTACTTTGAGTGTAACCAGCGAAAGCCTTAACCTTATGCCGACTAGCAGTCAGGACGGTTAGGAAGGGGATGCTTGTTACAGGGACTTAGATGCCTGACACATATGTGAACTCTTGCTCTGTGTGGCTGGTACCTTAGTAATTATGGATATGAAAAGACTGTGCACATTTAAGGATTTAAATAGGAATGTTTCTTAAGACTGCAGGCTCTATCTGAATCATGAACGATTACATTTTTACTTTAGTGTCTCTTTCAAAATGGCGGCACCCATGACTAGAGGGAGGCAGACGTTAACCTCAATACAATGTTAAGAAAATATATTTAGCACTAGATTATGAGTGGCATTAAAAAGTTACAAGGGCTCAAAGATAGGTCTCTTGTGTTAGGGGGAAAAAAAGCAGGCAAATGACTTAAACATAGAGATACATTCATAGATACACGTCTAAATATGTATGTGTCTATCTATATATCTGTGTACATATGTTTTTAAATATTTACGTGTTTTACTGAATATGAACTGTAAATATTTCCCATTTCAATGTTCACTTACAGGATAAAGTACTGTTTATTCTAAATACATAATTCCATATATATACAGTATATACCTATACTATACTTATGTTTAAATGATTTTTATTACTTTTTCAAAATGAGTCATGGAACATAAATAACAATATCTGTACCCCTGAAGACCTCTGTAAGGAGGCACTCTGGAGGTCAGATTTACAACAATAAGCAAAGATGGGTTGTTTGGATCTTCAAAGAAAACATATAAACCTAACATGCTCTGATTATAAAAGTGCAATTATTTGATATCACCTTTTCTGAAACAACAACAATGTCCAGTAATCTTCGGGTTCTGGCGATGCTGGTTCCATCTTTATCTCTCTGTGTTGAGCCTAATACATAGAGAGACTGCCCCCTCTGGGCGACAGTTTAATTCTTGTTATCTACATTAACCCATTTCAACAAACCTTTTCTAATACAAATATATATCACTATCCATGAGTACTGAAATCAAGAGAATAAAATAATGAAAGGGGAAGGGACAAACAAACAGGGGAGGAGGGAGAAAAAGGGGAAGTTTATGAGTAGATGAAGAGTCTTTGTTGGGGAGAAGTGACGACTGTTTTGTCTAAACTGTTTGTTCATCCGATGTTCTAAAGTGATAGTTTCGCAATGGACAACCAGTCCAAGACCTCAAGGACTTTGTGATTACATTGCCTATTTACCTATCCAATAATACCACACCTTGTGAATTACTTCTTTGTTATCTAATATTCCTGAGGCTAAGTCATACATAGTATATGTGTGCTGTATTTTGTTATATATGTGTGTCCAAGTGGGAGTTCCAATCTTACAATATCTGACTATACATGTCCTAGTGACCGTGCACAGAATTCTGATAAATGTGTTGATATATTTGTTATACATGCTGAAATGCTCATGCAAAAGGTCCTGTTGGATCGTAAGGCTGATTTTTTTTTTTTTTTTTTTTTTTTCTTCCAGAATCTGACTAAGAAAGGAAGATAGCTGTCCCCAAATCATTTAGATTTCTCTACAGTCCCACCACATGTGCCTGTATGTTCCTAGTTCTCCACAACCTTACCTATACTTAAAGGGACAGTCTAGTCAAAATGAAACTTTCATGATTCAGATAGGGCATGCAATTTCAAACAACTTTCCAATTTACTTTTATCGTCAAATTTGCTTTGTTCTATTAGTATTCTTAGTTTAAAGCTAAACCTAGGTATGCTCACATGCTAATTTCTACGCCCTTGAAGTCTGCCCCTTATCTGAATGCATTTGACAGTTTTTCACAGCTAGAGGGAGTTAGTTCATGTGTTCCATATAGATATAATTGTGCTCACACCTGTGGAGATACTTATTTGAAGGCACTAATTGGCTGAAATGCAAGGCTATCAAAAGAACTCAAATGAGGAGGCAGTCTGCAGAGGATTAGATACAAGGTAATAAAAGAGGTAAAATGTATATTAATATAATTGTGTTGGTTGTGCAAAAATGGGGAATGGGTAATAAAGGGATTATCTATCTTTTTGAACAATAAAAATTCTGGAGTAGTCTGTCCCTTTAATTTGAGCGAACCTGACCGTGTTAGTCCTAAGTTGCGAATGAATATTTTACATTCTATGTTCTTCACAAAGAAAATAATGTACTTTTTATTATTAAATATATATATATATATATATATATATATATATATATATATATATATATATATATATATATATATATATATATATATATATATATATATATATATATATATATATATATATATATATATATATATATATATATATATATATATATATATATATATATATATATATATATCTATCTGATAATGTTCAGGAAAAATACATATCTATACCTATATATCTATAGGAATAGATATGCAGGTATAGGTATGTATATATATATATATATATATATATATATATATATATATATATATATATATATATATATATATATATATATATATATAAAAATATGTATTTACAATAAAAATGACTGTATATGAAGAACATTAAAATGTGACATTTTCAGAACTCCTGCCGTGTTAGAGCGCGAGTTATAGTTCTGTTTTTCAGTTTGCGGTCTCCTTTGGCTTCTATGGGGAGCATACGTTAAAGGGAAAGTCTAGTCAAAATTAAACTTTCATAATTTCAGATTGGGCATGTTATTTTAAACAAATTTCCAATTTACTTGTATCATCAAATGTGCTTTGTTCTCTTGGTATTCTTTGTTGAAAGCTAAACTAAGGTAGGTTCAAACTGATTTATAAGCTGCTGAAGGTTGCCTCTTATTTCAGTGCATTTCTACATTTATTTACAGCTAGACAGCGCTAGTTCATGTATGCTATATAAATAAAAATTGTGCTCACTGCTGTGGAATTATTTATGAGTCAGCACTGATTGGCTAAAATACTAGTCTGTCAAAAGAACTAAGATAAAGGGGCAGTCTGCAGAGTCTTACGTACAAAGTAATCACAGAGGTAAAAAGTGTATTAATATAACCGTGTTGGTTATGCAAAACTGGGGAATGGGTACTAAAGGGATTATCTATTTTTTTTTTTAAACAGTAACAATTCTGCTGTAGACTGTCCCTTTTATATGTTCACAAACGGATCTGTAAATGTAAATCATTTTTATAAATTATATATATTTATAATTTAATATTTGTATGTCTGTTTTGATATGTTACAGTAATCTTACTGGATAGAAAGAACTTTGTCTTTGCAATCTCAAAGATGTCAATGTACATTTATGAGGTGTGACCAGTATTTTCCATTCTTGGGCCAGATTACGAGTGACGTTAACATTACACGCAAGCGATATTGGGGTTTTTTCGCAGCTGTTTGTACACTTCGGATATTGCAAGTGTATTACAAGTAGAAAGTAAATGTGATCTCTTGAGTGCAATTGAATTTAAATGTGTGTACATATGTATTTATGTACTTATATGTGTATATATGTATTTACAGACATATATACACATATAAACACATACATACATATGTATACATATATAAACATAAATATAAGTGCATTGGAGCCCTTTGCAGTCAAGTAGATGGAAAAATGTAAAATCATATTAATGCAATATTTATATTTAATAAAGGTTTTAACTATGTATTTACTGTAAATATTTCACATTCAAATGTTCTGCACATAGCATAATATGTTTAATGTATTTTTAAATATATATCCTTATATATCTGTATATTTCTATACCTATAAATAATATATATATATATATATATATATATATATATATATATATATATATATATATATATACTAGTCCTAAAGCCCGTTCACACGGGCCATTTTTTGCAGTACAGTGGTCCCACCCCTTGCGTTCTCTCCCTCCCACTCTCTTTTGCTTTCTCTCTCTCCCCCCTCTCTTTTGAGCTCTCTCTCCCCCCTCTCTTTTGAGCTCTCTCTCCCCCCTCTATTTTGAGCTCTCTCTCCCCCCTCTATTTTGCGCTCTCTCTCCCCCCCTCTCTTTTGCACTCTCTCCCTCTCTCTCTCCCTCTCTCTCCCTTCTCTTTCTTTCTTTCTTTCTTTCTTTCTTTCTTTCTTTCTTTCTTTCTTTTTCTCTCGATTTCTCTCTCCCCTCTTTTGAGCTGTTTGAGCTCTCTTCACGGCCCTGCCCCCGGCCCCACCCCCTTCACTGGCCTGCACGCTAGGCCACGCCCCCCGCACACGCTTGGCCACGCCCACTTCTTCTCGCGGCAGATCAGGTAGGGAATCCAAGGCCAGGTGTGTTTGTCCTCGTGCTGTCTCTACTGCGCATGACAGCTTCGGACAAACACACTTGGCCTTTTATAGTATAGGATGTATGGGAATAGATATATATGGTACCAAAATACCATCAAATATATGTAGAAATATGTATTTAGGAATAAATAGAACATAGCCGTTTTGGGGCTTTAAAAGTGGTGGGAGTGCCTTTACATTGTGGTCTATGGGAACTGTGTGTTCCCAGTAAATATAATGTAAATGCTTATATACATATACTGTATATTAATGTGCTAATATGTTTATATAATATAAATATAAATATAAATATATATATATATATATATATATATATATATA